>NC_132874.1:8940244-9244586 GCF_048164855.1 Canis lupus baileyi
AATCCTTATATTTTTTTCCAGTTAGGTTCCCCCACAGAAAATCATAAGATTTTATCTCCTCATCTTAAATATCAAATCCCATCATCCCAGCAGGTGAGCTCATCTGACCTCGTAGTGAAGCAGACATCACCATCCAAAGGCCACCACATGTCTGCTACACCCCTTCTGCAACACCCAAGGTCTCCTCCTTGCACCTTTCATCAAAGACTAACTCATTACCTAAATCTCTATCTCTCTTATCTTCCCAGAAACTATTTTACCCCATTGATGATCTTCTCATTCCTATATCTTCTGCTACAACCTCTCTCTCTCTATTGGCTTCTTCCCATTAACATTTATATCTGCTCAAGACATTCCTATCTTTAGAAGGAATTGTTCAGCTGACATTCTCATCCAGCAATATCACTAACACTCTCTTCCTTTTTACAACCAAACTTCCTACATGAGCATACCTCCTCATGGCTCAATCCACTCTAATGGAGTTTGTGCTTACATAGCTCCACCGGAATGGGTCTTGTTGAGGTCACCAACTGATCTCCATGTAGCTCTTTCACACTTAAGGAGATAGATGTTGTTAATACTGATTTTTGCCTCTAACTGTTGATTATTATCTTTCTCTCCACTTTTCTTGGCTTATGTGGCTCATTTTTGTTCTTCCTTTTCTGTCTTCTCTTGTCATTTACCTATTCTCCCCAGATATCCACATGGCACATTCCCTCACTTTCTTAAGGTTATTATTCATAAAACTATCTTTCATCACCTTATTTAAAACTGCAAATTCCCAACAGAAAACAAGTGTTATTGATAATATAGAGAAGTTAAAACACTTATACACTATTTGTGTAGGAAAGTAAAATGGTACGGCCACGGCCACTATAGAAAACAGTATGGAGATATATAAAAAAAAAAAAAAGATGGAATTACCATATGATCCAGCAATTCCACTCCTCAGGATGTGGAAAGTAGGGACTAGAACAGCTATTTGTACATCCACATTCCCAACAGCATGGTTCAAAAGAGACAAAAGGTGGGAAGCAACCCAAATGTGCATTGATGAACAGACTAACAAAACATAATATATACATACAATGAACTATTATTCAGCCTTAAAAGTAAGGACATTTTGACATATGTTACAACATGGATCAACCCATGGGATATCATGCTAAAATAAGCTAGTTACAAAAAGATAAATACTGTATGATTCCACTTACATGAAGTATCTAGAGCAGTCAAATTTAGAGACAGAAAGTAGAATGGTGATTACTAGGGGCTGGGGGAGAGAGGAACAGGAAGATATTGCTTAATGGATATAGAGTTTCCATTTTTCCAGGTGAAATGAGTTCTGGAAATTGGTTGCACAACAGTGTGAATGTACCTGACACTATTGAATGCACACTTAAAAATGGTCAAGATGGTTAAGTTTTAGGTTATATATATTTTGCAAACTAAAAATTTTAAAAATTACAAATTTCCCTTTCCTGCTATTTTTACTCCATAGCATTATTACCAACTAATATTTATTTTCCTTATATCTTCTGTTTATTATCTGTCTCTTCCCACTAGAATGTAAACTACATGAAGGCAGGGATTTTCACATGTTTGGTATACTGATGTATGCCCATTGCCTAACTGTCTTGCATATATTAGGTGTTCAAGTATCTTTTGAATTTTGAATGATTTAATATATTTTGTTGGACTTTTTCATGTGCTTTCCCTAAATGTCAGTTCAGTTCTGTCATATGTCCTCTCAACATCTCAATCTGTTTGATCTCTATGGGAGGTTTCATTCATTTTAATTACTAACTACAAGTTTATACCTCTAAAAAATGTACCTACAGTTTAGATTTCTCTTCTGGGATTCATACCCTTATGTCTAGCTAAATATCTACATTTGGCTGAAGTCCCACTCACCTCAAGGTCAGTAGCTTTAAAACAGAGCACATCTTCTCCCTCAAATCAGCTCCCCTTTCTGTGTTCTTTTGCAACTAATTTCACTCAATTTCCAAGACAGCAACCTGACATTCATCCTTGACTCCTCATTCTTTCCTATTTTCCACAAAAAAATCACTTGAAAGCCTAAAATTTATACCCTCTAATTATTTATTGAATCTGTTCGTTTTAGTTGTTTCAACTTTGGAGCTATTGCTGGTAGGGCTGCTATAAAATTCTTATGCATTGTTCTTTGATGAAGAAATAAATTAGTTTTTGAGGCTATATAAGAATAGAATTTCCTAGTCATTAGATATCTATATATTTGGCTTTGGTAGATATTGATGGATTTCCAACCTGTTTGTACCAAATTACATTCCCTCCAGCACTGTATAGGAACTCTTAATTGGTCTATATCATTTCAACATTTGGTATCATCAGCCTTTTTAATTTTTGCTATTCTGATAGGTATATAATAGTATTAGTTTGTGGTTTTATTTGTACTTCCATGAATAATTAATAATATCAAGCAATTTTTGATATGTTTTGGGACTATTTTATATCTTTTTTTATAAAGTGCCTATTCAAATTTTGCCCATTTTTTATAGAGTGTGATCTATAGTTTTCTTAACGAGTTACAAAAGTTTTTGTATATTCTAGATGCAAATTCTTTATAGAATATATGAATACTAATATAGTCTCCCTTTCTACTGTTGTTTTTTTTACTCTTAATGATGGATTTAATGAACCAGGCTCTTAAATCTAGTGTAATCCATTTTTAAATTTTTATTTTATTGTCAGATTTTTTGTGTACTGTTGAATAAAATTTTGATTAGCCTAAAATCTTGAAGATGTTCTCCTATTTTATCATCTAGAACCTTTATGTCTCCCTTTCCCAGGCCAGGGTGTGATCCTGCAGTCCCAGGATCGAGTCCCACATCTAGCTCCTTGAGTGGAGCCTGCTTCTCCCTCTGCCTATGTCTCTGCCTCTCTGCCTCTCTCTCTCTCTGTGTCTCTCATGAATAAATAAATTTTAAAATCTTTAAATATGTATATTTAAAGATTTAAAGATTTAAATATATGTATATTTAAATATACATATATATATCAGGGTGCCTGGATGGCTCAGTTGGTTAAGTGTCTGCCTTAGGCTCAGGTCATAATCTCTGGGTGTTGAGATTGAATCCTGCACCAGGCTCCCTGCTCAGCTGGAAGTCTGCTCTCTTTCTCTCTCTCTCTCTCTCTCTCTCTCCCTCTGCCCCTCCCCACTGCTCATTCTATCTCTCTCAAACAAATAAATGAAATCTTTAAAATCTTTAAAATATATATATGTACTCATATGTACTCATATCAATAATGTTTTATAGTTTTCTGTGTAGAAGTTTGTGTAGAATGTGTAGAATTTTGAACAACTTTCAATAGATTAATTCTTTGTATTTGACATCTTTGTTATTATAAAAATATTATTTAATTTTATTCTTTAATTTTTTTAGAATACAGAAAGAAATACTTTGGTTTTACCTTGATAAACTTACTGTTTCATTCTAATAGGTTATCTGTAAATTTTTTTTCAGGTGATTTTCTACAACTGTGTTTTCTATGAATAACATAGAAATAGGCTTTAAATGTTTTTTTTCTTGACTTACTGTACTTAGACTTATAGTAAAATGTTGAGTAGAAGTTGTGGTGTCAGACATCCTTGTTTCTAATTCCAGAATAGTCTTATTTTTAAAAAATATTTTATTTATTTATTCATGAGACACAGAGAGAGAGAGAGAGAGAGAGAGAGAGAGACAGGCAGAGACACAGGCAGGCTCCATACAGGGAGCCTGATGTGGGACTCGATCCCAAGACTGCAGGATCATGCCCCGGGAAAAAGGCATTTGCTAAACTGCTGAGCCACCCAGGGATCCCCCAGAATAATGTTCTTGAATGGAAAACGCTCACAGAAAATAAGAGTGAGTGCATTTCAAAGCATGTTTCTTTTCTCTGGGATACTGAAACCTCAAATTCTGAATATCTTGATAACTCTCTAGTGCCTTCATACCGAACATTTTTTTATTTTATCCAGCTTGCCTACTTGTTCTTAAAATTTTCCCAAGCATAAGGTGTTCCACGATTACTGGAAGTAAGAATGTTAATAAAGGCTTTCAACATTACTTTATTCCTAAAGATTCCATGCTTCATTTTGCCTTTCTGGACGTTTTAAACACAGGCTGGAGAGAATTTTTCATTGAAAATATATGGCAATTGTTTCATACCATTTTAATTTTTAATTCAACTTATATCAATAAATAAATCCCACTGAATTTCTGTGACAAAATTTTGCTGAGAATTAGCTCATAAGATATCTAGAAATCTGTTCCTCTTGTTCCATCCATGAACACAGAGCAGGTTTTATTTTTTTTTCCTTCCCCTCCTCCCTTTTTTTTTTTTTTTTTTTTTTGAGAGAGAGAGAGGATGGGGGTGAGGAGGAGCAGAGGGAGAGGGAGATGGAGAGAGAATCTTAAGCAGGCTCAACAGCCAGTGTGGAGCCCAATGAGGGGTTCAACCTCACAACAAGAAAGAAAAAAGAAAGAAAGAAAGAAAGAAAGAAAGAAAGAAAGAAAGAAAGAAAGAAAGAAAGAAAGAAAATAAAGAAAAGGAAGGAAGGAAGGAAGGAAGAAAGGGCTCCTACATTAAGCCTGAATCCTTTGCTATAATCAAAGCAACATCCTTTTGGTGCTCATTGATCTTCCATCTCTTAAAAGATATATAATACTATGAGCAGACTTTTAAAATGATTTTCTAGGAAATCATTGCCTGACTCTCTGAATGAAGGGAATAATGGGAAGTGATGTGCCTAGCCGTAACATTACTAGATTTTGCTAATCTATTTCTCCAGACAGCCTTAGTATCCACATATGTCATCTAAAATTATATGAACCTTATCCAGATCAATAGTCCATTTATGCACAGAAGATGGCAAGAATAAAATATGGTATCATACAGTTTAAACTCAAAAGTAATGTATATTCATATAGCACTTGATTTTACAAAGCAGCTTCACACATTATAATTGTTTCTTCACAATTACCCTATAAGATATATTTGACAATAATAGTAACTACTATTCATTGAATACTGCGTCCTTCTACTATAGTATATGTTTTTATAATACCAGTTGCTCCTAGGCAATTTGTAAATACAGGAATAATATCATTATAACATGGTAGTTTTTGTCTTGGTTCTAGTTCCTAGGTCATAAATAAAATCTGGAGTAGCAGAATTATAACTACAATCCAACAGAATGACACAGAAACTAGAAAAGACAAAACAATTGCAAAAAAACTTACACATTTTAAAACTTAACTATAAAGCAATGGTAACCAAGATGTCATGATATTGTTAAAATCTAGGCAAATAGATCAGTGGAACAGAACATAGAGGCCAGAAATAGACAAACACAAACACAGTGAAGTGGTTTTGACAAAGAAGCAACGGCAATTCAATGGAAAAAGTAATGTCTCTTCAACAAATAGTACTGCAACAACTAGATGTCTATAGACAAAAACATTAACCTCAACACATACCTTATACCTTATACAAAAATTAGCTCAATATAAATCATAGACCTGAATGTAAAATGTAAAACTATAAAAATTCTTCAAAAACCTATAGGAGAAAATCTGCATGATTCAGGATTTAGAGATGAATTTTTAATACAACATCATAAACCCAATCCTTAAACTTTTAAAAAAAAAGATAAATTAGATTTTATTAATATTTAAAACTTCTGATCTTTAAAAGACACTATTAAGAGGATGAAAAGGCAAGCCACAGAATGGGGGAAATATTTGCCAATCACATATCTTATAAATAACTTGTATTCTGAATATATAATTTCTAAACTCAACAATAAGAAAACAAAAAGCACAATTAAAAACAGGCAAAAGATTTAAACAGACATTTCACCAAAATTTGGCAAATACATGGGCACATAAGCATTTGAGAGAATCTCACCATCATTTGTCATTAGGAAATGGAAAGTTAAAATCACAATAAGATACCAATCTACATATATTAGAATAGCTAAAATACTTTTTAAAAACCTAACAATATCACATGCTGAGGATACTGAGCAACAAGGACTCTCATCACTGGTGGTGAGAAGACAAAATAGTACAGCTATTTTGGAAGAGAGTTTAGTGGTTTATTATAAAGTAAAACAGATTTACCATTCGATCTAGTAATTGTGCTCCTAGGTATTTATTCAAGTGAAATAGAAGCTTGTTTTCACACAAAAACCTGTATGTGATGTTCTCAGCAGCTTTATTCATAATTACCCAGAACCGGAAGCAATCAAGATGTCCTTCAACTGATGAATACATAAACAAGCTGTTACATCAATACAATAGGATACTATTCAATAATGAAAAGCTATTGATTCACACAACATAGATGGCTCTGAAATGCATCTTGCTATGTAAGAAAGTCAGATCCCGAAAGCTACCTGTTATCTGTCTACATCAGAAAAAAGCAATTGGATGGAAACTCATAGAGATGAAAAACATATTAGTGATCTTCAGAGCTTAGAATAATAGGAAAGGAGAGCTTAAAAGAGAGGCAGAAGGCAATTTTTACGGTCATGGAACTGTTCTCTATGGTACTGGACTTGTGGACCAAATCCATTCACCAAAACCCCTGGAAACATACATTACAAAGAGTGAACATTAAACATGAACATTAAAAATAAAATCAAACAGAATATCAGAGGGATCCCAAGATGGAATGCAGAGTATGACAAATGGATCCATGATACAAATGTATAAATAACTTCATTGGAGGGGTGGTGGGGAAAAAGGGGCTGACCTCAATAAGGAACTTTGAAAACAGTTTTTACAGACTAGAAACTGTAAGGTTAAGTACACAAAAATGGAAGAGTACATAAACACTGCACTCTAGTTGATAATTTTTTTCACATTATGGAATCAGTTAACAATTCTAAAACTGTCTAAAATGTGTACTAAAGTTAAACATATTAGTAAATGGATAGTGCATGATGAGAACCAGGTTTCTCATTGTCAGAGACAGAAGTTACAGATAATCAAGTGATAGGAGGGAACAAGAATGAACCATGTGGTAATGAATTACAGTCAAAGACATAAACTCATGTTTAGTTTACTATATATTCAGATGATAGCTAGAGATAATTAGGAATATAAGACATGTGTTAATATATATCCAGATATTTCATAACTCTGCTGAAAGGGCCTAGAGGGAGTGACACCCCAGTAGCAGTGAGCACACCTAATACCCAAATCTTGGTTTCTATTGTACTATTCTCCAATGACAGGAACCAAAGCTTCTTAGATGAATGATTTATTCCTGGATTATAATAGGTATATTAAAGTTGAGCCCAGATATCTTTGAGGGCCAGAAAGTAAGGAAGTGCTGAAAAAAAAATGAAGGCATGTCAAGGGAAACAGAAGTCAACCTAAAAGTGTCCCCAATGGCCAAAACTGAAAGAATTTGAGCAAAGAAATAAACTATACAATATGGTATTATAATTCAAAAAGTAAAATAAATATAGGTGAATCCATACAAACATAAATAAATGAATTCAATCAATAACTAATGGGAGTAAAGACCTAAATTTTCCTTATAAAAGGATTCCAAATGATACATGGAATGAAGCTTCATTTCTCCCTCCTCCTGGCAGTAGGCTGGAAGTTCTCACTGCTGGAGAGAGCAAGTAAAATTATAGTGGAGAAACCAATGAACACCAGCTGGTCATGTGGGTAATATGTGTCCCCCTGGCATGATGTGATGAGAATAAGAAGGGCACCTCACCTTGCTGTAGTCTTCCCCCAAACCTTTAACCACTGACTAAGTGTGACAAAGACAGCAGCAAACTCAGCTGAGGACATTCTGCAAAATACCTGACCAGTTCCCCTTGAAAACTCCAGGGTTGTGAAAAACAGAAAGACACTGAAATTGTCACAGGCCAGAGGATGCTAAGGACACAGGAAGACTAAATGCACTGTGGTAAGTTGGATTGGCTCTTGAAACAGAAAAGGACAGCAGTGGAAAGATGGCAGAAATCCAAATAAATTAGGAAGCTTGGTCAATTCTAATGTACCAATCTCGGTGTGTTGATTACAACAAGCATATCATGGTAATGTAAGATGCTAACATGAGCAGAAACTGGGGACGGCATTTGGGAATTCTGGTTATCTCTGCAACCTTTCTGTAAATCCCAAATTATTCCAAAAGAGAAAGGTTATTTTAAAATACCCTAGGTGTAGGGATGCTTGAGTGGCTCAGCGGTTGAGTGCCTGCCTTGGGCCCAGGGCATGATCCTGGAGTCCCGGGATCGAGTCCCACATTGGGCTCCCTGCAGGGAGCCTGCTTCTCCCTCTGCGTGTGTCTCTGCCTCTCACTTTCTGCGTCTCTCATGAATAAATAAATAAAATCTTAAAAAAAAAATCCTAGGTGTAGCTTAAAAAATAGGAAATGAAAAAACTCAACTGGACATAAATGTTTTTAACAGTTTGGCATTAATTGAGTCTAATTTCTGATCTGCCTCGTCATGTAAATTTTTTTTTTAATTTGAAAACATGAGTTTTCCCCTGTAAATGCAGAAAATCACGTTGGTGTATTATGTCGGGGTTTACACTGATGAATAAATATCTGACACTTGAAAAATATAAGCAAATAAAAACATAAGAAAATAATACTTTTAATTTTATATTTGTTCTACGTGTTATCTTTGATGAAAATACAATTTGAGAGACTTAAATTTTTTTTTAATTTTTTTTATTTATTTATGATAGTCACAGAGAGAGAGAGAGAGAGGCAGAGACACAGGCAGAGGGAGAAGCAGGCTCCATGCACCGGGAGCCTGATGTGGGATTCGATCCTGGGTCTCCAGGATCGCGCCCTGGGCCAAAGGCAGGCGCCAAACCGCTGCGCCACCCAGGGATCCCAATTTGAGAGACTTAAAATGCATTTAGTGTATTATTCTGGGTAGAAGCCATTACATAAAATTCTTGATTATAAGACAAACAAAATATTTGGGGAGGGGAGAAAAACAGTCAGTGCAAGGGCTTACAACTTCCTGCTTCTCTGCCTAAGATCTTTCTCCAGCGTCATGGGATCTAGATCAGAAAGTGCACAGAAAAGCCCAAAGCACGAGGAATTTGATACTCTCAGAGACAATCAGCAACTGAAGAGAGTCAACATCGGTGAATAAAGTTCCCCAGCTCTCCTGTCTCACCATGCACAATTCCTCGATGCGGACTGCACTAATGAGGGGCACTAATGAAAATGCATTCAGGTTAATCAGCTATTCTTAGAAAGGAGAAATAATTTCAGAAATGCTTCAGAGGAAAATAAACTAATCAACCTCCAAACGTGCTTTCGGCATAGAAACTAATTTCCTGTAATTGTACTACAGGTTAAAGAAAAATAACTTTATCATGAACATGTACAAAGGCAAAAGTGGAGGGAGGGTGTCTTTTGTTTTGCTTTGTTTTGTTTTGTTTTGTGAAAGATATGCTTCCAAAGGGAACTGAGTCCCAGCTGTCCATGGTGCTGAGCTGTTCTCTGTCACTTACTTTTTGGCTTTTCCCCCCTTTCCTGTCTTGATTTCCTTGTTCTCTCCCCTGTGCTTCTTGGGATAACCTCCAGACAAGTTACCTACACCAAAATCCATTCCCAAAGCCTTTTGTGGAGAAACATCACTGCACAAGCAAGAGAACACTCAGATATGTGCAATAATAAAATTCAGCCAATTCTGTTGCTAATTGTTAACCATACTAAAGCCCACTGGCACTTTTATTTGTAATTCTGATGGTGCGTTTTTCAAGGTAGGAGAACAGACATATTTTATTTAGTGAATTTGTTAGCTACATATATATCTTTAAAAATACTTAGACATATAATGGGTAGGTTTTCTACTCCAAGCTGCAAAATGTTTGAGACAGAACTGTCAGTAGGAAACACTGAGTCATGTCTAGGGTTCTGACAGGTGATGAGCCTCTTGACCTGTCCATAGGTGAGGAAGCATCCATGGGCCCTTTCCAAATTATAGATTGGAGTTTTATAAAACATATTTAGCAGTAGTTCTTTTTTTAAAAAAAAGATTTTATTTATTTATGAGAGACATGGAGAGACAGAGGCAGAGACATAGGCAGAGGGAGAAGCTGGTTCCATGCTGAGAGCCTGACGTGGGACTGATCCCAGGACCCCGGGGATCACGCCCTGGGCTGAAGACAGCGCTAAACCGCTGAGCCACCCGGGCTGCCTATTTAGCAGTAGTTCTCACTGGAAGAATAAAAATAGATGTCTTAGTCTGGTCATCAAAAGAGGGAAGGGATTTGCCGTGCCACTCTCCTAGGATCCAATGGCACCTGGGTCAGCATTCTCTGTCTCATAGCAAAGAAACTTCTGGAAAATCCCATGTCCCTCTCTACCAGCAGTGCCCTATATCTATAAGGGAAAATGTGCTGGATATCTCTTTTGAGGAGCTAAGGGAGTTCTGACTTACTGACTAGCATTTTACCGATAACACACCCTCTTCAAGCAATGTCTCCTTAAAAGAAAAAAAAAATGGCATTCTACTCCAAGAAGGATCTTTCTATCTACATTTTGTTCATTGATTCATTCATACAGTAGAGACCCATCAATTTTTATATTATTTATCTCTTATTCAATGTGTTATAATCCATTACATTACTAGTTTTGGTGCTCTAACCACATAAGGATTAGCCAGTGGAACTCTTTTGGGCCAGCTCTAGTGTCATTTTGACATGTTCCCAACATTCTCAAGAAACTCCATGATTTCTTGTTCCATGAGCCAGTCCAAGCTTATCTCAGTCTCCCACCTCTAGCCCTGAAATCAGCCATTCTTCAAGAATCCAAGCTCCTTGAAATGGAAACTAGTATTCAGAGCTAATTAATAAAGATGAAATTATGGTGTTAGAAAATCATGATTTGGCAACTACTGTAGTAACAACTGCTTCAGACAAGAAATCATCAGTGGATGCAAAAACCACTGGTGGAGGTCTGATAAAGGACAGAATATTTACACAGCTTCAGAGTATCTCCCCACAAAATACTTATTAATGACAGAGAAAAATAGTAACTTTAATGTAGCACTACAGGGGCATGTGGGTGGCTCAGTCAGTTAAGCATCCAATTCTTGGATTTGGTTCAGGTCATGATTTCATGGGTGGTGGGACTGAGCTCCGTGTCAGGCTGTGAGCTCAGCAGTGAATATGATTAAGCCTTTTTCTTTGCCTGTGCTCCTCCCCCTGCTCCCCCTCAGTCTTTCTCTCTAAGATAAATATCTTTTTTTAAGTTTTATTTATTTATTCATGAGAGACACAGAGAGAGAGAGAGGCAGAGACGCAGGCAGAGGGAGAAGCAGGCTCCACACAGGGAGCCTGATGTGGGACTCGATCCCAGGACTCCAGGATCATGCCCTGAGCTGAAGGCAGGTGCTAAACTGTTCAGCCACCCAAAGGTCCCCTACAATAAATATCTTTTAAAAAATAAAGTAACACTAATAATAACAGAATAAGCCTGTTAGACACCATCTTAATGAAGCAATAAAAAGTATCATCCAGTCATGGTTCAAAATGACCTCATGAGACTCCTGAAACACCATGCTGAGAACACAGTCTCACTTTTGCAACAAGCTTGCAAAAATATGTAATCTAAGACTAATATTAAGAAAACATCACACAAACACAAATTGAAAGATATTCTATGAAATTACTGGTAAGTTCTCTGAAAATACATCAAGGTTATGAAAAGCAAAGAAAAAACAAGGGATTGTTCCAGAGTAGAGCACATAAGACAGAGTATGTATGTAATGCAACTCGTGATTGACTCCTGGCCACACATTTTCTCCCCATAATATGCATAAATGAGACAATGCCTAAAATTTGAATAACGTCTAGATAGTATATTGTCAGTGTGAGTGTTATGATTTTCACAGTTGTTCTGTGGCTATGTACAAAAACATGATTCTCTCTATTTTATTTTTAAAATGATTTTATTTATTTATTTGAGAGAGCAAAAGAACACAAGCAGGGAGAACAACAGAGGGAGAGTTTTGTACCATGTTTGCAACTGGTCTGTAAATTTGAAACTATTTCAAAATAAAAAGTTACAAAGATAAACACAAAAATAAACTCAAAATGGATTAAAGACCTAAATGTGAGACCTGAAACCATAAAAATCCTAGCAGAGAGCACAGACAGTAATGTCTCTGACATCTGCCATAGCAACATTTTTCTAAATATATCTCCTGAGATAAGGGCAATGAAAGCAAAGATAAACTATTGAGACTACATCAAAATAAAAAGTTTCTGCATGGTGAAAAAGAAACTATCAAAACTAAACAACAACCTATTGAAGAGAAGATATTTGCAAATGACATATCCAGTAAGGGGTTAATATCTAAAATACAAAAGAACTTTACAATTCAACATCCACAAAGCAAATAATCCGATTTAAAGTGGGCAGAAGACATGAACAGACAGTTCTCCAAAGAGGACATACAGATGGCCAACAGACACATGAAAAGATGCTCAAACATCACTCATCATCATTATCAGGGAAATGCGAATCCAAACCATAGCAGGATACCACTACACACCTGTAAGAATGGCTAAAATCAAAACATAAGAAACCACAAGTGTTGGCAAGGATATGGAGAAAAAGGAGCCCTCTTGCACTGCTGGTGGAAATGCAAACAGGAGCAGCCACTGTAGAAAACAGTATGGAGGTTGTTCAAAGGTAAAAGTAGAACTACTCTACAATCTGATAGTCACACTCCTGAGTACTTTAAAAATGCAAAAACACTAATTCAAAGGGATATATGTTTACAGCAGCATAATTTACAATAGCCCATTTATGGAACCAGCTCAAGTGCCCATCAACAGATGAATGGATAAAGACTGTATACACACACACACACACACAATACACACATACATATATATTTATATATACATATGCACACATCTATACAGTAAAAAAATGAAATTTTGTCATTTACAACAAAATGGATGGAACTAGAGAGTATAATGTTAAGTAAAATAAGTCAGTCAGAGAAAGACAGACAAATACCATGGGATTTCACTTATATGTGGAAGAAAACATTTTTGTGTTCCTAATCCTATGGCATTTAAATGTATCTGAATGAAATTTTCATGTGAAAATAAAATACCAACTTTTTGATTAATTTTTAAAGGATGAATTGGGGAACAATGAGTTATAATCTCAGCCCATAAAGTATTTTTGTTCACATTATATTAGTAATTTTCTCAGCCCTAATAACTTTGTGGGCATCTGATAAATTCTGAGGATACCTAGCAGATAGCTCGCTAAGAGTTCATGCAGCGACCAAGACAGAGCCCTGATAAGTACTCATTTGAGTTAATCAACTATTATTAGAAAGGAAAGTATTTTCAGAAAAGCATCAGAAGGAAATAAGTGGGGCAACCTGTAAACATGCTTTTGGCATAGAAATTTAATTTCCTGTATTCAAGTGGAGCAGCTTCTTTTGGCAAAGAAAGCAAAATTGGTTTTTTTGAGTTGAACATGTCCCTTGTTTCTAAAAATATCCATGGTTAGGATCATCAGACTGAGTCCCATGTTATCCTCATGTTCAGCGAGGAGTCTGCTTACACACACACACACACACACACACACACACACACATCACTGATGTATGTATATCGCATATATATATACATATATTATATATGTATATTATACATATATCAGTGTTATTTCCCACAGTCATGATTAAAAACTTCATAATAGTGGGGAGCCTGGGTGACTCAGTGGTTGAGTGTCTGCCTTTGGCTCAGGATGTGATCCTGGGGTCCTGGAATCAAGTCCTGCATCTGGCTCCCCACAGGGAGCCTGCTTCTCCCTCTGCCTATGTCTCTGCCTCTCTCTGTATGTCTCTCATGAATAAATAAATAAATAATTTTTAAAAAAACTTTCATAGTGGTGAGATGGTCACTCAAAGCCTAGGTAGATCTGCACTCCTTCACAGGTTGGACAGGGAAGAAATCAAAAATCACTTCTGCCATTTTGCTGTATTTCCACTTTTATTCACTTTGATGTTAGCCACAGGATTTGGGGTCATAGGCATGGTGGTTTCTTCACCGACCGTTTTCTGAGAAAAGAAAGCAGCTCTGAATTTTCCAAGCTTGCAGGAAGCATTAATAAATCAGATGGCAAAGGCAATGCATTTAAAATGCTCATTAACTCTCCCTTTCTCTGCCATCATGGTGTGTGTGGGTTGACCGTTCCCCACCATGTCTTCTCACAAGACATTCGGGATCAAGCCATTCCAGACCAAGACACAAAAGCGGGATCATCCCATTTCCCAGTGGATTCAGATGAAAACTGGTAATAAAATCCCATACAGGTCCAAGAGAGGAATTGTAGAAACAAGCTGGATCTCTAAGGGATGACATATATTTATGCTGTGTGATGGCCATGTGCTTGTATCCCTCTGTAAGATCACTACTATCTAAACAGTAGACACATTTTATTGGAAAAATGACTTTTCTCTGTTACTATGCTTCTGCACCAGTAAGTTGGTTTGGTAATAAGTATGTGAGACCTTTTGTTTGAAAATTAATAAAAAATAAAACAAAATGAAGTCTGTCATTAAGTGATCTTTGTTCAAAGAGAGGGAGGTTTGAAACTACATTCTCAATTGTGAATTCCCCAAGACTAAATTGTACAGTGGTTCTCACCTGAAGCTCTGAGAAAAAGGCAATTTTAGACAAGCTTCTCTTGAAACTATTTTGGACCACTCTGCTCTTATATTACCCTTGTCTACCTAGTATTTCATTCTAGTCCTGTAATGTTTAAATTTTTCCTATCTCTGCCTATTGCCTACCTCTGCTTCTATTACCATTAAATTTGTTTTTCACCCTTGAACAAAATCCCAAGTAGTATCACTTTATTCTGTGTTTCTTTCATATTTGTTATAATAAAAAGACTGATTTACATTACTCTATCTTACTTAGTGATTTTACTAGTAGTAGGCTCTGAATCATTAAAATATTAGTATTAATAGTATTATCAGCAATTGTTATCAATGGAAAATGGGAGCCTGTTCTTAAAAAGCACCTGCTCTTTAAAAAATAGCATTACCATGGGGCGCCTGGGTGGCTCAATCAGTTAAACATCTGTCTTTGGCTCAGGCCATGATCCCAAGGTCCTGGGATCAAGCCCTGCATCGGGGTCCCTGCTCAGCGTGAAGTCTGCTTCTTCCTCTCTTTCTGCTCCTCCCCACCTGAACTCATGCTTTCTCCCTCTCTCAATCAGATAAATAAAATCCTTTAAAAAAATAAAAATAAAAAAAATAAAAGACAGTATTGTCTGTTTAAAGATTGAAACCATATTTCCCATCTCAATGGATCTGTTAAAGCACATTCCTCCTAAAAATCTGCATAATTCACATCTCATAGTTTAAAATCTGACTCTAAGGAGAGTACACCAGGGCATTTCCAGGTTTGCTTTCATATTAAGTCATTGATGCTCTATTAATGTTCTTTTCAGGAGCCTTGAGGGGGAGACAGGATCCTTTGTCTAAGGCATTGGTCCTAATGTGGGAGGGAGTTAAAAAGGGATTTAATCCCTCAGGGGATATTTGGTCAGGTCTGGAAACATTTTTGCTTGTCACAGCTAGGGGAGAGTTGCTACTGGCACCTAATGGATAGAGGCCAAGGATGCTGCAAAACGCCCTCAATACACTGCCCATCACCATCAATAATTTTCCTGCCCAAGATGTCAGTAGTGTTGACGTTGTCAATGCAAAATGAACAAAACTTTTAGAATCTCTAAAGTGGAAAGGGAGCTTTATTCAAAGTTTAAACGAAGTTTATGTAGAGTCATGCTGACTTAGAAAGAAATCTAAAGTGACTTCCTTTATATCTACAACCTGTAAAGCATTTTTTCTCTCATCAAGGTTGAGAAACTCTGCTCTAAAGAAACTTACGTTGGAGAGATCCATAAAACTCTCTGGCAATGCAGAGTCAAAATACTACAGGTTGAGGGAATATATACTGAAAAGGAACAAAGTATAATCAGCTGCTGTCATTCTACCTATTGAGTCCCACCCAATTGTTGAAAGAAAGTTGCAAGTCAGCACATGTAAAATGGCAACCACAGGCCATTTGTATATGTGAAGATACCAGCACACCATGTCTTTATCAATTCCAGGTATCCACAGAGGATTACAAAAGTCACATTCTCTGAGTTTCACGGAAGTTGCCTGTTTGGAGACCTGCTCTCTCGTGAGATTAGTCTGGAAGAAATTCACTGGTCCGAGAAAAATCTCAGGACATCACCTCCTAACACTATTAGGAGAAAACACCCGATAATGGACGCTTCATAGTTATATGGGAAATATAGGAGAAGCTTTTCTTTGACAAATATAGACATCTAGCCTGTACTTCATTTCCTGTACCTAAACCCATAAAAGAATAGTTCACATTTATTCAAAACTGACTGGTGAACTATTGGGTATTATTCTGTGAAGTATTCCAGGTATCCTGTTGGCTGACACCCAGCTATTTAACAGACTGTAGCATTCAGTGCAACACTGTGACAAGCAAGCCCGGGCATGTTTTTATTTGTATTCATGTTATTTGAATAAGATTCAACTACTGTCACTTTCATTAATTAATGTGAAGTTCATTAGTCCTGGCGCTATTATTAGAAATGTTCCCCTTCCAAGTCATTCAAACAATGCGCTGTCTCATTGCTGCTACTCATTTCTGAGCCATCACAGCAGATGACAGGGGGATAAAGGAGTAGAGTACCAGGTCCCTGATGGGTCTGTTCTCTTTTCAAAATATTTCCCACAAATTCCTATCTCCTGGGATTTCTTACATTCTTCCTCACTGACCACTGGGCACACAGAGAAGTAGTCAGAGCCCAGTGGAAAGCACAAAAGTTGTTTTCTCTAGAGGAATAGAAAGCGGTGTGCCTAGGTGGCTCAGTGGATTAAGCATCTGCCTTCAGCTCAGGTCATGAGTACAAACAGGGTCCTGAGATCCAGCCCTACATAGAGGTCTCTGTTCACCCGGGAGTCTGCTTCTCCCTCTCCCTCTGCCTGCCACTCCTCCTGCTTCTGCTCTTGCTCTCGCTTTCTCTCTCAAATAAATAAATAAAATCTTAACAACAACAAAAAAGAAATAGTGAAAGCATCATTGATGGTGATGTTTGATGATGGATATAGGAAGGAAGTTGTTCATACTTTAAGATGTATTTTAAGAAATGTAACCAACTATGTAGGCCAAGAGTCCTACATTGCAAATAAAATGTAAAATGGAACACTTCTATTGGACACAAAGAAAAATATGAAATAGCATATAAGTTTTAGCAAATACTTCTAAAGAACAAACAACTTGCTTCTTAGTCTGGGCATTGAAAAAAAAAATTGTCCAGTCTAAGTATCTTTGTCTAGTCCAGATAGATAATCAGAACTTTAAATTCCTATCCAATATTGGGGTACGGGTGGCTCAGCGGGTTAAGTATCTAACTCTTGGTTTTGGCTCAGATCCTGATCTGAGGGTCATGAGATCCAGGGTGGTGGGATCGAGCTCTGAGCTCAGCGTGGAGCCTGCTTCAGATTCTCTTTCCCTCTCCCTCTTGCTCTCCCTCCTCAAATAAATAAATAAAATCTTTAAGATAAATAAATACATAAATAAATAATAAAATCATATCAATATAAAAGTTTCAGGTACGCAAAATGAACAAGTCCTAGAATCTGCTGTACAACATCATACCTGGGTTTAACAATACTGTATTGTGTACTTAAGAATTTGTTAGGAGGGTTAGTCTCATGTTAAATGTTCTGATCATAATTTTTACAAAATATATTCTCCCTCCCATAGCTCAGGCACCCTTCAGCCTGAGAAATTGATGATGAAGTCAGAGCACCTTCAGTTTCTTTCTTACTCAACCCCAACCCTAGTTCTAGACCTTACTCCCTCTTCAATCACAAAGTCTGGTTTCCATCCCTCCAGGGGACAGACAGCAATCCAGCAGCTAAAATGCTAGAAGTGCAGGCACTGAGGGGATAGCTGCACCCAGACAAAAGAGATGCAATGGGTCCTCCAGAAATGTACAAAACTGCCCAAAAGACAGACTCACTTTTGGACATCTGCCATGTCGAGGTGACACCAATGGCAGATCACAGGGGTACCAGGCAGATAAGATTCTGCTCTTCCCTATAATTCCCTCATTATCCTCTCCAAAGCCAGAGGTGTCAAAAATCACAGCTAGGAAGTACTGAGGAGGTGGCTCTGCCCTTTCTCTGTACTCTAGAATGCCAGCCTGGGTCAGGCCCAAGGTGGGGAAGGTTTACCTGGATACACATTTGAAGTCTTGATTAATATTCTGGACTGGACTGGAGTTGTGTGATTATTAGATGAGGTTGAAGTTTTAATCCCCAAACAAGGGACCATTTGTTTATCATCTGGGAGGCGAGACCTGCCTAAGGGTTCATCCAAGGGCAGGAAAAGAACTAATCCACAGAGCGTGCTTGCAGAAACTGGAGATGCAGTGTGAGGGGAGAATTATGCTCTTTTCTGTTTGTAGAGCCCCAATTATTCACCAAACCAGTTACGCTTTTATTTCATTTTTGGTGCAGTGCCTGCCACCCCAAAATAAAAGCATACCCTCTCTTCATTTGCACTCCCCCAACAATATCTCCCCAAACAATTTTTCGCAGAACAATTCCTTTAGAAACCCACAACAGTATGTCTTTACTTTGTCTTTACAACACTAAGGGCAGGTTTCAGGCTAAGAACTCCAATGCATTAAGTGGATGGTCGCCATAGAAGTACAGAATGGGGAAGTTAAAGGCTGCCTATAAGTTTGTTCTGGATTAACCATATTTACCATAGATATTAGGCTAAATATGCATTAAGACATCACCTACTCAGCTTGACCATGTTACAATAAGGAAACTAAGGCTCAGCTAAGGAAAGATGCTTGCCAAAGCATGCCCAGTGGGGCTTTGGGTTTCCTATCCTAATAACCTTGCTCCTGGCCACCTCTCATCCTTTATTGGCACACTTTGGTTTTTATCTTCTCTTGCTTCTTGCTAGGAGTGGTCAGCCTGGACCATGCCACATACAATAGAATATAGAGTGACCTGATGCAGAAGTAAATATATCCATGCCTGCCTCCTTTCCTGTGGTTTCAACAACTAATATTTTCAACACATCATAGTGGAGATGGGTTTGCCAAGGAGCCCCTGTGCTCCAGCCACTGTCATTAGAGGAGCACAGAGTGCATTAGGGCTGCCATTGAAGATACAGTACATTATGTGCACATATGATCATTTCTGCGCTGGGTACGCTGTAAATCTTGCCAAATTAGACTTACTTAGTGCCAAGTTGATAGGTATTGCCAATTTCTCTCTTACCCTGGAAAATTATGGGATTTTTTTCCCCCCACTGAAAGAAAGCACTCGTAAGCAAAACTGTAAGCACCTGCATCCTGGTCTTGGACTGCCTCTTGCCTTGAGAACGGCTTTAGTCGGCCTGCAATACCTGTGGGCACTCCAAAGACCATGGGCTCTATGGACATTATATCTTAGCTGCTGCTTTTGGAAAAATTAAAAATACAAACTGCTTTGAGGAGAAATCATTTCTTTCAAATAATTGAACATCAGGGGATTTTAGTGGGGCATTTGGTACCTTTAACATCTTCAAACAGAATGTCTCCTCCCAGTTCATTACTGAAATAATATGCACAGCAATTTATAAAGTGATAACAGAGCAGCTCTTATGCTTGGAGACAGAATCCTTGACTGGATAAATAAGTATACCTGAGGTAAGTGCAACATCAGTCTTCCTACTCTTTAATACTGTAAGCCACTGATCTCTTGGACATCTTTAAATTTTCATGTATTTGGACTGGGGCCATTTGGTTCAGGTAGCCTTGTTAAAAAGGGATTTTTCAGGTCTTTGCAGTGTTACAGCCCTGCCAAGTTAGAATAACTCAAGACAAGGTCAATGTCTAGGACTCTCTTGTATTAAATCAGCAAGTAAGCTTATATGCATTGCAGATTCCTTGCCCATGAGATCTCTTGTCTAAAGCAATCTGCTGAAAGGTGATAGGGTTGAAGCATGGGCTAGACAACATGCATATGGCAGAGAGTTTGTAATATTCTAAGTGGCATCAACAGAGTCCCCCTGGGTCGAAGGAGGAACAGTATTGGTAAATCAATAGTTTAATCCATCTGAGACAAGATTATGTATCAAAACTCTTTCTTATTAAACAGAATTCTGCTAAACAAAATCCTTTGCTGACTGGGTTGGCAGGAGCCATCTTGCATCATACGGCAGATCCTACTCACACGAAAACAGTAATCAACAGCTATAATCTCCCGTATTTCTGTTTCAACAGAAGGTTTGCTAAACAGACCAAGTGTTTCCCTTATGCTTAGGCACATGGCTATTAAGTAAATTCTGACAAATTGAATTGTAATTATGGGAGATTTGGAGAGCTATGACATTATTCAAATATTAAGTCATAACTGAAATCATTAAACCACATGCAACATTTGAAAAATTTGGCTGAAATCGGTAACTTATCTGTACCTTTAAAAGAAAAATGTCTTTATATAATGCTTGGTCAAATATACAGAAAGAGAAATGATTTAAACAGTCTTTATATTGGAGCCTCCCTGGTTTTTTGTTTTGTTTTGTTTTGTTTTGTTTTTTAGCAAATGAAAAACAAAGAGATGAAACTATCGGTTCTCTTTGGGTTCTAAAATATTCTGTAAAGTGAATGAAAAACAAAACCATTAGTTGTAGCACATCGGAAACCTTCCCTAAACTCTCACCTTCTCTCAAAAATAAAAGAGAGCCTTACTGAGATAATAAGGTGACCTGGTGACCTTCTCCACGAAGAGCAAGTGTCAGCAGCAGATTTCAGAGTAGCTTCATCTCCTCACATGTCACAGCACCTCCCATGCCTGATGCCCACAGCTGGGAGCTACAATCCCTGCCGAGGGATGGCATTGTTGTACCTTCTCCAAGGTGTCACTCCTTTGAGACACAGACAGAAACACACCATAGTCATCCCATCATTCTGCTTATGGGAAAACTATTCTCTGTGCTTCCAACCTCATCCTTACAGCTTCCACTCAATAAATATTTCTCAACAGGTAGGTGTTTTTGTTCAGGGGCACCTGAATACTAACTCTGCACTTGCTGCCTACATGAGGCTGTGGGTGTCACAAGAAGGCACCTGGTTCAAGGATTAGAAGAGTGTGATGTCTTGAAATATTCCCTTAAATGGAAGGCAGATGACTCACAGAAATTCATCAAAATGGAGATATTGAAGATATAAGCCTGAACCTAATAAGACAATAGCTAGCAATTCATATTCTCTCTCAAACCTGAAGAAATTATTTTACCTGCTTACAATATGTTAGTAATCACACGATGTGGAGACAGAGGAAAGGCTTTAGTCATAGGATAAGTTGCAGCTGTCCAGCCTCCTCACTCATGGGAAGCTCTGTAGCCTTGGCTAAACAAGCCAAGTGTCCTTAGCATTTTATGCTAAATGTATATGTTTGTGATCATGGCTCTCTCTTCAATCCATAAACCATCTGCCTTGCAGCAGTAGGTTAAGCTTAAGAACACTAGAAGGAAAAACAGGTCCAAAGGCTTCATGCATTCTTGAAATAGGGGCATGAAAGAGGAAAGATTCTGTTATTGGGCAAGGCTGTAAAGTTGACTGAATGAGATCCTTCTCAGAGTATGTTCCATCTGTAAGCAAAAGTATCTGTTGCTTCCAAAAAGTACTGGGGCCTTGGTTGGATTTATGGCGCCCTGTGGAGAGGTCTGTTCACAATACAAGAGTCAACTTGAATTTCTCAAGCATGTGTGATCAATCTTATCACCATCAATGGTATATCCTAGGACAGACCCAGACTCACAGTTCAGGAACTATCCAGATGGGAGACTAATTGAAAAGAAATAATTTGAGTATTTCAAACTTGTATCCTCTGAGAAGCCTGCTAGAACAGAGTTTGAGGATTAGAGGGAGGACCTTGCTATCTTTTCATATCTCCACCATCAGCAAGAGAGGTTCTAGCCACTAATGCTTTTCCATGCCTGGGTCTTCCTAGTCACTTAGGCCTTTCTGCAACCTGAGCTCAAACTGGAACATTCCAGCAGTCACTGAGCACCAACACCTGGGCAAACACTAGCACACTGTCAACAAATTACCAGGTCTTAATAACATTCAATGACCAGTTTCCTCCATTTTCTGGTCCTAGATCCTAAAACAAGCTGAGGAATCAGTTGTCACTGGCAGTGTAGCAATAAATGTCAGAACTATACCCGCCTGCACTCATGTAATATGTCCCATCTACAAAGTGTGCTCACAGACATTTTCTTGTTGGTTCATCACAAAAATTCCATGAAGTGGATACTATTATCTCCACATTTTAAGGACACCAAAGCACAGACCCAAGAAATTTGACAAGAACCTTGGAGCTCTTTCAACTCCACTGCAACTGCCTCACACTTCAGAAGTCTTTATTTACAAGTAACTGAGTCCACCGTGGCTTGTGCTTAGTAGAGACATGATTCTAAACTGAATTTTCCCTGGTGAAACTTGGTCAAAGCTTCCCAGCTCTCTCCACTCTTAGCATGTGTTTAGGTAATGCAAGCAAATGTATTATATCAATATCCTAAGCAAAACATAATCAAAGATGAAAACTTGTTGAGAAAAAAAAAATGATCCTTACAACGCACGAGAGAGCTCATCTGACATTTACATTGGCAGCAGGTGTAGAAAAGATGAAATTCCCTCCATGAGAATCTATACCTCCAAAACATCTCCTAGAATTTGTGCACAAACCAATTCATCCATTGATCATACACTGAGAAACTTATTTTTTAGAGTGCTGTGCAGAGCGCTAAGGTATAAAAGTGAATGTGACACAGTTCCTGCAATCAAAGATCTGTAGACTAATAATTAGACACTTGGAGTGGGGTAAAGGAAGAGGTTGCATACGAGGGATGACCATAGGGACTACAGGTGGAAACAGAAGGCTCCTATCCAAGTCTTTGAGGGTCAAGGAAGACATGCCCCCCAACAAGCCACATCTGAGACAGAAGAGAGGTAGTAATTAATGTGGCATGGGGAACAGGGAGTGGT
This sequence comes from Canis lupus baileyi, assembly GCF_048164855.1. Taxonomy (NCBI): domain Eukaryota; kingdom Metazoa; phylum Chordata; class Mammalia; order Carnivora; family Canidae; genus Canis; species Canis lupus. Next base: position 8,963,393 of record NC_132874.1, read on the forward strand.
AAGCTGAAATTCTTTCAGCTTGGATAATACTCTGTGGCCCTGGTATTTCTCTCTCGGCTACACTCCAGCTTTTACCAGCCTGCTTTTTTGATTCCCATTCTACAAACTAAAAAAGGCACGTTCAGAGAATTTGAGAGACTTTTCCAAGGTCACATAGCTTGTGAAGGTGATATCCAAGAGCTAATACCAAGTCTGTATGACCACTATGGTTTTAGAGAAGAAAGAACATCGGAGTAGAAGTTAGGCAACTGGAATTGTATCCTGTACCAAATCCCTGTGCGACTTCCACAGGTCACCGAACAGCTATGCTCTGCTTCCCTTATCAGTAAAGTAAGAGGATTTAAACAAGATGACCTCCAGAGTTTCTGAGTTTCAGTCTGATAAAGTTAACTCTCTTGTCTCCTGCTCAGATCAATTCAAGTTCAAGAGAGTTCTGAGATGGTTTTCAGGACACCAAAAGGAACTATTTAAAATTAATAATAATCATTGTATATGTAGAAAGCCAATCCTCTCCTGGACATATATAGAAGGGGCAATATACCACACCATTCTCTAGCGCATAATGAAATTTTTGACATGATAAATGTGCCATTTTGGACTAGCCAGTCTTTCAGATTAACAGAAGATTGCAATATGACATCGACTTGACAGTATTACACCTCAGTGGCTTCTTGGGGGTGGTGAATGGAGGATCATATCTATTAAGGGATTTTAGTGGCTACTTTTTGTAAAATTATTTTTTTACATCTTGCCATGTTTTTATTTTCTAGTTATTGTGCAGGCTATGGGAAAGCCCACATTCCAAGTATAATGAATGAGGCATTCAAGTTTCCTTGGGAAAAAACTCACAGACTCAGGGAAAGAAATTATTTAAACACATAAAAATGAAAGAAGGCAGAAAGTGGACTGTTTAAGAATGTTTATGAAGTGCTGAGTTTTCAGACTTCTACTAGAGATAATTTGTTAAAGCAAAAACCTTGGTGTGAAATATTTTTTAGCAATAAAAAGCATCTCTAACAGAGTTTTCAGTTTAGCTTTTTTTTGTTTTTTTTTTTTTTTTTTTTTGTTTTTGTTTTTTTGTTATTTTGTTAACACCACCTGCTTTAGAGTAGTTCGTTTTGGATATATCTTGAAATTTAAAAAGGTAATGTCATCTTATTTCTATACCCATTTCTACTGGTGTAATAGATGTCAGAATATTTTTCATTTATATGATCATTGTTGAACCTCGTAATATCATGTACATTAGGTAGTATATTAGTTTCTTCCTGTAACAAATGACCACAAACTAGATAGCTTAAAACAATAGAAGTTTATACTTTCCCAGTTCTGGAGGCTAGAAAGCCAAAATCAAGGTGTCAGCACGGCTATCCTCCCTCTGGAACTCTGGGCAGAACCCTTCCTTGACTGTTGGTAGCTTTCAAGGGGTAGCCTCCAATCCTTGCTGTCTCTTGGCTCACAGACAGATCACTCAGATCTCTGCGTTTGTGGTCACATGGCCTTCTCTCTGTGTGTCTCTGTGTCCATATGTCTCTCTTCTTATCCAAAAAAGCAGTCATACTCAATTACTGCTCACCCTATGGCCTCATTTTAACTCAATTACACAATCAAAGATCCTTTTTCCAAACAACGTCACATTCACAGTTTCACATATTAAGTCTTCAATATATCTTTTTGGAACTTACAGTGTAACCCACAATAGGTTGCCTTGGTATGGTTTTTATTTCCATGTTGTAGCTAAGGAAACCAAAACATGGAGCACTCAAGTGGCTTCTCTAAGGTCATACAGAATATGGGAGAAGCCACTTGAGTGCTCCATGTTTTGGTTTCCTTAGCTACAACATGGAAATAAAAACCATACCAAGGCAACCTATTGTGGGTTACACTGTAAGTTCCAAAAAGATATATTCTAAGGTCATACAGAATATGACAAAATTCATGGGATCCAGGGATCCCATCCTTAAACAGTTAAACCAGCCTTATTCTAGCAAAGGAGTATTATGGTTTTTGAAAATGATTTGCCTAGAATCAGAACTTATATGACTCATTCATCTAGACAGCTGTCTTGCCACACGTCCAAGTTGCTTTAGTCTCTTAAGGGATGCTTGGTACATGCTCAGTTATTACTTACCAAAATCAAATCCAATTGCCTTAAGGTGTAATTGTACCTCATTATATAACTTTGATAGGGAGAATAGTTTCCTTTCTGAAAGAGATTTCATAGTGTCTGCTTTCAGCTAACTTAGGTGCAAAAATAATAGGCCATTCTTTGACTGCTTCCATTCAGAACCCCAAACATTCTTTGGCTGCTGTGAATGGTGCTGAAATAAACCTGGACTATTCTGTGGTAAATGGGACATGCTGGAACCTTTCTCTTATGTGCGTATGCCAAGAAATACTTCATTTGGGGTCATGGGATAAAAGAAACAAAATTAAAACAGATTCTTCAAGTGCCAACGTAGGTGTCCCAAGGAAACCCAGCCATTGCCCGCTTCTCAACCCTCTGTCCTATTTGTCAACTGTGTCCCCTAGCTAAACAACAGGCTTCTTTTCACAGACGGCCTGCCCCATACTGGGGTGGTATTAATTTACTGCTGCGTTGGTCCAGCTATGGAAAAAGGATGTAGGCCAGGGTAAAAAGCATAAATTAAACCATCCCTTGGCCTTTCCTCTCTAACTCACATGATTTTTTTTAAAATAAGAATCTGTTTGTGGGGAATTCCCTTGGATCCTCTTTGCAAGACCAACCCCCATTGGTTGAACTAATGATTTCTGATTGTATGGAGCTTCCCTGGGGTCCTTGATATCAGACACTATTCTGGGACTGTGGATGCAGTGCTGAATGAAAGAGACAAAGGCCTTCCCTTTATCATGGTAGACATTTCCCATTCCAAAGAAATATTATAATGGCCCATACGCAGTGTGCCTTCTGTTCCCTGGAGCACGGGTAACTTGTTTACAAAGTGAGAAAAAGGGATAAATAACCTTTAAGTCTTCCTCCAGCCCCCTCTCCATTAGTTGCTCTTCCACCCCATCCCCACATACCAGACCCATCAAACTAGTGTGAATACCTGGAGCCGACACTAAAGATTCCTCCAGAATGCAGAAATTAGAGGAAGAATGAAGCCCTCAGAGATCTAAGTTTCAGAGTCAAAGCACACTGAAGTACAACACAGGTATGTAGAACCCGTCCTTCAGGAGAAACAGCAAGCACCAGACTGGTATTTCTTGACCACTATAACAATATTAGCTGAGATACTAGCTTTGCTTAGAAGTAACAGAAATTCATAAATATTTTCTACATAAATGAATGACCCTTCAATCCTAACATTCAATGATATTACAGCATTGCATGAGATAGCTTTTCAAAGGAAGAATTTCAGGGCACCCGGGTGGCTCAGTCAGTTAAGCATCTGGCTTCGGCTCAGGTCATGATCCCAGGGTCCTAGGATGGAGCTCTGCATCAGGCTCCCTGCTCAGCAGGGAATCTACTTCTTCCTCTCCATCTGCCAATCCCCTAATTGTGCTCTCTGGCTCTCTCTATCAAATTAATAAATAAAATCTTTTTTAAAAAAAAAAGGTTTAAAAAATAAAGAAAAGATTTCTTTCAACAAAAAAATATATTTTTCATCTGAAATTTGTTACCTTGTGAAATAAAAGATCACACTATTTCATTATTCACTCAAATTCTTTTTTTTTTTTTTATTCACTCAAATTCCACAAGGAACTGTGTCAATCTTTTTCATCGTTAGAACCTCAGACTTAGGACAGCCTCTGGTGCTCAGAAAATATTGGCAGAATGAATGAATTAATGACAACTAATGAAAAAACTGTCATTCACCAACAACATCCTGAAGGCAGCTTGATCCAGCCCCAGGAGTCAATGTTCGCTTCCAAAAGGCCAAGACAATTTTTTTTTTTGCCAAAACACTTTTAAATAAATAATTTTAAATATATTTAAACAGATTTTAAGTGATTTTCCTACTTCCATTGCTCTTCCTTTCCTTTTCCCCTTTCCCTCTTACTTGCCCAGTGAGGGATCCCATGTACCCATCCTTCCCAGGCCAGTCTGCTGGACCCTTCCGCAGCACCGGCACAGCCAGCCTGGGGGCTCTGGCAAACTCAGAGGCAGCCTGCATCCATTGTCTGGGCCACATACTGAGTTTCCAGTCCTCAATTCCATGCTTACCAGTAGAAGACCTTTGTATTAAACCCACTGATTTTTAAACCCGTCCTGCACCCATAAAATAACAAGGTATAAAAAGAAACACAACAATGCTAGACCCATAAGGTTTGGGAAAACACTATTTAAACATGAGGATTTAATTTGCAGTCAAAAGTCTAAGAACATGCCCAAAAGGGTTTCAAAGGCATATATTTCTTTTCAGTGCATTTTCTTTTTTCCGTAAGAATCCTAGCACAGATTCATCCGCAGCATTGTGTTGTATTATTTATGTCTTTCAGGGGCACCTGGGTGGCTCAGTGGTTGAGCATCTGCCTTTGGCTCAGGTCGCTATCCCGGGGTCCTAGGATCGAGTCCCAAATCGGGCTCCCCACAGAGAGCCTGCTTCTCCCTCTTCTTATCTCTGCCTCTCTCTGTGTGTTTCTCATGAATAAATAAATAAAATCTTTTAAAAATAAAATAAATCCTTCAGGTAAAAGGAGAATTAATCATTCTTAATGTTACACGGTGGAAATCACTTAGATTTGGGGGTGATATCAACCAAAATTAAAATCCCAGTCTCTCAGTTATTTTCCCTTAACCATAAATTCAACTCTCAGTTCTTAGCTGTTAAATGGGAAAGATGCATCTATCTTTCTAAGTTGCCATGATGAACTTTAAGTGAATAATAATATAAAGCACCTACCACAGAAGTGCTTGGCTTATAGATGATGCTAACTGAAGAGAATCTATAGTTTTCATATTTTTATTTCAAATGGCATAACTAGTGACAATAAGGGATAGTGGCTCATTCAGTGAAGAAAGAATTTTTTAAGCAGTACAACTGCCCAACGATCAGATCAGCTGGGTTGCTTATTATGAGGTGGTGACTTCTCCATCATCAAAAGCCTTCAAGCAAAACCTACATGACCTTTTTTCAGGCACAATGAATTGAGAATTAGTACAAGGTTTACATCCTAGACCCCTCTAAATGCTTTTTCTATAATGCCTTGAAGTTCCTGATAGATTCTGAAATAATGAACATAATTTTTTCTGATTAATTGTGAAAAGCAAAGATAATGATGTTAGACAGAAGAGAAGAAATTTGTCATGAGACACTGAGTTCAGCTTAAATGGTAACTTCACAAGTCCAAAAAATTAGTGTTCAAATTCGTGATTTTTTTCCAGCAACAGTCTTTTAAAAAACAGAAAGGTCTAAATGTTCCCCAGCCTCTGGCTTCCAGTTGTCTGTTTAAATAGTTCTCACTGTTTTATTTCATCTTTTCCTCTCTAGTTGAGAAGCAGACATGACAAAGGTAGTTAAGCAAACACTGTTGATTAGCCCTAGGAAAACATTCATTTACTTCTAATTCATCAGGAGATGCCCAGGAATTCTCTTTTCTCTCTTTCAGCCTCTCAGTTGGCTAAAGTTCCGTCTCCCCCTTCTCCTTACTCTATCCAAAAAGAGAAAAAAAAAATCTCTCCTCATCTCACGCACAGTTTCTGTCTCTTGTCTGAAGACTCAGCATGCTCAGCCCTCCAGAAAATTGCCCTCAGAGGACTTCTCAGGGCAATTTCCCAGCAAGACTACTCTGTCACCAAATGGAATGATTCCTCACCCCCTTGCCAAAAGAGTCTTTGTCTTCATTTCACGCAGTGCACGTCCTATAGTCAGACTATAACTGTATAATCCTAGAGAAGAGCAAAACCTTGGAAGAAGGAGAGGGACATGAATTCTTAGGGTTTCCATGCCGTGGCCTCAGGATGCTTTCTAAAATCTCTGAAAATGTGTGTAAAATTCCAAGGGAGTGTGCACTTCGTTGGATGAGATCCCATGGCTTCATCAGATTCTCAGCTCTGCATACGATCCCAAAAATATTCAGGAATTGGTCTCTTACAAAAAATATTTGCAAATAATAAGGATCTAGTATGTGCATTATATAAAGAACCTCTTGCAATGAACAAAAAGATAAACCAATTAAAAAATGGCAGAAGATTTGAACATTTCTCCAAGGAAGATATTCAAATAAGCACTAAACACATGTCAAGGTGACCAACACCGTTAGTTATTAAGGAACAGCAAAATCAAAACCACAAAGTGATAGGACTTCACATCCACTGAGATGGCCATTTCCTAAAAGTCAGACAATAACAGGTGTTGGTGTGAATAGGGAAGAATTGGAAGCTGGTTTCTTCTGACTAGTAGGATATTGACTATAAATTGGTGACACAGTTGGAATCTAACAAATTATCAATTTTATAGAATGGGCATCTAAGGGCACTCTTATAAGCATCTGCAGCTACTGGAAGCTAGGGAAGTAACCATCAATGAGAAAATCTTAAATTTGGCATCACTGACACACAATGAAATCTGGAGATTATGCTTCTAAACTGCTAATTTCTCCAATGAACTAATGAAACCTCCCATTCTGCCGTTGCCATGAAGCTTAATGAAATTGGGCTTGTCATACAATTTGAGTCTTTGTCTGAAATGTGACTTTTTACTGTGACTTTAGGGTGGCACTTATATGCTTTTTTTATTTACCAAATAAAATATTAGCTTAAAAATGTGTTTGGCTATGTTGCTGAAATCATTGGCCTATTCCAATAAAATTGAGGCACCATGGACAGAAACCTCATTTGAAAGCCAAATGACCCAGTGTTTTGATTATCCAATGCTGAGTAGCAAGCTAACCTAAAGTTTAGTGGTTTAAAGTAACTATTTCATTTTGCTCAAGATTTTGTGGGTCAGGGATTTGGAAAGGGCTTGGCTGAGAGTTTAGTCTCATATCCATGTGTCATCAGCTGGGGTGACTGATGTTAGAGGATTCACTTCTACAGGGCTTATTACTAATGTAACTGACATCCTGGTGTTCCCCTGACTGTGCATTTGCACACATTCTCTCTCTCTCTCTCTCTCTCTCTCTCTCTCTCTCTCTCTCTCTCTCTCTTTCTCTATCTGTCTCTCTCTCTCTTTCTATGCAGCATCTCACCATCCAGGACACTCCATGTAGCTTGAGCTTCTCATAGCACTATAGTTTCAAGGAAGTCACACTTTTGCATGATGCTGGTTTCCAAGAGGGAAGAAGAAAAAGCTGCCAGGCCAGTCAAGAGCTATGCCCAGAAATGGCACAGTGTCACTTGTGCTCTACTCTGTTGGTCAAAGCAGTCAAAGAGCCTGCCCAGATTCAAGGGAGCGAGGAAATTAGATAGATGATGATGATAGATAGATAGATAGATGATAGATAGATAGATGATAGATATAGATGATAGATAGATGATAGATAGATAGATAGATAGATAGATAGATAGATAGATAGATAGATGATAGATAATAGATTACCCCTTGGTGGAGGACTTGCAAGGTCACATTGCAGAACTTCGTGGAGGATCGGAAATATTCGTGCAGTTGTCTTTGGAAAATACAATATTATATCTGGGTTCTCATCCTGGCAGAACTGCCATCAATATTTTATAATGCAGGGATGCCTGGGTGGCTCAGCGGTTGAGCGTCTGCCTTCAGCCCAGGGCGTGATCCTGGAGTCCCAGGATCAAGTCCCACATCGGGCTCCCTGCAGGGAGCCTGCTTCTCCCTCTGCCTGTGTCTCTGTCTCTCATGAATAAATAAATAAAATCTTTAAAAAAATTTTTTATAATGCACCCGAGCCATTCCTACTGTTTGCAATTGGTCTCTTTCCTTAGAAAATGCAGAAATTGGGCTAGGGTTCTACTTAGGATTCTTTGGTTGTAAGGAACAGAGACTTGCTCCAATTATCTTACAAAGAACAGAATCCAAAAAAAAAAAAAAAAGAACAGAATCCTCACAGGAAAACACAGCAGACTGACACTAAAACCAGCACACCCTCAGGCACCAGCTCTACCCCCTAGCCTTTCTTGGAAGGCTGGACTATGTGGTTTTCTTCTCTCAGGCACAGTTTGTTCTTATAAATCTGATTTAATCATCATCCTAATCCTTCCTCAAAGATCCACACTCTGAAGGGTCCACCAGTTTTAACTTCTAGTTAAACAATAACCATGTTTCCTACTTCCAGATTAAATTCCACAGAAAATGAATTACTGTCCCCACCCCCACCCCTTTTACTCTTTCTCATCATTCTACTGGAGACAACTATATATGCCTCTTGCCACTCCAAGGATTGGCTGCTTTTTTGTAAGTTGCACCCTTTATCTAATCTGAAGTGGCAGAGGATGGGGAAGTTGGTGTTGAATATAAAGATGACATCACCTGGTGTGCAAGCATGCACAGGTGCACACATGTGTGCACATACACACACACACACACATACACTCACACACAAATGGCCATCTAGAAGGCATGGTGATCCATGAGTAATACAACTAAATAATTTCCAAAGTCATTCCAGCTCCAAGTGTGTATGGATTTTGTAAAGGTAATTTCCATTAGCTCCTGCAGTAACACAATAGCCTACTCATTTCACAATGCCTCACAGAGTGTTCTAAAAAAAGGATCTACTGAGCAGCTTCCATTCCCTAGGGAGAAGAAAGAGCTCCAGGGACCGGGCCTAATTTCCTATAGCCATTCTATTATCCCAGCTGTATCTATGGTTTCTATTAGCCCTTCTGTGCTATTGATCAGCCTGGTCACAATGAAAGAGCTTTATTGAATTCCAAGTAATGGAAACTCATTACACGGCCTAGATAATTAATTACCAATTCTTTCCTTTTAGTGAAATTGAAACTGGCTGTGGAGAGCGAGCTGAGTGAGCCCAGTAATGCAGCCTGTTTGAAGCTTTATTTAATGTGGATGAGGAACACTCTCCACTGGCCTTGGAGATGTGTTTGATGTACTGCAGACCCTTGAAATAACCCAAGTACTTTCCTTTAAAATAAACCATCTTTTCAAACAGGATCAATTGAAAGGAGAAGGCACTTAAAGTATAAAAAGTAAAAAAATCAAAACAAAAATATAAATCACACAAGGATATGAATGTAAGGCATCAATTCACTGGTACTTTTAAAGCAGGTCATCAGTATTTCTGCAAACCACTGAGTAAGTCAGAAGGGGGGGCTCATGTCTTTGCCCCATGTGACTGCTATGTTCATTGTCAATGTAATTTTCAAATAGTGAGTTACCAAGCAGACATTAATACCTAACATATATAGAAAACTGATAATCTCATCAATGGGTTGGGCTGAAGACTGAGGAAGATGATTACTAATAATAGCTGGCATTTAAAAAAATAATTAAAAATAAATTTAAAAATATATTTTAAATAGCTGGCATTGATTGAAGGCCTATCATATGTCAGGCACTGTGGTAGGCCTTTTACATATGTCATTTAAATTTTTATAATTCTGCCGTCTAGGTTATATTAATACCTATTTTGAAGGTGAAGACAAAGTTCAATAAAACTGCCCCAAATCAAAGGCTAAAGTTCCATAAATCCAGATTTAAGGGACTCTGGGTGACTCAGTGGTTGAGCATCTGCCTTTGGCTCAGGGCGTGATCCCAGGGTCCTGGGATTGAGTCCCACATCAAACTCACCACAGGGAGCCTACTGTTCCCTCTGCCTATGTCTCTGCCTCTCTGTCTGTGTCGCTCATTAATAAATAAATAACATCTTTTTTTAAAAATCCAGATTTAAGTTCACCTCATTAATAAAGCCTACTCAACCCATTATGCCATGCTACCTTCCCCAGAATTAGTATAATAAGACAAACCATTTCAAAAACCATTTACAGGAAACAAAGAAGGAAAACTCGTAGTTTATACAGAAATCAAAGTACAACATGGAGTAGGCAAATATGCCTAAAGTTAGAAGCCTGAGAGGAAAAATTTCTTTTATCACCATCACAATCCTTTTTCCTGAGACTACGGGTGGCAAAATGGAATATAATGTTAATTTCTATTTTTGCAAAACACGGTCCTAAGATATTTGCTCCCTGGAAGACAAGGATAAAAGCTTAGAAATGATAGATTTCCAAAGCTTTATTCAATCCTGTATGTTATAAGAGGTGGAGAATTGTGTAACTCCAATTATATTGGATGGACTGGAAGCCAATTCTTTCTAAAAAACAAAACAAAACAAACACAAGTCAGACTCCAAGAAACATTGTACTGGCCTGGACATTCTTCATTCTCTGAGTCAAACTATATTGTATATGGTGTGTTGAACACATGCAAACAGCACACACTGCCACTCTCTGGTGCACTGACATGCTTCTGCTATACCAATGGTCAAGTTCTCTGCTCACCCAGAGTCACAAGTATCTGTTCCCAAATCTACTTATACCAGTTGTACATGTTACAGTGATTATATATTTAATTTTTTGTTACATAAGTCAGTGAAATGAGTATGAAAAATAAAAGAGTTGTTGGTTGTACTGAAGAAAAAAACAATGTGGAACACTGTAATACATGAATATTGTTTATTGCTGTTGAGTTAGATATGAGTTAGATAACTGTTAAAGATTAGAATTTATATAAAAACATATAATTATGCTGCACTTGAATTACTTCACAGGTACTTCTAAGGACTCACTTTATTTATTTATTTATTGTTGTTGTTGTTTAAAACAAATTTTATTTTCTCACAGTTCAGAAGGCTGGAAGTCCAATGTCAAGGAGCTGGCAAGATTGGTTTCCTCTGAGGCTCCTCTCCTTGGCTCCCACATGGCCACCCTCTTTATTTGGTTGTCCTTTTGTGTGCATGAATCTCTGGTTTCTCTTTGTGGATCCTAGTCTTTTCTTATAAGGACACCAGTCAAACTGGGTTATGGCCTATGCTAATGATCTAACTTTAGTTTAGCCATCTCTTTTATTACTTCATGTCCAACTCTAGTCACATGCTGAGGTACGGGAGCTTCAACATGAATTTTTTTTTTATATTTTATTTATTTATTCATGAAAGAGAGAGAGAGAGAGGCAGAGACACAGGCAGAAGGAAAAGCAGGCTCCATGCAGGGAGCCCGATGCAGGACTCGATCCTGGGACTCCAGGATCACACCCTGTGCTGAAGGCAGACGCCCAACCACTGCGCCACCCAGGGATCCCTCAACATTAATTTTTGATGGAAAAAATTCAGCCCTGAATCATGGCAGAAATATTCTGGAAATGAGGCACACTAATCGCCTAAATCTGTTCAGATATACCTTCCTCCAGTTCTCTTGAGTCTGTTCTCATGTCCATGTTTTTCCACGTGATTCCTTGCAAAAGAACAGTGGCATTCCCTCTCTCTCGTTTTAATTTTTTCTGTCTTTGCAGTGACAGTCGAGTGTGTTTTCCCACCTACCTTTTAGCAAGAGTCATGCTTGTTATCCAGCTTATTTCACCTGGTTTTATCCAGATTCACTCCACTTTAAAGAAAATTAAAAGTAAAATTGACTATTCATAGGTAGAGTTTACACAAGTAAGATGATTTAGATTACCTTACCAATTGACTTGAACTCATTTCAAACCCCTTGGCCTTACCTCAAAGCATGAACTTTCTTTCAATGTAAAACAGAAACCTTATATGAAGTATGTTTTCAATTGCCACAATGACCATATATTTTTTAAATTAATTAACCAGTTACAGACCCAGCTTGTCTGGGCTATGAGGATTTCTCAGGATATCACAGATGTTTACCAAAGGTTTCTTCCAAGGAGGCAAAGTAAGACTTTACATCACATACATTTTGAAAAATTCCTAACCACTTTGAACATCTGTCCCTCTTCCTAAAGGTTCAGTCCAGTCCTTCTTTTTTTTTTTAAGATCTTATTTATTTATTCATGAGAATCACAGAGAAAGAGGCACAGACATAGGCAGAGGGAGAAGCAGGTTCCCTCCAGGGAGCTCAGTGCGGGACTCCATTCCAGGACCCTGAGACCATGACTTGAGCTGAAGGCAGATGCTCAACCACTGAGACACCCAGGTGCCCCAAGGTCCAGCCCTTCTTACAGTTGTCTTCTATCTGTCTAAACCCCTCAATACTCCTCATTCTTCACTCATCTGGATGTTGCTGGCTTTCTACCTCCTATTGTCTTACCTTTTCTCATAGACCAACTGAGGTCCCCCAGCTTTCTCCAGTTCTGTATCCTCATCCATTAACTGCACGGTTTAAGAAAAGCCAAGGAGGCCACCCAAAGAATAAAAACAAGGACTCTTCTTTTAGAAGTAAGGTAAAAGAAAAGGTTATAGTTGCATATATTTTAATATTTTACCCTTTTTAAATTTGAATAACTAATTTCTGCAGACCCTTATTCATTCTAAGAAAATCTCCCCAGTGGGGGATTTTACTTGTAAAATGTAAAGCAAAGACCCTGTGCTGAGATAAATGTCTGGAGAAACTTGTCACCACCAAGAAGCCAAAATTCTGCTTTGATGAAGAGGTGAGGAAATCAAAATACTCTGTGGGGGAAGAGTAGGAAGCAATTTGACAGGATGAACTAAGTTGTGGAAAGATGGGGACAGAGAGGCACTGACACGGAAACTTCTTAGTTGGGATATGATTTCCAGTAGTTACAGTGGCATGGGCCTGAAGCTGACAACAGTTCTTGAAGGATTTGATGTTCTTGACATAAGAAGAGTTAGGGAGGAAAGGAATATCTGTAAGAGGGGAAAAGGGAAGGTTTGTAGATGTCTACTAGTCTATATAGGGTGAAGTTGAGGCCAGAAGTGAGGATGTGATGAAGCAAATGAAGTAGCTATTTAGGTACCTGCAAGAATATTCTAAGCAAAAGTAAGTCCAAAGTGCAAATGTCCTGAAGCAAAAATAGGCTTGGTGTATGTTTGAGGATTAGCAAGGAGACCAGGGCAGAAATAGATGAAATCCAAGAATGGGGATAACGTAGCATTATGGGGGCCACTATAAGGACATTTTTATAGCAGCCTGGGTGGCTCAGCAGTTTAGTGCTGCCTTCACCTCAGGTCATGATCCTGGAGTCCCAGGATCGAGTCCCACATCGGGCTCACTGCATGGAGCTTGCTTCTCCCTCTGCCTGTGTCTCTGCCTCTGTGTCTCATGAATAAATAAATAAAATAAAATCTTTTAAAAAAATAAGGCCATTTTTACTCTGATGGAATGAAGAAGATTTTAAAGAAATCTAAGACAAACCAGAAGTCCATATGGGGCACCTGGGTGCCTCAGCGGCTGAGTGTTGGCCTTTGGCTCAGGGCGTGATCCTGGGGTCCCGAGATCAAGCTCCACATCAGGCTCCCTGCAGGGAGCCTGCTTCTTCCTCTGCCTATTTCTCTGCCTCTCTCTGTGTCTTTCATGAGTAAATAAATAAAATATTTTTTCAAAAGTTCATATAAAGATGAATTTTATGGAAGTGAATAGATGCTGACATTCATTCTTCCATTATTCAGATGCTTACTATGGGCAAAGTAAGAACTAGCAAAATAAAAGTGTTGCCCAGATGCTTTCAGATATAAGCCTCATTTATACAAACAAAAGACAAAACTTTGATCATAGGTATCTACCAACACTGAAATTGTAAGGATAACAAAGTTTTAAACTTAGGTTAAAACTTAAGTTTTAAGAAAGGGCTATCAAGAGACTCCTAACTCTGGGAAACAAACAAGGGGTGTTGGAAAGGGAGGTGGGCGGGGGGTGGGGGTGACTGGGTAATGGGCACTGAGGGGGGCACTTGATGGGATGAGCACTGGGTGTTATGCTATACGTTGGCAAATTGAACTCCAATAAAAATGGGGGCTATCAAAAAGAAACTCAACAATGCCAGTTATAAGCATAAAGATGTCATCTTTCTAGACTTACACTTACTAATCTTACAAAATGAGGAATTTAAGTGGCCTTTTACATCACTGAAATCTGGAATTTATTACTAATATTTGATGGCCTGTGACTTATGCCTGAAATGAAGGGGATATGTCTAAGTTCAGGTGTCACAAATCTGAAAGGAAGAAGAAAAAAGCAATCATTGTATATTATGAAAGTACATACATACTTGCATTTAAATTCACCAGCTGAGGGGTGCCTGGATGTGCAGTCACTTGAGCATCCAATTCCTCGTTTCAATTCAGGTTATGATCTCACATCCTGGGATCAAGCCTCACAGCAGGCTCTGTGGTCAGTGCAGAGTCTGCTTGAGATTCTCTCTCCCTCTCCCTCTGCCCCTCCTGCTTGTTCTCTCTCTCTCTCTCAAATAAATAAATAAATAAATAAATAAATAAATAAATAAATCTTTAAAAAATAAGTTCACCAACTGAACAATTCCTTGAGAACATAGAAGGGAGGAACTAATGTCATATTTTTGTGAGATTTCCACATTCTGTGAAATCTGAGAGAGGAGAGAAAGCTGCAGAAGAAAAGTTTGAAATCAGCAGAGGTTTATTCATGAGGTTTAAGGAAAGACGTCATCTCCATGACATAGAAATTCAAGATGAAGCAGCAAGTGTTGATGTAGAAGCTACAGCATATTATCTAGAAGAACTAGCTAAGATAATTAAGGTGGCTACACAAAACAACAGATTTGCAATGTAAGTATAACAACCTTATGTTGGAAGAAGATGTCATCTAGGAATTTCAGAGCTAGAAAGGAAAAAATCAATGGCTGGCTTCAAAGTGTCAAAGCATAGGTTGACTTGTCTTACTAGGGACTAATGCAGCTGGTGGCTTGCAGTTGAAGCCAATGCTCATTTACGATTCTGAAAATCTCAGGGCCCTTCAGAATGATGCCAATCGTACTCTGCCTGTGCCCTATAAACAGAACAGCAAAGCCTGGGTGATTTTCTAATTGATCTGGGCAAAATCAATTGAAACTTTTCTAGGAAGGATTGATCATTCTAGATGCCACTTAAGAACATTAGCAGTTCATGGAAGAGGTCAAAATATCAACATGAGCAGACTCTGGAAGTAGTTGATTCTAACCCTCATGGATGACTTTGAGGTGTTCAAGATTTCAGTGGGAGAAATCACTGCAGATGTGGTGGAAACAGCAAGAAAACTAGAAACGGAACCTGAAGATGGGACTGCATTGCTGCAATCTCAGGATCAAACTTGAACAGCTAAGGAGCTGCTTTTGCGGGATGATCAAATAAAATGGTTTCTTGACAGGAATCTACTCCTGGTAAAAATGCTGTGAAGACTGTCGAAGTGACAACAAAGAATTTAGAATATTACATAAACTTAGTTGATCAAGCAGCAGCAGGGTTTGAGAGGAGGGACTCCAATTTTGAAAGAAGTTCCACTGTGGGTAAATAAAATGCTATCAAGAAGCATCACATGCTACAGAGAAATCATTATTGAAAGAACAAGCTAGGGGATCCCTGGGTGGCTCAGCGGTGGTTTAGAGCCTGCCTTTGGCCCAGGGCACGATCCTGGAGTCCCAGGATCGAGTCCCACATCAGGCTCCCTGCATGAAGCCTGCTTTTCCTTCTGCCTGTATCTCCTGCCTCTCTCTCTGTGTCTATCATAAATAAATAAATAAATAAATAAATAAATAAATAAATAAATAAATAAAATCTAGTTTAAAAAAAAAAGGCAGTCAATGCACAAACTTCATTGTTCTCTGAAGAAATTTCACAGCTACCCAATCTTCAACAACCACCACTCTGATTAGTCAGCAGTCATCAACATCAAGACTCTCCACCAGCCAAGAGATTGTAACTCACTGCAAGCTCAGGTGATAGTTAGTATTTTTTAGCAACAAAGTATTATTAAATTAAGGTATGCACATTGTTTTCTTAAACTATGCTATTATATACTTCATAGACTATAGTGTGTACATTACTTTTATATGCACTAGAAAGCCCACCCAAAAATTGTTTGATTCACTTTATTGCAATATTCACCTTATTGAGGTAGTCTGAAACTGAACCTGCAGTATCTCAGAGGTACACCTAAAAATTGAAAGATACCTTATGTTTATAAGTCAGAAGAATTAGTATTTTTTTGAATGTCCGTACTATTGAAGTAATCTACTTTCTTATATCTTACTATGAAGTAATCTTTCATAGGATTCAATGTAATCCCTATGAAAATTCCAAAGACATTTTTCACAAAAATATACAAAAGAATCCTAAATTTGTAATGAACCACAAAAAAACCCCACAAAAAATTAAAGCAAATTTTGAGCAAAAAGAGCATAACTGGATTCATCACACGTCCTGATTTCAAACTCTATTGCTAAGATATAGTCATCAAAACAGTATGATATTGGCATAAAAACAGACACATAGATCAATGGAACAGAATAGAGATCCCAGAAATAAAACCACACATACGTGGTCAACTAATTTTCAGCAAGAGCACCAAGAATACACAGTGTAGGTAAAGGACAGTCTCTTCAATAAATAGTGTTGGGAAACTGGATATCCACATGCAAAAGGATGAAACTGGATCACTATCTTCCTACACAAAAATCAACTCAAAATAAATTAAAGCCTTACATGTAAGTCTTTAAACCATAAAAATTTTAGAAGAAAACATTAGGGAAAAGCCGCTTTATATTGCTTTTGGCATTTTTTTTAATGTGACACCACAGACATAGGCAATAAAAGCAAAAATAAACAAGTGGGATGACATCAAACTAAAAAATTTCTGCACAGCAAAGGAAACCATCAACAAAATGAAAAGGCAGTTTGCAGGATGGGAGAAAATATCTCCAAACCTATATATCTCATAATGAGTTAATATCCAAAATATATAAGGAACACTTGCAACTCGATAGCAAAAAATAAATAATAACCCAAATGAAAAATGAGAAAAGGAATGGAACAGACATTTCTCCAAAGGAGTCATGCAAATGGTCCACAGGTATATGAAAATATGTTCAACATCATTAAGCATCAGGGAAAAACAAATCAAAATCACAAGGAGATATCATCTCACACCTGTGAGGATAGCTATTATCAAAAAGTCAAAAGATAATAAGTATTGATAAGGATTCAGAGAAAAGGGAACCTTCCTTGTGCAATGTTGGTGGGAATGGCTACAGCCACCAGAGAAAAAATCTGGAGGATCCTCAAAAACTTAAAAATATTACCACCAATGGCATCCAGCAATCCAACTTCTGGGTATATGTCCAAAGGAAATAATATCACCATCTTGAAGATATATTTGCACTCCCATTTCATTGCAGGATCATTTACAATAACCAAGATATGGGAATAACTTAAATGTCCATTGATGTATGAGTAGATAATGAAAATGTGATATTCACCCTTAAAAAAGAAGGAAATCATTTGTGACAACATGGATGAAGCTGGAGGACATTGTACTAAGTGTAGTAAGCCGGAAACAGAAGACAAATATTGCATGATCTCACTAATATGTGGAATAAAAAAAAAAAGGGAAAAGCCAAATATAGTAATAGAATAGCTATTATCAGAGGTTGGGATGTGGGGAAAAAGGAGAGATTACAAAAATTCTCAATGAAAAGTAAAAATGCAAGTTGCCAGAGGCTGAGGTGAGGGGCTATTGTTTGGTGGGCACAGAGTTTCAGTTTTACAAGATGGAAAGCATTCTGAAGATGGATGGTAGTGATGGTTACACAACAATGGGAATACACTTAGTACCATGGAGCCATACTCTTAAAATAGTTAAGACAGTTTTAAGTTATGTATATTTTACCACAATAAAAAATTTTAAATGTATCATATAAGCACAAAAAATAAATCAATTCTAATTGTTATTAAGAAGACAAAAAAATCTTAATACCCTAAATTCTACTACCATCTATGGACAGTCAGACCAACTTGAGTTCTTTGCCATTTAGTAGCAATGCGACCTTGAATAAGTTACCAGTTACTCTCGAACTACTAGCACTATCCTATAATATAAACTGTTTTTATATTTTTCCCTATCTTTTCCACATATAAGTTCCTTTATTTTTACAAAGTACAAATTGCAAACCAGAGTAGCTACATAATTTGTCCTAGGTCACTTGGTTAGTGAACAGCAGAACCAAAACTAATATCCTGATTGTCTAACCCTTAGTCCAGAAATCTCTCTTCTCTACCATGTTTAATATAAAGTTCTGTACTTTTCATGAGGATAATGTTTGGACAAAAATAGATCATTTATTAGTGATAAGAAGCAGATCCATTTAATCCACAGAGCTCCAGAAAGACTAAGAAGTTGGGACCATCTGTTGCTATAGCAGATGGAGAACTTAAGACAGGGCACTGGATGAAAGTCTGTAAAGAACAATTGGACCTTTAGTTTCCCACTCTCACACAATACAGAAGGCAAAAAAAACTCCATCTCACACTGCAGGAGAACTATGATCTCTGGAGGACACGAGGCAGAGAACCCTAGTGTCTGTGACATAAGCTTAGAAAAAGATCTCTGAATGAGATTTGAGTCCGAAAACAAAGCCAGACACACACAAGTAAATTCTGTATGATTATATCTATATGAATTTCAAGAACAGGTAATATCAATCTAGAAGAATTGTTAAAATAGGGAGAGTAAAATCATTAATAAAGAAAGGGCATAAGGAAACTCTTACAGGATAGAAATGTTCAACATCTTATTCTGAGTGATAAATGGGTACATGCCTCTGTGAAAATTTATGGGGTTGTATACTAAAGTTTTGCATATTTTACTGACTATTCAACCTACCTTGATTTATTTTTATAAAAAAATGAATACAAGGGGTCTGCTAGCAGCAAATCTAAGCCTTTCAAACTCAGTAGAGTTTTCACAGAAACATAAGAAATAAAGTTACCACATATAATTGATACCCTTGTTTTGGTTTTGCTTTTCACCCAGGATACTTGATTCTCAACTTTTCACAATTGAACAAATTTAATCCTGAGCTTCTTAAGTCAGCATTCTTCGCTATTCCAGAACTTTTTTTAAAAATTTGTAAAATTAGCCCGTCCCCATTCTATGCCTTCAACCTTAACCACTCTCTGTAATGATATTTGGATTCACATATTTTGAAAGAAATACATAACACATCATTCATGTTCTTTAATAAACCAGTTGGCACAAGCATCCTTGTCACTACTCAGCCCACTCTAAAAGCTATTATTCTGACTTTCTTTGCTATAAGTAGTTTTGCCTGATACTGAACTTTGTAATAAATGGGAAACCACACCAGTACACACCATTTGGTGCCTCAAGTCTCTCATTTAATTGAAGGGTTTTAAGAAAGAGTAGTTTGACGACATCCAGGCAGACAGGCTTACCTGTGTAAAAGGGGAATCAGAATCTGGTATGACTTCTACCCACTGTTACACAAAAATCCTAGAGCCCCTGATCCAGTTGCCCATGATAAAGACAAGTTTCTATCACTAAACAAATATGTTTTTCCTTCTAATCCGTTCTCATTTCAAGCCCTACGTGAAATCTTTTAAGTACCTGAGGAAGACACTTTTAAGTTCAAGTTATTGTAAGATATTTTATAAAAGGGAAAAAGAAATAAAAATGTAAAAGCCAGGGATTTTCAGATTTTTATGTTTTATCAGTTAAAACATTGCACAGTAACTTTGGTGGTGCCTAATTTTAAGGCACAAAAATGTACCAATTAACTTTTATGTTTTTTCAAATGAGTGCTTTATTGTTAGATTTCTGCAGAAGTAAAATTATTTCATTGTTCCTGCTATATTTTGATATTTATTTTATGATTTCCTTCCTTGAAAACAGAATGACCTTCTTAATTTCATAATTTTAAAAGAACATTTTGTGGTTAAAAATTCTGCCCATGTGTATTTATAACATAATTTGTTTTCCCTCCAAAAACCACAACATACTTCTAAAGGTTATCAAATGTTTTGAATATTTTCACAACCATCAGTATATCATAGTTTTTTTCCCTCTAGTGTCACATTACTCAGTGTTCCAGTTCCATTGTATAATCAGTAAGTAGGTTTGGGGTATGAAAATGATAACTTTGATAGGATTTCAAAAATGAACATACCACTAAGGCCAACTGGCAGTGCTTCCAAGCCTCCCAGGCCATTTTATAGTTTGCTCTCTATCTCCTTTCTGATATGTGACAATTTTAGGTTATAAGGATTAAGCTTGGTATTATCCAACCTCCATTGCTGCCAAGTGAGTGACAATAATGTACAATGTGAATGTGATTCACAGAGGGTGTGAATTATCCTGCCCCATTCCGGCCACATCAGTGATCCAAGTAAAGGATGTAAAATCTCCTGGTGAGAAAAAAGTATATGTCTTCCTCTACTTGGACAACATGTCAAGAATCCCTAAGACTAGAGAATTTATTTGACTCATCTGAATGTAGAACAAGAAAGAAGGCAAGTAGTGTTTCCTTTATTATTAATGTATGAGATACTACTATAGTCAATTTTGAATTCCTACTTTAACTACTCTTGGTCTTGTTTTGTTCTTTAGCTTTACTGAAATACCCTCAGGAGGATTAAACTTTGCTTGGATGAATTCCAATTATCATAAAACTTCAACAAGCCAACTTATGAATATTTAGTCTTCTCCTCATGTTCAAAAACATCCAAATAAAGATGATAATATAAAGAAATGGCCCCTAACAGGCATGGTTATCAACTCTAAAGAAATGTCAGTGTCTATGAATTTGAGATATGAAACGTATTTAATATTTAAAAGACTCTTTAACAAGGTATGAACTTTTCTCTTCGATTAATTATTGATCCAGGCACTCATCTCCTTTTCATGTAAAACTTTTAAACAGTGTCTCAAGCATTTGGATTTGGCACTAGAAGAGAAGGCAGTCATTGAAGATTGAGTTTTTCAGAGGTACGATCAGGAAGGAGTTCTAACAATGTGGGGAAAAAAAAAAAAACCAACCTACACAAACATCTTCCACTACTCCTACATTTGATGTTGCTGGTGCCATCAAGCAAACACTAAATAACAACAAGCAAATTCTGTTGAAATGTTTAGCTAAATGGAACCAAAACAGTCACAGTTGACAATTTCATAAATACATTAATTAGAAGTGTCTCCAAATAGTATGTGATTTTGAATTATTAACATAAAACACTGCATTATAAATGACTGCAAATTGCATTCCTAGTGTTCTCCATGCTTAATTTATTATGCCGTAGGAAAATTTGCAAATTACTTCACTGTTTTATACTTAATGGCTAGTTTTATGTGTATATTATTCCTTTAAGATAAAATTAAATTGTAGTGTACATACATGATACGTGACATGTTACAGGAGACACTCAAAGCTGAGTCAAAAAACAGTTAATCTCACTTTTGTTATGGGAACTTTGCATTCACAGTGATTTGTTGTTAAGATTCTGCTTGAGCTCCTGGATACTCAGCTCTGTCTCCGAGCTCACTCCTTTCTTCCCCAGGAATACAGTCTAGCCATAATGGTGCATGATTTTTACTAAATTGTGCACAGCATGGCTTTTTCTCAGTGAGGACTTCTTGGTATCATACTGACAAATAGGTTTGTAAGAGGTTAATCTCTCTGAGTTGAAAGAGCTGGCCAAGCTTATACCCTGATAAATGTTGTCACTCACACTATGAGAACAAATTCTGAATATTAACCTTTATGGTCCAGAAAGGATTGGTCCAGGAACACCTCAATGGCTCAGTGGTTGAGTGTCTGTCTTCAGCTCAGGTCATGATCCTGGGGTCCTGGGATCAAGTCCTGAATCAGGCACCCCACAGCGATCCTGCTTCTCCCTCTGCCTATGTCTCTGCCTCTCTCTGTGTGTCTCTCATGAGTAAATCAATAAAATATTTTTTTAATGAAAGAAATGGTCCATGCAAAATTTTTCAAATATTATTGTTTACCTATGCAGATACCTTTCAATTTTCCCTCTTTCTTATGATTTTGTCACAATTACACAATTTTTTCACAATTACATTGCTCTTTTATCTAAATACTTTTAGAAATGATTTTTCACTTTTTTAATTTTTAGGCGAAGAACCCTTATATTAAACAAAACTTGAAAGCCATTAGTCCTAGTCTGAATGGAGTAGGCCTTATCCAGATATTTGAGAAGCTAACATAGCATGAATTTTTAAGTTACATATGAAAATGAATTACTTTTATCTGAACTGTAGGCATCCAAAGAGAAGAAGCTCTCCAGTTCTCCCTTCCAACACAACTTCCTTCCCTCCTCTAGAGATACCAAGGTATGGGTATTTTCCATGAAGAGTACAACTATGGTTAAAAAGAAGCACCACACTATGCTTCTCTACTCATCTTCATCTTCTATCTGTGTTGCCAAAGCCGTAATTGAACCGCTCTCCACTCTTTGTTTCCGGATGCATATTATAACTGGTGGTATTGTTCAGCTTTTAGTTAGGGAAATAGAAGAGGCCCTTAGGCCTTGTCTAGCATAAGCCATATGTTCCAGTTCAATTCACTGGTGTTCTGAAGCAGAGACTCATGTATAAACCTAGCTAACAATGGAATGTTTTCTCTGATCTTGAGTTCCAGGCAATAGATTATTCATTCTAACAATGTTATAACTATTAGACAGGGATTTTAAAATAACTGTGATTAATATATTAAAGGATATGGAGGGAGTGGGCAAAGTTCATAAGCAGATGAGGAATTTAAGAGTAAAATTAAAATACTAGACATACAAAACCATCAGAAGGAGATGAAGTATCTTTTTCATAGGCTAATCAACGGACTGGATATAAAGGAGGAAGAAATGAGTGAACTTGGATAAAGATCAATAGAAATTATCCAAAATAAACCCAAAGATGTGAAAGAAATGAAACAGGGTATCTAAGAGCTAATATATGTGTAACTGGGTTTTCAGAAGGCAAAAACAGAGCAGGTAAATATTTGGTGTGGTGCTGGCCAAGAATTTTCCAAAATTAATGGAAGAAACATTTTTTAAAAATCCAAAAATATTTGCTGACACATGCACAATAGATACAGACAGATGACATATATGCATATGTGCATCCATGATAACTGAGAGTGTTCTCGATCCTTTAACATAGAGATGGAGACTTTTTGAGACAACTAAAGTGAGACAGAATTTATGTCTAGGTATTAGATACAATGAAACAGTCAGGGAAGTTGTTCAAGCAGCAGAAATTTGATGTCAGGTGGAAATGTGGAACTACACAACTAACTAAAGAGAACCACAAATGGTGAAACTAGAGGGTAAGTACGAGACTTCTTTCTTACTATTAATGTTTTTAACAGATACTGGCTCATCAACAATACAGAGAGTAACAATGTATTATGGAGTTAATAATATTTGGAGGAGTAAAATGTGTGACAAAAACAATGCAATCAATGGAACTGAGGAATTAGAGGTTTACAATGATAAGAGTCTTAAACTGTGAAGTAGTATAGTATTACTTCAAGGAAAACTACAGTAAGTTAAAGATGTACATCTTAAATGATAGAGTGATCCCTCTCAAGAAATGAATATAAGTAATAAGCTGATAGTAAAAACAAATAAAATTTATAAGTACTCGGTTAATCCAAAAGAAGGAAGAAAAAGAGGGAAAGAAGAAATAAACATATCAGATAAAGAGAAGGCAAATTACAAAGTGGAAAATTTAAATCCAATTATGTGTTATAGGTAGAAATCCTTAAAGATGTCATCAAAAAAACTGTTCAAACTGATAAATGAATTTAGTAAAGTTGCAGAATAGAAAATCAATAAAGAAATCTGTTGTGTTTCCTTCCATTATCAGAAGGGGAAATTACAGGGTACCTCTGTGGCTCATTCTGTTGAGCGTCTGCCTTTGGCTCAGGTCATGATCCTAGAGTCCTGGGATCAAGGCCCTCATCAGGCTTCCTGCTCAGCATGAAGCCTGTTTCTCCCTCTGCCCCCCACTCATTCTCTCTCTCTTGCTGTCTCTCTGTCTCAAACAAATTATTATTTAAAAAAGAAATAAAGATAAATTAGGAAAACAATCCCATTTATGGTTCAGCAAAAAGAATAAAATACCCAGGAATAAATTTAACCAGGGAGGTGAATTGCATATTGAAAACTACAAAATATCAATGAATGAAATTGAAGACACAAATAAATGGAAAAATAGTTTGTATTCGTGGTTTAGAAGAATTAATATTGTTAAAATGCCCATACTATCCAAAGCATTATACAGATTCAGTGTAATCCCTCTCAAAATTCCAATGATATATTTTAAAGAAATACACTAACTATTGAAAGATTTGTACACAATCAAAAAAGACCCCAAATAGCCAAAGCAATCTTGACAAAAAACAAAGCTAGAAGCATCACACTGCCAAATTTCAAACTATATTACAGAGCTATAGTAATTAAAACAGCATAGTACTGGCATAAAAACAGACATATAAGTCAATGGAGCAGAACAGAGAGCCCAAAAATAAATCTACTTATATATATGGTCAATTAATTTACAATAATGCAGCCAAGAATATACAATGGGGAAAAGACAGTCTCTTCAATAAATGATGGTGAGGAAATTGGATAGCCACGTACAAAAGAATAAAACTGAGCTACTATCTTATACCATACAAAGAAACTAACTTGGAATGAATTAAAGACTTAAATGTGAGACCTGAAATCATAACACTCCTAGAAGAAAACAGGTGGTGAGGTCCTTGACAAGGAGTTGATAATGGTTTTTGGAATCTTGACACCAAAAGCAAAACCAACAAAAGCAAAAATACACAAGTGAGACTATATCAAACTAAAAAGCTTCTGTAGAGCAAAGGAAATCATCAACAAAATGAAAAGCAACCTACTGAATGGGAGAAAATAATTGTAAATTATATATCTGATAAGTTAATATACAAAATATAGAAAGAATTTATATAACTCAATAGCAAAAAAAATATATATGATTTAAAAAATGGGCAGAAGATCTGAATAAACCTTCTTCTTTTTTTTTTTTTATTGGTGTTCAATTTACTAACATACAGAATAACACCCAGTGCCCGTCACCCATTCACTCCCACCCCCCGCCCTCCTCCCCTTCTACCACCCCTAGTTCGTTTCCCAGAGTTAGCAGTCTTTACGTTCTGTCTCCCTTTCTGATAATAAACCTTCTTCTGAAGAAGGCATACAGATGGCCAACAGGTACATGAAAAGATGCTCAACATCACTCATCATTGAAGAAATGCAAATCAAAACCACAATGAGACATCACCTCTCACCTGTTAGAATGGCTATGCTCAAAAAGACCAGAAGTAACAAGTGTTGGCAAGCTTGTGAAGAAAAAGGAACCCTTGTGCACTATTGGTGGGAATGTAAATTGAGGCAAGCACTTATGGAAAATAGTATAAAGTTTCCTCGGGGGCGGGGGGGGTAAGGACTACTGTAAGATCCAGCAATTCCACTTCTGGGTATTTATCCAAAGAAAATTAAACACTAATTCAAAAAGATACACACACTCTCATGTTCACTGCAGCATTATTTATATTAGCCAAGTATGGAATTTTATTCAGCCATAAAAAATGAAATCTTGCCATGTGTGGCAACATGGACCAAGCTCAGGGGCATTATGGTACATGAAGTAATCAGACAGACAGATACAAACTCTTTCATGTGAAATCTAAACAAATAAACAACAACAACAAAAAAAACAAGTTCATAAATACAGAGAACAAACTGGTAGTTAAGAGATGCGGTTATAGGAGAAATGGGTGAAGTTTGTTTTAGTTTAAATAAATTGTATAATTTCTAAGCCTTAATCTACAGAAAGAAGGTTACCAAAATCATAGCCTCTGGACAATGATGACACCCATAGAAACCATGGGAAAAAGAAAAACAGGGAAAACTGTTCTCTATCCCTTGGAAGGGGCAAGAATGTGTGCAAGGTCAATATTACCTATGATAGCCAAAGTCATGGTGCTTGCCTAAGACACAGATTTCATCTGAACATTAGAGAACTCACCCTTCACCAGCCCCCATCAATATACTGACAAGCTTTGAGTGAAAATAATCATAAGCTGCATAGGAAAAATTCTTTCTGGGGAGCAGAACAAAAAGAACACCCAAAGCTAAGCAAAGAACAAACACTAAGTAAATCCATCTAGCAAACTAGCCTACATGCCAAACAAGGTATTGCTAAGGAATTTAAAGTCTGTTGTTCACCGAGGGTAACCATAACAAGACTTCAATCCCAGCTCACCTCCTTACGAGATCAACACAAACTCCCAAACCAAAGGCCTAGCAGAAATTAAGGCATGCCCATGCTCATACTCATCACTAAGAATAAAAAACATTTAATTCAATGCAACATATCCAGCTTTCTAAAAAATATCACAAAAAAGCAAGAAAACCAATTATTAGTGTCAGACACAGTTATGACACAGATATTGAAAATATGTCATAGGAAAAGTAAAATAACACGTAAGTAATATGTAAAGGGTCTAACGAAAAAAGACAACATGCAAGATCAGATTGTAACTTCACTGAAGAGATTTAAACTATAAGAACAAATCAAGTAGAAATTCTAGAAATCAAAAGCACAATAACAGTGATGAAGAATATCTTCAAAAATTTCATTAGTTGAGTCAACACAACTAGGAAAGAATCCATGAACTTGAAAAATGCAAAGAGAAACACAAAGAGGCAAAAAAAAAAAAAAAAGTAAAAAAAATACATAAAAAATAAAACTAAAACAAAAAACAGAATAGAGCATCCAAGAGCTGTGGGACAATATCAAATAATCTAACATATGCATAGTTGGAATCCCAGAAGGAGATGAGAGAGAGAACAGCTGAAGAAATATTTTAAGAAATAATGGTTGAGAATATTGCAAATTTAATGACAAACACCAAACTACAGATCAAGCTCAGAGAAAAACAAGCTGAATACATACCAAAAATAAAACACACTTAGATATATCATACTAAAAATGCTGAAAACCAAAGAAAAAGAGAAAATCATGAAGGATAGTCAAAAGAAAAAAAGACATCTATAGAGGAACAAGGTTCAGAATTATAGCCAATTTCTCAACATAAACCATGCACGCAAATATGAATGGGGTAACATTTAAGTGTAAAATGTAATTTTAAAATGTATAAGAATGTATATAAAATAAAATGTAATATAAAAGGAAAAATGTTCTGTACTCAGGAAAAATATATTTCAAACATAAAAGAGGAATAAAGACTTTGTCAAACAGATGAAAGTAAAGGTAATTAATCACCAGCGGACCTACTATAGAAGAATATTAAAGGAAGCTCCTCACAAAGAAATAGGATATAAATCAGAAAGTTTGGCTTACCCAAATAAATGGAGAACTTTGGAAATGGGACGTGTCATTATGAAATCTCACAACACCAAAGAAGAGATCCTTAAAAATTCTAGGGCAACAGGAATAATTGGGTTCATAAAAATTCAGAACCATAAGTCATCATATGTCTCATCAGCAAAAGTGGATGCTGGAAGACAGTACAGTAAGTCTTACAAAGAGGAAATTGTTTTTTCAACCTAGGATCCTATATCCAGCCAAACATTCATCAGTTAAATGAGAATAAAGACATTTTCAGTCCTTTGTGAAAAGTTTTTTGAGGACATATTCCTAAAATTTTGTGAGAAAAACAAGGTAGAGAATGATAGACTCCACTAAACAGTGTTTCAAGAAAGTAGTCCATAAAGTTCCAGATGATACCTACTCAGATCTTTAAAAGCATTCAATCCAGACAGGAACATAGAGAGATTTCTATACTTAAAAGTAATAAAAGGAAATAATAAAATAATTAAGAGTTTAGAAGAATCTGTTTACTTATCAAGATTAAAAAGACATTTAATTCAATGCAATATATCCAGTTTTCAAAAAATATCACAAAGGACTCCAAAACAACAAGAAAAACAGTTATCAATGTCAGACAGTTATGACATGGATGTTGAAAATATGTCATAGGAAAAATAAAATAACATGTAAGTAATATGTAAAGGGTCTAATGAAAAAAGGTAGACAACATGCAAGATCAGATTGTGACTTCACTGAAGAGATTTAAACTATAGGAATGAATCAAGTAGAAATTCTAGAAATTAAAAACACAGTAACAATGATAACTGGGCAGACTGTTTAACAAACAGGAGAATTATTTTTTCTAATTTGAGACTCCAGAAAATCTCAGGTAAACAGTACAGAGCCCATAGCAAAGGAAATACAATCCTACTGCACTATTTGGAATAGAGGAACACCATGATCTGACATACCATTTTGAAAAGAGATTACTTTAGCCACTGTGTCAACAACAGGCAGAAATGGGAAAGAATGAGAGGCTAGTTCTGTATTGAAAACTGTTGGCATGGGGATCCTTGGGTGGCTCAGCGGTTTCTTGCCTGCCTTTGGCCCAGGGTGCGATCCTGGAGTCCCAGGATCGAGTCCCGCGTCGGGCTCCTGGCACGGAGCCTGCTTCTCCCTCTGCCTGTCTGTCTGTCTCTCTCTCTCTCTCTCTCTCTCTCTCTCTGTCTATCATAAAATAAATCTTTAAAAGGAAAGAAAGAAAGAAAGAAAGAAAGAAAGAAAGAAAGAAAGAAAGAAAGAAAGAAAGAAAGAAAGAAAGAAAGAAAAAGAAAACTGTTGGCAGTAGGGACACATGGTCAGCTTGCGGACAGGACTTGTTTGTTGATTGACTGTGACCTATGAAAGAGTGATAAGTGACCACTTCAAGATTTTTGGCCAAAGACCATGGAAAGTTGCTATTTGTCATTGATCAAAAAGGAGTAGAAGCAAGTTTGGGCAAAGAAAAAATATTTCATTTTGAACATGTAAATTTGAGATGGATTTAATTGTTGTATATATGAATTTAATCTTCAAGGGAGAAATCAAGTTGAATATATACATTTGGTTCCCAATAGCATATAGATGCAATTTAAAATCATGAATTGAATGAGATTGCTTGGGAAGTCTGTATACCTGGAAAGTATCAAAGCTTGGAATATTCCACATTACAGAGATGAGCTATATAAGCAGAAGCAGTCAGAATAGAGAGGAGGATCAAGTATTCTGGAAAACAAGTGGAAAAATTAAATGCTTTGAAGAAGGAATGCTCAATTGTGTTTAAAACTAAATGTGAGTGAAAGAGGATAAAAGACCTTTGTGTGATTAGCAAATAGAGGTCAGTACTGATCTTCAGAAGAGCCATTTTGTGGTGTGGTAGGACTGAAAGAGCAGAGGAGGCTCAAAAGAAAATGTGAGGAAACAAAGTAGAAAGCAGATTATATTACTTTTTTTGTAACAGCTCTATTGACATATCATTCAAATATCCTACAATTCACCCTTCTAACGTGCAAAATTCAATGGTTTTTATTTTATCTTCATATAAAACTATTTCCAGAAGGTTTGCCCTTAGGTAAATGGAGAGTTAGTTTGAAAGATAAATTTTAAAAGGGAGTTTTTTGAGATGTGATCTCTGTAAGAGATTACAGAATGTATGAACACTGATAAAATGATTCAGAAGAAAAGATCAGTGACGCAAAACATGGAGGTGACAATTAATCGTTGGCATGGTATCCTAAAGTAGGTTAAGGCTGGTTGTACCTAGGACACCAGTGGAGAGGCTGGCTCCAGATAAGAGCACAGGTAAGTAAGTTCACTCATAATCACAGAATAGAAAAAGGTAAGATGGTAGATGTGGAGGTCAGAGCCTTTAGAAGTTCTTATAGCACTGCTTAGAATGTCTCAGTGACATTGAAAACCAGGGCACTTCCTGAACGTGAGGATGGGGGAGGAGATGTTGGAGGAGTGAGGACAAGAAATAAAATAGTGGCTAGGAGGGTAAAAGTATGAATAAACCATAGGAATATAATATGAATACCAGGCAACAGAAAGGAGATCTTTGATTTTTATGTTCAGGCAAGTAAAGCTAGTCCAGTCGACTTAGTCGCACATTTTCCTTCAGACACAGAGCAGGTGAAAATGTAGATATAACCAGGAATGAGGCTTTGCCATGTGAGGAAGATAAAGGGAAAGGAGAAGAAAATTATGAAGAGGTGTTGTTATAATGATCAGCTCTTGAGTCTCTACTAGCTAAGTAAGGAATTGTGGCCATGAGGGGTAAATGGAGATGAAAAGTTACTAACGCTCAAAACTCTGTCGATCTGAATAGGCAAATAAAAATCAGAGTATGACATGGAGTTGATATCTTTCTATTTGACCCACAGCACAAAATGTTAATGGTAAAAAGCTTAATTACAAGCAAAGTGAGAGCTGGATGAACCTTGAGGGTAGTAGGAAATAGAGAAGGTTTCAAAAAAAAAAAAAAAAAGGAAATAGAGAAGATGGAAAGATAGCCAAATGTACTAAGAGACCTCAGAATACAAAGCAAGGAGTCAAGAGGCACTGTGTATACTTAATGGAAGAATAAATAGAACTGAAAGTGTGCCATTTGAAATTATAGTGGTTACCAGTCTAGAAATACTGAATAACTAACTTTAGAGGAAAGAGAAAGAGGAAACAACTTGGAGTGATACAAGGAGGTTAAGCCCTCATCTATTAAAACAGATTATATCAAGATGTATCAGCATATTTGATGATAAATAATATAAGATTATGCCTAAGGGTACCTCTCACATGTCTGAGAGGATAACTAAAACCAGTGCTTGCTCGAGAGGATGGTTAAGACAAGTGTATGTTGCTTTTGATGAAAAGCTCACTTGTGTTCTTTGGATTTTAGCTATGTGAAGACATGACCATCATAAAAATATACATACCTAAAAATTCAGTCTCAGAAATTAATAGATCTAATAACTCCATTTAACTTTATCTTAAGTATGTAGAAAAGAGCATATACATTTTCTGATGTTTGAAAAAATGCTGTTTTATCTTGCGACTAAAAGAATAAGATAGGCTGAGCTCATAAACCTTCTTATTTCTCTAGGCTTATTAAGAAATCCAAAGTCAAAGAATCTTCATATTCAAAAGTTTCTAATTTCACTTCTAACCCATAAGGGAGAGTCAGAGAAGGTTTTGGCAAATTAAAAAAAAAAAAAAACTAAGAAATTTTTTTTAACAAATAGACTTTACTCATAAACATTTTGATGAGTGCAGTGGAAAACAAACCAAAGTAGTTTGAAAAAAAAATGTGGTTTGCGGGGGTAAAGTGCTAGAAAAACACATCTTGCTTTCCCTGATTGCAAAATATTTGAAAACGAATTTGTGACTTTGTTGAATGTGCAAGGCAAATAGACTCTCCACCTCCAGCTTCTGGCTTGTTTGCTCTATGCCAGAATTTGGGGAAGAATATGGGAATTATTGGCATATGGAGTATAAGGCTGTTGTCATGCCACAGGTTCACTAGATCTCTCTCAAGAAAAATCTGATTGATATTATATAATTTTTTTTATTTTGAAAGTTTCACACATATACAAAACTAGAGAGAATAGTATGATGAATTCTCCACACACATCGCCCAGTTTCAGCAATTATCAGCCGATGGCACGTCTTTTTTCATCTATACACCCACCCACATCCCTTTATAATTATTTTACTTAACTTTTTTTAACATTTTATTTATTTATTTGAGAGAGTGAGCATGAGGGAGGTGGGGAGAGGCACAGAGGGAGAGAGAGAAGCAGACTCCACACTGAGCAGAGAGCCTGACTCGGCCAATCTCGTGACCCTCAGACCAAGCTGAAATCAAGAGTCAGACACTCAACCAGCTGAGCCACCTAGGCACCCCTATAATTATTTTGAAGTAAACCTCAGACGATATATTATTCCACCTTGAAATATTTCAGTGTGCATTGCTGAATGCTAGGAATAGGATTTCTTTTCTTAGCCAATATTATCACATCTAAAATTTAATGAGAATTACTTAATGTCATCAAATAACTGGTTAGTGTTCACATCTTCCTGACCCTCATGGTTGTTTTTTGTTTTTTGTTTTTTTTTTTCGTAGTTTTTTTCTTTTTAATAGTAAGTTGCATTGGGATTCAAATGAAGTCCCTATATTCCAGTAAGTTGATATTGCTTGTAAACCTTTCATGCAGAGGTTCCCCCCAAATCTTTTTCTCTGCAATTTTTTGTTACAGAAACTCAGTTGCTTGTGGTGGTAGCACATCTCACAGTTTCGATTTTGCATTCCACTGGTATTGTTTAAACATGTTTCTTTATTTTTTAAATTTTCTTTTAAAGATTTTGTTTTATTATTTATTCATGAGAAACAGAGAGAGACAGAGACAGAGAGAGAGAGAGAGGCAGAGACACAGGCAGAGGAAGAAGCAGGCTCCACGCAGGGAGCCGGATACCGGACTCAATCCCGGGACTCCAGGATCATGCCCTGGGAGGAAGTCAGGTACTAAACCGCTGAGCCACCCAGGGATCCCTTGTTTCTTTTCTTTAAATAATAGTTAGATCCAGAGGAGGTTTAATCAGATTTGGGATCATAAATCTCATAAGTGGTGCTATGAAAAAAAAAAAAGTGGTGCTATGTACTACCGTCAAGAGAAACACAGTGATTGGTTGCCTCTCTTTTTGTGATGTTAACTGCACTTGATAATCACTGATTAGATAAACTCAAATTCATTATGATATTTAAGTTCTGATCCCTAATTCCAGTGTGTATGTGGAGGAGGGATCCCTACCAACAAGCAATTCTCCTTATATCAGATAAGTTTCCTTCAATTTGACATAATTCTTACACTATCTACCAGAAAACTGCAGCAGATTCCACAGGTCTAGGGCTCAATCCTACAAGACTGCTCCCTCCCCACCCACTTTAGCCAACGGTCACAGGGTCAGGTTTGTAACTGTGCTTCTACCCACTGGCTACAAGTCGGAGGTCCAACAAACCCATCCAGCTCAGGATGCCAAACTCAAAGTCCAAGTTGTCCCCTATACTTCTGATCATTTGGCTATAAATTAGAGGTTCCTACAAGCCCCTCTTTGTGCTTGATAATTTTGCTAGAGTGGCCCACAGAACCTCAGAAAAACAGCTCACTTACATTTAATGGTTTAGTGTAAAAGGATATACTAAAGGATACAGATGAATATCCAGACAGAAGAGATGCATAAGGCAAAGCATGTGGAAGGGGCATGGAGCTTCCATGCTCTAGGAGGGCTGCCCACTCTCCCCACACCTCCACATGTTCACCAACCTAGAAGCTCTCTGAACACCATCCTTTTGGGTTTTCACAGAGGCTTCATTACACAGGCACAGCTGATTAAATCATTGGCCATCAGCAGTTGATCCAACCTCCAGCCCCTCTTCCCTCCCCTCCTGGGAAGTCAGGAGGAAAACAGGATTGAAAGTTTCAATCATCTGCCCATTTCATGACTGGATTGTTTGTATTTTGGGTGTTGGGTTTGATAAGTTCTTTATAGATCTTGGATACTAGCTCTTTATCTGATATGTCATTTGCAAATATCTTCTCCCATTATGTAGGCTGTTTCCTTTGCTGTGAAGAAGATTTTTATCCTGATTAAGTCCCAATAGTTCATTTTTGCTTTTGTTTCCCTTGCCTTCATAGATGTGTCTTGCAAGGAGTTGTTGTGGCCAAGTTCTAAACACATATATTTCTCCAAAGAAGACCCACACATGGCCAACAAGCACATGAAAAAATGCTCCACATCACTTACCATCAGGGAAATATATACCACTTTATACTGATGAGAATGGCTAAAATGAACAAGACAGGAAACAATAAATGATGGCAAGGATGTGGAGAAAAGGGAACCCTCTTGCACTGTTGGTGAGAATGCAAGCTGGTGCAGCCACTCTGGAAAACTGTGTGGAGGTTCCTCAAGAAGTTAATATAGAGCTACCCTATGACCTAGCAATTGCACTACTGGGGATTTACCCCAAATGTACGTACAGATGTAGTGAAATGCTGGGACACCTGCACCCCAATGTTCATAGCAGCAATGTCCACAATAGCCAAACTGTGGAAGGAGCCATGATGTCCTTAGACAGATGAATGGATAAAGATGTGTTCTATATATACAATGGAATATTACTCAGCCATCAGAAAAGATGAATACCTACTATTTGCTTTGACAGAGATGGAGCTGGAGAGTATTATGCTGAGTGAAATAAGTTAATCAGAGAAAGACAATTATCATATGGCTTCAATTATATGTGGAATATAAGAAATAGTAAAAGGAACCACAAGGGAAAGGACAGAAACTGAGTGGGGAAAAATTAGAGAGGAAGACAAACTATGAGAGATTCCTAACTCTGGAAAACAAAGGGTTGCAGAAGGGGGGGTGGGTGGGGGTTAGTGTAACTGGGTGATGGGCATTAAGGAGGGCACTTGATGGGATGAGCACTGGGTGTTATACTATATGTTGGCAAATTAAATTTAAATAAAATATTTTAAAAAGTAAAACAAAATAAAATAAAATAAAATAAATTTAAAAAAGAAAGTTCCAAAAATAAAAAAAATAAAAAAAATAAAAAAAATAAAAAAGAAAGTTCCAACCTTCTAATTACAGGGTTGGCTCCTCTGGCAATCAGTCCTTGTCCTGAGGTGCTTTCCAAAAGTCACCTCATTAACATAACAAAAGACAGCTTTATCATTCTCAACACTTAGGAAATTCCAAGCTTTTACAGAGCTCTGTGCCAAAAATGGCAAGAAAATCAAATGCATATTTCTTATTAGAAATCATATCACAATATTCTAATCCAATCACTTCTCTTTACTTATTAGCTGAAATAGTCCTACAGAAAGAAACTTTCCCTGATCTACTTTTGATTACTCTGAGATTCAACTGTATAGGAAAGGTAGAAAAACGCTTATTTCGGTTTTCAAAATTTAAGTTCCCTAGCTCCTCTAAAAGTGACAACTAGGTTCCCCTCCTGGCATCATTATAAACTTGTGGATTTAAATATAATTTATGTTTCGACCTTTAGCAGCTATTATCCTTATTCTTGTTCAAATTGTCCCATCTCTGGCTGGTGGGAGACTTTTCAAGTTGACTCCAAAGTCTTTCTGATCCAACCCAGTTAGTATTTAATTTCCTTGCTTTCTGCTGTGATAAGATGCCTCAGGCTCATCTTATGTATTTTATGACAGAGAACTGAAATCAGCGATTTCATCAAGGAACAGGGGTATCTTTTCATAGTAAATAGTATTGAAAAGCCACAGTACTTATTCACATTAGATGGGCTGGCTCAGTGGTTTATTTTTATTTTTTTAATAAATTTATTTTTTATTGGTGTTCAATTTACCAACATACAGAATAACACCCAGTGCTCATCCCGTCAAGTGCCCCCCTTAGGGCTAGTGGAGCCTGGGTTTTCATTATTTCTAGACCTTTCAATGGCAGAGATAGATTTTTTTTTATTCTTCTAATATTGAAATAATATTAGATTTTTTAAAGGTGGGAAAAATAGTATAGTTTCTGCACAGTTTAGTTCTCCCTAATGTTAACATCTGACATAAGCATAGCATAATTATTAAAACCAGGAAATTAATATTGACACAATATTATTAAGTGATCTACAGACCTCATTAGAATTCTTCTCCCAACTCTTCCCAAAAAGACTCTTTTCCAATCCCAAATCCAATCCAGGGTACCATGTTGCCTTTAGTTGTCATGCCTCCTTCTCTAGTCTATGACAGGTCTTCAGCTTTTGAAGACTTTGTTTTTGTTTTTTTCATGACCTGATTCTTTTGAAGAATACTGACCAGATATTTTGTAGAGCCCTCAATCAGTGTTTGATTATGTTGCCCCATGATTAGGTTGAGATTATGTGGTTTTGTCAAGAATATCACAGCTCTGGTACTGTGCCCTTTGAGTGTTTCATATCAGAAGGTACATGTCTGCACGTCATTATTGGTGGTCTCTGCCATTTGTCCACTCCAAAATGACCATTTTTTCCCTTTGTAGTTGTAAGTCGTAAGAGTGGTAAGTAGATACTGAGAAGCTGTTCAAATCTCTTTTTTCTCACTGTACTTTTTCCACTAGTTTTAGTATTCATCAATGATTCGTGCCTGTAATACTTTTTTTTTATCATGGCATTTGATGTGGGGAATGAAAGCAAAGGAAAAAATTAAACTTTCTTACAACTTACAGCCCATTGACAATCCTTGAGACAGGCAGAATGACCTTCCCCTAAGAACTCATCTGCTTCAATGTGAATACTTTGTTAAGGGCAAAAGGCAATCTTAGCTTAACATTATTATCCTGACCTCTAGGATTCTGTAGGTCTCCTTTCACATATAAAAATTCCTTTGGAAACTTCCTTTATCTCTACTCCCCAAGATATAAGTTAGCAATCATCCCCTGAGCCTACGGCCCCTGGATATCCATCTGAAGGGTCTCATGACTACGGTTTTACTAGATAATAGTAAATGACCCCTCAAGGTCCTGGAAACCTTGCCTCCAAATTCCTTTTAGACTTATGCTATCCCTAATCCCCTTCCAATTCAATAGTATATAACTAGCCACCCCTCAAAACCCCAAAGCAGCTCTTTCTGCCCACTGGTCTTATCGCCATGCTTTAATAAAACCACCTCTTTGTACCAAAGATATCTCAAAAAATCTTTCTTGATAGTTCTCTCCTGGGTCCCAACGTTCCACATCATTATTTACCCAACATTAACTTGCTATTTCATTTCTTATACATTTATTTTTTAAGATTTATTTGAGAGATGGAGAGAGAGAGAGTGCACAAGTCCATGCGTGTATAAGCAGTGGAGAGGTAGAATCTCAAGCAGACTTCCCACTGAGCACAGAGCTAGAAGTGGGGCTCAATCTCATGCCTGAGATCATGACCTGAGCTGAGATCAAGAGCTAGACATTTAACCTACCCAACCACCCAAGTGTCCCTCTTATATGTTTATTAATTAGAATTCTACTAAAATACACCCCCATCTGCCATTTATCTGTTTATTCAATCAGTTATTTATTTCTATCAGTATAGATTAATGGATAGTTAGTTCCTTGGGTTACAATCTGTTACTATCATATTTATCCTATTGGCTAAACTGGTCCCAGACATCTCCATTGGGAACTACTACAAGGTGGCCCCTTTGTCTTTTCAACATGCTCCTGCACTCTCTGGGACCACAAGATACTCCAGGCTCATCTTGCATTTTCCCTGTACCTGTCAATATAGTGGTTGCTATGTACCAGGCACTGATCTGAAAACTTTGCACATATTAACTCATTTTATTCCCTATGGCAAGCCTATAAAGGACACATCCCCATTCTTAAATCCATTTTTCAGACAAAGTAACTGAGGCATAGTGAATTTAAGTAAGTTGCCCAAGTTTATGCAGCTAGTAAGTGGTACATCTGGGAGGCAGACACACTGAAGAATTCCTCTTCTTAGTCACTAACCTGAAATTTGAACAGCAAAACAAACATCTTATGTTAAACTTATCTTGAATTAATAGATAATACACATACACCCTTACACGGAAGGAAATAGAGACTCTGTCTTCTATTCCATTCACATCTGGCCAGAATGAATCTTCCTAAAGATACTTCCTCACTTCTTAGCCTCTCAAAGGTGTTATGTTGTCTCTAACACCTGCTGAATGGTTTGACTTAGGCTTTCCCCAACACCATGCCCAGGTCTCCTCTGTTTCTTACACTCTGGTTTTGAATCTTACATCATCAGGACTATACCACCCACTCTTCCTCCTTGTCAACTCCCAGCTCACTCCCATCATTCCTGTGGCTCCAAGTTCATTCCTCATTTTGTAAATCCTCTCCTACTCATGACCTTTTCGATAGTCTGGCCTCTTCATTCTTTATCTTCCCCCAACCAGTGACCCTGTCTTCCACCCTATCTCAGCCAAACATCACCACTGTACCCTCATCTTGGCCTTAGCAATAATTGCAAATACTCCTTAAATCTTTATTCTAGCATACCACCATCTAACTACAGGCTCCTAACTTTTCCATAACATACCCAATTCCTGTAATTTTTAAGCCACATTGGGACATTCCATCCATTGATCCTAGCAGTGTTCTTTCTCCCTCCTTACCTAGGTTAAATTCCATGGTAGGCCAACACAAAGTAACTTTTTTGTTTATACTCTCAATACCTTAACTGCCTCTCATTTTATTTTTTTAATTTAAAATCGATTAATTAACATATAGTGTATTCTTAGTTTCATGTTCTCTCAAACTATTAGCTTAGCAAACTGCAACGCTGATTAAATCCAACTGTTCTCTTATTACATACCTCAGTTGACTGAAGTAAACCACACGGCCATGATGTCAGGTCTCATGCACCTTAGTGGGTCTTTAATGCAGCCAGATTTCACACATTTCCCCTGTTTTCCTAACTCTTCACTTTTCCTTTTCAAACCTCCAAAATCTCTTCCCTTCTCTTTACTCTCACCAGATGACCAGACTTTCCTCAGATAATTAAAGCAATCACAAGAACTTGAACCATCTTATGCCAGTATATCTACCACCCTACTAAATCTGCAGGACATACCTCGCCTTTTTGCTTGTTACTGTGTTCCTCTCTAAAACTAATCCGGCCACTGGTGTCCTCTTCACTACTCATGGATGCCGAAACTCCAGCGATTCTCCCATCCTCATGTTACATTATTTTTTGTTCACTACTGGATAATTCCCACCAGCATGTAAAACCACTGCTGTTTTTCTCACCTTAATGACAACAAAAAACCTACTCTTAATCCTAACTGTCCCACCAGTCCTTTCAAATAATTACCTTTTCTCTGTTCTAATTAGCATCCAAACTCCTTCCAAGATTTGTCTAGACTGACCAGAAAAAGAGAAAAGAAACAAAAAGCACAAGTGAAAATATTAAGAATACAATTACTCAAAACATATATTTTAGAAAAGATTATAAATTATTTCATACAGATAAGTGTGATAATATACTTAGATGAAGTAGATAATTTCCTAGTAAAAATATGGGTTATAAAATGCAATTCAAGGAGATATGGAAAATCTAAATAAAACATAGCCTTTATTTTTTTAAAAAAAAGACCTTATTTGTTTATTTTAGAGAGTGAGAGAGTGAGAGAGAGCAGAGGCAGAGGCAGACTGGACTCAATCCCAGGACCATGGGATCATGACCTGAGCCAAAGGCAGATGCTTAACTGACTGAACCACCCAGGTGCCCAAAAACATTGCCTTTAAATAAATTGAATCAGTAATCAAAATCTCCACTCTACGTCCTCCCACCAAAATGACAGCAGGGACAAATGATTTAATAGGTCAGTTTTATAACACCTGATAGAAGAGGTAACTTCTGTTACCAACCAAATTACAATATGAAACCAGTATTATCTTAATAATAAAATCTGATGTAATTAGCATAAGAAAAAAATTATAAACCATAATAGAAAAATATTTACTTATGAAGGTTTTTTTTTTTTAATTTAATACTGAAAAAGAAGTAGAATACTAGTCTGGGTTTACATGAAACAAAGATACAGAGACAAATCCTTTGATGCAGGTAGTTTGTTTTATAAGTGATGGAAATTATCACAAATGAGGAAGTAGACCAGGTAAAATAGAGTAAGAAAAGGCAAAAAAGTGAGCATCATGAGTGAATTACTGATCCTCCAGGAAGCATGTAAAACATAATTTAGGATCATCTCAGAAACAGGTGGAGAATCTGGAGGCATTATCCAACAATTCACAGGCTTCAAACAGGCTTTTGGGGTTCTGGGTAAATCCTACAGACAAAGAAAAGAGAAATCTTGAAGCGAGAAGCTCACAGAAAGTTAAAAACCTCGTCAACTGTATCTGCAGGTATATATGTAAGGTCCTCACCTGCTATCAATAGTTGAAAAGTGCTTTTACTCTTTTCCTTCTTAAAGAGATATTTTGACTGTGATGTCATCTTTGCTTCCAGAGTACTTATTCTATAGAATTAGTCTCTATAACTAGTGCTCTAAGAAAATGTGCATTATCTCCACTCAGGTAAAGAAAATATATTCACATGGTTTCAACCCATAAAACGATATTAAAAGTAGCCAGTCAGCTGTGACTCGATTGTAACATTGAATTTAGCTCCTGAAGACTGTATTTATCAAAAATTGCCAAGTTCCTGATGTTCTTGATTAAATGAACACGGTCAGCCCAACTAGTTAATTGGCTTCAGTTCATCAGTATGTTCTGTAGGAGGTCATACCTCAGGAAATATCCACTTAGTATTATTTTGTGTGGAGCTCTGAAAGTGGATCGCCCAGAGCCACAGACACATGAGACCCAACAAGTGTTAGGTTTTATTTGTTTCAATTGGTCTCAGGCCATTTAGAATTCAAAAGAGTTATCCATTTCAACCCTTGTACATGAACCAATGAAACTAGGCTTTCTTCCAGGCACCTGGGTGGCTCAGTGGTTGAGTATTTGCCTTTGGCTCAGGTCGTGATCCCAGGGTCCTGGGATCGAGTCCTGCATCAGGATCCCCACAGGCAGCCTGCTTCTCCCTCTGCCTATGCCTCTGCCTCTCTCTGTGTTTCTCATCAATCAATAAATAAATATTTATTTAAAAAAAAAGAAACTGGGCCTTCTTTGCAGTAGACATTTCTATAAAGGAACAAGAGGCAAAATTGTCGATTGCATGGACAAAAGAATGTGACACCAACCATCCTTGTCCTCCCAATCCCATGCCAAGGCTCCAAAACAATAGGAATTTATGATCCAAGTGGCCTCTGCAGATGAGTCCCTAGCAAAGCTGCTGTCCAGGAATTGCTGAAAGGTGGCAGTTCATTATAAGGGCAGGAGGTGCTGGTACAATTAGGCAGACCACAGAGCTGTGGCTCAGATATCACAGATTACCTCCTCTGGCTCTTTTCTATGAAGAATAGGGTCTACCCCTCACCAGTTCATCTTCCCAAAGTTGCTATGCCAAAAGAGTGGACTTAAGTTCTCCATAGTTTCCTTATTTCTACAAGCTGCTATGAGAAGAGGGAAGCCAACTGATGGATTTTGCCAAGCAATAGAAAGTTCTAAAATAGTAGAAAAAAATACAATCTTATAATCAAATCTTGCAGCACAAAAACTGTCTCTATTGGAGTACATTCTAAAGCTTAGGTTAAAAGCTCTCATTTCTTCTCTTTCCAAGATAATCACAACAGTGATCTTTAATAAAATTCCTTTCTTCTTTCTTCCTGTTTCTGAATTACCTTCTTTCATTCACCAATGATAAATTAAGGTGGTTCTCCCTAAAATGGGATACAAATATGGCTGCACTGCTTTTTTCAGATAGGTCATTACTTAGCCATTAAAACATCCAAATATGGGGCTTCTTCCTATCTCTAAATATTTTTGGCGAAAAGATTTAGAATTTGAACAACCATGAATGCATTGTTAAATAGATGGAAAATTCACATTAGTTAAAATAAAATATTAGACTCCAAAAATATTTTTTTCTTTTCTACAGTAGCTGGTATCTCACTACAACTATCACCATTACCAACACCAATGCCACCAAACCATTCCCACCAATACTCCCACCACTCGCACCCCCATCACCACTACCACCCCCCCACTATCACCATCATCATCATCACTACCACCAACACCACTCCCAACACCCCCACCCCCACTACCACCACCACCACCCCTATCATCACTCCTACCATCATACCCCCACCACCTATACCACCAACACCTCCACCACCACCAATATCCCCATTGTTCCCACAACCACTCCCACCCAATTATCACTACCACCACTAACACCACTGCCTCCACCACCACTACCACCCCCATCACCACCATCATCCTCACCACCACTACCACTGACACCAGCACCACCCCCAACCCCACCGTCATCATCACCACTACCAATACCACCAACACCCCCATTCTTTGCTTTGATTACTGCCATTGATTACTTTGGACGAAAGCTTGAGAAGCACTACTTATAGTAATATTGTAAGGTGAATGAGGGTACAATAATTTTATCTTGTAACCTGAGACATTTGGAAAACATATAGAAATCTGAAAACCACAGAGTTTCGTCAGTTTATCTATTATCCTTTGATGAGTCCTAAGTTTCTAAAGGTTACACAAGTTTGCATTTTTAACTTCTCAATATTGACCTCTCTGAGGAAATTCTTAATTAATGTTTAGCTATTCTACATGTGTATATGCATCAGTTTGGACATGTAACACACAGAATTCTTAAGCCAATAGGCCCAACAGAGTAAATGTGGAAATTCAAGAGCTGAGTCCCTCAAAAACACCCTGCTAAAGACAATGATGACTTATAGCAAAACTATGAGGGCTGTACACTAGGCCCTACAAGCTTTCAAAAAAATTTTTCCAAAAAAAAAAAAAATGTTTTCCTAACATTTTCATGCTTTTCCCCGGCCACTAAGCAACCATGTTCTCCCTGGCTTCACAGAGTCCCTAATTGTAGCAGCTTACCAGAACTCCAATAGGTTTTACTTCTTACTCAACACCTTAGTTTAAAATGCATGCATTGGATGATCCATTCAAGGACGACACTGCTTTCCCATTCTAGCAACCATCCATGGTAAAATGTTGCTGGTTTTTATTTTATTTATTTGCCTATTTTTAAAATACCAAACTTGCTGATCCCTACTGATATTAATACATATTACATGTTAATTTCTATCCATTTTAGGGTGCCATAAGTTTCAAAATGAAAGAAAAGGACATACCTGCTATATACCACAGAGAGACAAACCAAAATCTTTGGCAAGATGTTAAAAAGTTGGAGGTTAGGAGTGATGACAAAAATTTTAAGCTATTCTCGCATTCTCTTGGGGCAAAGAGATCTTGAATCATCATGGGGTGGAATATACTGACCCATTCACCACTTCCACTCCCTATCCAGAAACAGAGGTCGTAAAGATTAAACTTACGATGAGCATAATGACGTGAAGCCAGAAATTTAACAGTTGTAAATGAAGCTCATAAAACATTGAATATTTCAAACACTGACTTTCTGTCAAAAGAGCCTTTTGAAATCTCATAACTGCTTATAAGATACAAATGCCAGGCACTTGGTAGTTGCTTAATAAATAGTAGGCATATTAATCTCACCCATATAATTGCATAGAATTTAAGCCCAATAATTAACTATCAATAAATATAAAGGTAAAAATGGCAATGCTCAGTGTGTAAAATTGGCAAAGTTGATGTAGTAAGAAACTAAGCCAAAAACTAAAGCCTTATCTCCTGAAAGAAATGATCGAAAATGTCTCTGGCCACCCCACAACACAACATGCCATACAACTTGGAACAGGGAAGAAGAAGAGTTAAGAAGTTAAACAGAAATGGGTTTAAATGGAATTCAGATGGATGACTTCCTTTCCCTAATGTCTCTACGTCTGATTGATCAAGAGAGTAGGCTCTGTCCCAAGAAGTAGCCTCCAACTTTTTCAGAAGACTTGGCAAATCTCAAAGTCCACTGTCTGCTTTGATCAACCACTTCCTCTTGTCCCCAGATCTGGGTGAGTAGCCTGTCCTGGAGCTATAAAGATTAGGACAAAGAAAGTCAAATAGGAAGAATACTTTCCGGTTTCTGTGAACCCAAGAAAGTGGATTGTCCTGGAGGAATGAGGGGACTGCAGTTTAATTCATGTTACATTCTTGATGCAGGAGGTAGAGTCAGTACTTAACATCAGCTGTTCCAGTAGGCAAAGTTAGGTTAAGGCAGTAAATTCCTGTAGGATAAGGGCCTGGAGTCCACAAAGGATTATCAAAAGAATGACTGGCCACCTCCTCCTGTCACTTCCATTCCATTTGAGCTCTGTACTAAAATATGACTCATGCAAAGGATGTATCACAGTGGCACTTCAATTCCATATGAGCTAAGAGGGATAAAACCAAGGAATAGAGAGAATCTCAGGGGTTGTTTTTTGTTGTTGTTTTATTTGCTCTTGGTGCTTTAGGATGTTTGCTTTCTCTTTGAATATCAACGCTTACTTATTAAATCAACATTGCCTTAAATCCCAACTGAGACTGTCCCATTGTCAATGAGTCTGGACTTAAGATAATCAATGTCCTTCCTGGTTCCAATAAGATCATTTTCCTTTCAGAGGAAAAAAGCCAGGCTCATGCATCCATAACTCTGTATGCTTTGGTTTCATGGTTTCCAACATTCTCAGATTTTTTACTTCCCCACCTATTGACTCTCCCTTCAATTCCATTC
Organism: Canis lupus baileyi; assembly: GCF_048164855.1. Taxonomy (NCBI): domain Eukaryota; kingdom Metazoa; phylum Chordata; class Mammalia; order Carnivora; family Canidae; genus Canis; species Canis lupus. Next base: position 9,007,450 of record NC_132874.1, read on the forward strand.
CTGAAACATCAAGTTTTTAGGTTTAATGGAGTTGCTCCTCACAAAAATAAAAAAAAAAAAATCCTAGTGAGGAGTAACACAGCAAAATGTTTTAGCCATTCCAATTTGTTTTGCTTTCTAAGAGCTGAAGAGCAGGCTTTGATCAATTGTAAAAGAGAAGAGAAATGAGATATTCAGCTCTACTGAGGAAGAAGCAGAAGAGGACAATCAGAGTGGGTCACAGTCAGCAAGAAAAAACTATCTCTGATGACGTGATTGGAATGAAAATATGGATATCTAAGAGCAATATTCTGCCGAAATCTCTGATACATGAGGTAGCATATCACCCCCAGGGGAACAGACCTGCCTAGATAATATATCCTCAAGATCAAGACTTCAATGCCATTATAAGTTTTGTTTATCTTGTTTTAAATCATTGTACATAATGTTTGGGATCCATTAAAACACAGTAGTATTCATAACAACCAGTACTTATTGAGATAGATTCTGCTAGTAAGTTACTTCCTAAGAATAGATCTGTGTATCCTGGGACAATCCATGAATTCTTCTAGACCACAAGGGTCCCATTAAAGGGATTACTAACTCAATATATTAAACGGTACCCAAGTGGCTTTACAAAATACCCAACTATTCACATTAGGCAGTTTGTGTCCTAGGAGAATCTGTCTTGTTGATCATTTATTTTGTGTCATATATTATACCCAAACTGGTGCTGTATAATTTTAGATGCCTGTATCAAGTTAAATTCTCAAAGCCTAATTAAAATGCAAACCACACATACACACACACACATACACACACACACACAAACACAATACACACTCTGCGGGCATTTTTTTCATAATCCTTCTAATATTATCTCCAGATATAAAGAAAGAAGGAACCTGTATTTAAAGTTGTTTATTATTCTTTTTTTAAGATTTTATTTATTTATTCATGAGAGACGCAGAGAGAGAGAGAGAGAGGCAGAGACACAGGCAGAGGGAGAAGCAGGGTCCATGCAGGGAGCCCCACGTGGGACTCAATCCCAGGCCTCCAGGATCACACCCTGGGCCGAAGGCAGTGCTAAACCACTGTGCCACCTGGGCTGCCCTGTTTATTATTCTAAACAATGTAAAGATCCAAACCACTCTCATTTCTTCATCCTCACTGTCTCCCACTCAGGCATGTTTTTAAACCAATCACATAAGGCTTGTTCCTAAATACACTGGACACTATGTTCTCATGGAAGCACCCACATCATCTGTGCACTTCTCCACCTCTTCACAATTCACATAGAAAGTCTACCATCATTTCCTTGTGGTATTCTTTGCTTGGCTATTCCAGAAGGGAGTATATTCATAGTAATAAAAGAAGGTAGTAGAGAAAACTTGCCAGAGAAACCTAGCTTCTCTGCAAGTCTCAGACCTAACACACATGATCTTGGAATTGTATGACCCTACATAAGCATTCACTGCTGTTTGTTTACTCTGGATCTACCCCTTAAATTTTTTCTATAATACATTTTTCTGTTCATTTTCTTGCTCTGTTTTCCACTCTCAGGTGAGTTTGTTTTCATTTAATCCCCTTTTTTTTCCATCTTCTGTCTCTCCCTCATAGAAAACAGGGTCCATTTTTTTTCTTTTTTTTTGCTGTGGAATATAATTACTAAATAACCTACAAATACACGGCCGTGTATATTCTAAAGGAACAGCTGCAAAATTGCTAATATTAGGTCTAATTTAGCTACAATAAATTAGCAAATGTGTGGAAGCACAATGATGACAGCCTAATTATAACAAAAGTCGATGTGTTGAAGTATATGGATGACAATATATACTAATTTTAGAGAGAAAAAAAGAACCCTACACCAAATGAAATGTGTGCAATGAACAGACGGGACTACTCGCTCAGACACATATACTTAATGTGGCCAGTCACTGTAAAAACAAAAAGATAGATGAAGCTGTTCAAAAAATCTAGCGCTAACAAGCAATGCAGGCTGAAACCATTAACTGTCAGGGGTAATAACACTCAAAGTGCTGAAGTGCTGGAAAACAGCTTTCCCGAGATGCTGGTGCGGTTACCAGTGCACACCTGTGAACAGGGCGCTAAATCTATCCTCACATTCATTATAACGGAGGGAGGAAAAACAACGCTAATAATGTAAAGTATAAACGGAAATAGCAGACAGCAGAGACTGACATTTGCATGGTCCCAGTCAGCTTGTTAGCTGAAGTGGGTTTTAATTAGCTATTTTCCAGCAAGCAAACGAGCAAATTAGTGGCAGCTATAAACAAGAAGAGACAATCAGGCCCAAAGAAAAGGAAAAATGATCGGGGTGCCTTTGCATGGGGTTAGGGAGGGGAGGGCCAGGAAACACAAAGCTTTGACTGAAAACTTTCCCAATCAGAGAATGAAAGAATGTTTTCTCTCTGACACACCCTAGGAATTATGCAGGCCTCCCTGCTTTTGTTTTTTGTGTTCTGTTTTACAGGTGAGGAGACCGAGGCCCATAGAAGCCAGCTGACTCGTGCAAGCTAGACCTCTGAAAACAAAACAAATCAAAGCAAGGGCACCTTCCAAGCTGACATCACCCAAAATCTGCTTGTGTAAAATTGTGAGCAGATCAGCCCCTTATGAACAAACAGAAGGACAAAATCCTGTGCCAAAGTGGCCTGCTTACCAACAGCTACAGCTGACTATTCAGGTTCAACTGTGCCGACATGGAAAACAAAACAGGAAAGAAGATTAGAAGCCAAACAGTGGCACTTCCCTACAGCCAAAAGCACGTTTTAGGAAAGTATTATTGTAAAGAAACACTGGTCCTGGAAAAGTATTATCCCAAACAAACACACATAATCTGTGCATGCCTGTGATGTGTGAGGCACAGTATTCAGTGCTGAGGACGAAACCCTGGCTGTGTGGCAGGATGTGCAGACAACTACACGGACTTATTGGACAGAGGTGCAGACCCTGGCATAGCAGGACAGTCCGCTGTGGAGCCCAGCAGCCATGGGCACTGAGGTGAACATGGGGAGTCCCCAGGAGCACGTGAGAACTAGTGCCATCACTGGGGAAGTGAAGGATGCTCATCAGAATGCCAGCCTCCTCACCACTCCACAGGAAGTAAGAGCCTATGTATTTAAGGTGGCCACTTCTGAAAGAAGAAAATTGAAACAATCATTTGTCCCACTGGACTAGATAAAAGAGGTCTCCAAAATGCCTAAACAAGGAAATGCATGATACAGTCTTAAACGTCCAATTTTGCAACCTGAAATACGCCATTAAAAATGAATAAGATGATTGGGCAAATAAGAGGAATCTTGGAGGGGGGGAACAGAATAACAAAAGGCAGTGGGCGTATTCCCTTATGTCAAAAATCTGATTGCTCTATTAAGATTTCAACGTATTGAAGCATGATAGAGCCCAAACAGAATGCAGAAGGGAAATACAATAGCCAGGATGAAAGACAGAAGCAAACATCACCACAAACATATGCCACTGCAACAGATAATGAACTCAAGGACAGTTGGTATGAAAGAGATTAGGGAAATGGAGACTGTCTTTACCAAGAGGCATCAACCTCTTTTTATAGTTATAGAATCAATTATGTGGGAGATACTGCATAGCACAAAAAAAATTGCTTATCCATCCTACTTCACTATCCAAAATTGGCTTCAAATATGAGACACAAAAAGATAGACACAGGAAAACGTATCCTCATTCCACTGCATAGTTCAATGAGGTGAATATGCAGTGTCATTACTTCTCATTCATTCAACAAACATTTATGGAGCTCCTTCTACATACAAGGCATTGGATTAGACACTGGATATACAGATATGAATGACTCTAAAAGTTATTTAGGCAGGTCTAATTCCTCTCCCACAGGTCAGATTCTTAAACAGTGAACAATATTATCATGTTCTCTCACTCTTCTTTTCTTGATGTTAACCATATTCCCTGTATCTTTTTCCATATATCCAAGTCCTTTAGACTCTCTTCTCTAGAATTCAAGAAATTATTTCTATCCTACTGAAACCAAGATGTTCAGAACAGTATTGTCTGTTTATTACAAAGTTCAACATCATTTTCACCTTTATTACTTCATTAACCCTAAATCACATCTTATTTTTCAGCTAACTTTAAATTCACTATTAACCAATACCTCCAAAGCCTTATCACAAAATAATATCACACATTTGTAAAGACTCAATTCCAGAGTCTTCATCCAGTCATATAAAATTTTGTTGGATTTTTATCCATTTTCCAGCCTGTTGAAAATTGTGTGGATCCTGATTCTGTCATCCAACATATTCACTACAGTTCACCCTACACCAACATTACATCTCCAAATCCATTACGGATCTTTCAACATCTTGATTCAAGTATTAATAGAAATTGATGAAAATAAGGCAAAAATGCCTTCACAGAGTATCATTAGAAACATCCCTTATTAAAAAAAAAAAAAGGAAACATCCCTTATTGCTTATTAGCTTTTGAAGTGATTTACGCATCTTAGAATCCAATCCATTAATCCTCCATGGTTTAGCTTGGGTTCCCCCCAAGAAGCATACCCTAAGACTGGGATTTGAGGAAAGTTTATTCTAGGAGATTTTCCTCAGAAAGTGATAGTGGAAGAGAGTGGTGAGTGAAATAGGGAAGGAATGAAGGAAGGCAATAGAAGGGGTTCTGCTGAGGGAAGAGGAAATAAGGGCATAGAGCCACCAACTCTGACCTTCCAGTGACTGAGTGCTAACTCCCTGGCCTGTCCATGGGCCAAGCACACTGCTGGGGACAGAGAAGTCCTTAGGCAGAAAGTGGCAGGTGCTTGCAGTCATGAGCTATCAGAACACTGATTGCAGAGGGGACACAGAACACCAACAACTGCTTGCTGCCGCTCTTCTGATACAATTGCGCGAGACTTCAAAAGTCTCCTTCAAATCAAGATATGTTATATCAATCCCACCACCCTCACTTCATCATTCACCTAAATTTATTCAATACTTTTCATTGTCTAATATTGTAGACATGATTTTTATTGTCTGGTGACCCATCACATGAGCAACCTTGTCCAAAAAATGATATTCATCATATAGTTAATACTTGATAATCCAATTCTAAACCCTAGTGATTTTTGTTTACGTATTTTCTACCTACCTTTTAATAGCTTATAATACTCTGTAGATCTGACAAGGGTAAGCTAATTTATTACAAACAGGCACAGTTTTTTTCTTTATTATTTTTATAAGTCAAGCATCCACAATATTAATTTTTTTTATCTTTAAAGGTTTTAAGGCTCCAGGAGGACTCTATTTCCAAGATAAGGACAGACTAGATATTTCCCATGACAAACAGACAAAACTAGAATTGCTGGGGGAATAAACATAAAAATCCTTATAAATGCAAAGCTGAGCTTATACCGAATCAGAATGCTCAAAACAAGAATGTTTAGCAGGCCGTAAAACTTTGACTTCTTCAAGGGGGTATCTGTTAATCTCAGTAGTCAAGAGACTTGGATCTTAATAGTATGTTGATAGGAAATTTGGGCTCACACAAATACTGGTGACCTCAAACTACTCCTTGATCCCAGCTTAAATAAAGTTAAATCTTCAGAAGTCTATAACATTACTCCAAAGCTTGACTGGACAAAAATTCTCCCATTAACAAAAAGAGATGAAAAGAAACTCTTCTGTCTCATCATGGAGTCTAAGTAAGATAAAATAGCCTCTGATAATTTCAACCATGCAAATTTTGGGCCAAAGTATACACTATGATCTGAAAAAATGTAAGGCAAAAAAGCAAGTTTATATGATACTATAATGGCAAATACATATCATTATATATTTGTTGAAAGCTATAGGATGGACAACACCAAGAATGAACCTTAACATAAGCTACAGACTTTGGGCAATGATGATGGGTCAAGGTGGGTTCATAGTTGCAACAAAAGTACCCCTCTGGTCTGTAATTTTGATAGTGAATGAGGCTGTGCATTATAGGGCCAGGGAGCATATGGGAAATCTCTGTACCTTCTGCTCAGTTTTTCTGTAAACCTTAAACCGCTCTAATCAATAAAGTATATTTTTAAAAATAAATTAAGAAGGAATAAAACCATAATTATTGAATCTGTTGATTTAAAAAGTAAAAGCCTACCTACCTCCCAAAGTAAAAATAAATATTGAAGGTCTGGATAATTATTATGTTGCTTCAACCAAACAAGGAAAGATAAAAATTATAATTTTACATAGACTGTTCCAGGGAATAAGAAAATTTCAAAATAAATCCATGTTAATTCATGTTATGAAGTTAATCCTACCCTGATGCCAAAAAAAAGAAAGAGTAAAGAAAATTACAGGCCAATTTCACTCTTGAATATAGATGAAAAATCCTAAATAAATCGAGCCTAGTAATGTATTAAAAAGAGCCAGCACATCATGGCCCAATTGGACTTATACAAAGAATGTTAAAATTTATTAAAATTTGAAAAAAAAATAAATAAATAAAATTTATTAAAATTTGAATATTTATTTTTACCAGTTGAAACAAGAAAAAATAACATCACAAGAGATTTTTAAAAAGTAAATCTAATATTCCAAGGCCCGTTTGTGATTAAAAACAAAGTCTTAGCAATCTGAAAAGAGGAGAAACATCCAGAATCTCATAAATTGTATCTATCAAAATAAAAAATACATTGGACAATATGCTTAGAGGTTAAAATTTAGAAATGAAACAGAGAAACCAAAGTCCTATTCAGTTCAAAATGTTAAATACATAAATGATATATAAAAATAAAAATATATGCAAATATATACTTATAATGCATAAATTTTATATATATATATATGAATTGCAAAGAAGCAACAAAAATGTCACTTTTTCTGACATGTTGCTTAGATCCAAAAGTCAAAAGCATTTTAACATGCTTAATTAGTAAGAGCTTAGGTGTGCTTGAGTGGCTCAATTGGTTAAGCATTCAACTCTTGATTTCAGTTTAGGTCATGATCTTGAGGTTCTGCAATCAAGCCTCACACTCATTGCAGGGTCTGCTTGTCTCTCTCCCTCCCTGGGCTTGCTTGCTCTCTCTATCTCTAGCTCTTAAATAAATAAATAAATAAATAAATAAATAAATAAATAAATAAACTTTTTAAAAATATAAGAATTTAGCAATGTCATGGGATCAATACACAAAAACAATGATTACATTTCTATATACCAATAAGGAACAGAAACGTAACCAAAGATCATCAGCATCCCTTCAGCAATCTCTGTTATGTTATCTTTGAGAGCCCTGGGATGCTGTTTCTGAGCCAGGGACTTGCACTTATTTTGCACAGCTTAGGTATGTACTCTTGTACTCTCTTTACCCAACCCTAGCTTCCTTTCTCCTCCACATAAGTCTTTGATGGCCTTTTCACTCTGTTCTTTTAAGAACCGCTATCTCCCATGCATGCCGTAACTACTATAGTATCAACTCCAAGCACAAAAACTATCATTTCCTTACTTTTTTTCTTGTTAAACAAAATTTTTGTTGCCTTCCACTATTTTCAAGTTTCCTAAAGTGTTTTAATTTCTCTTAAGCTTCACATGTTGATTCCATCCTCTTTTACTTGTCTTGGATCGCTTTTATTTTTTCATTCATTCATTCATTCATTCATTTTGTTAGTTTAGACTAGAACAGAGCTCTTTACTATCTGCTTCAGTTTCTTTAGGTATCAATTACCTCTCTTCTACATTGGAAATATTTGCAAAGTTGGTATTGTGTTATTTCAAGGCTTTGAAAGATGGATGAATATTCTGTTTTAGAATCTCATGCTGTGAATTTGCTTGTTTCCTCAAGTTAATCTTGCTGCCTGTACCAGTTAGGATGGTCAAGGTTAGGCTCTGCTAACAATTCCAAAATCACAATGGTTTATGACAGTTATATCTCATGTTACTTATGGGTCAAGAGTGGCTTTGCTTCATGTTCTCATTATTACAGGTCCCAGGCCAATGGATAAAAGTGGTTCTATTTAGAATATTTCCTAGCTCAAGAAAAATTGAAGATATATGGTATTCTTAGGGTTTCTGTTCCAAAATGATACATGTCACTTTACCACATTTCTTTGGCCAAATTATTCATTTACATGGTCACCACTAATTTCAAGAGGGTGGAGGAAAGGATCATTGTCAAAAAATCTATCAGAGTCTGTCTACCCAGTCATCTGAGTTCAGCATACTGAGTTCAGTATTGTTACATTGTCAGATCCTTTTATATTTTTATCTTCTTAGTACTTTAAAACTACCATTCCATTGTCTTTGGTCTCTTGTAGCCTCCAGTGATAAGTCATCTGTATTTCTTATTTTGTCCCTTTGTTTTGTTTTTCTCTGGCAACTTTTAAGATTTTCTTTTCATCATTAGTTTTCAGCAATTTTATTAGGGTACTCCTTAGTATGTTTTTCTTTGTTTCCTCTATTTTGAATGCAATGAATTTCTTCATTCTGTGGGATTCAAATTTTTATCAAATTTGGAAAAAAATCTGGCCATTATTTCTTCAAATATTTTTCTGCCCTCTTTCTTTTTTTAACCTCTAGGATATTAATTACATATGTGTGAAACTGCCTGAGAGTTTCCCAAAGGTTACTGGTGTTCTAATTATTTTGGGCACTTTTTTCTCCCACTCCACTAAACTTTTTGGAAATTTTTTATTGCTGTTTTCCAGGTCACTGATGTCTTTTTCCTACAAGACATAATCTGTTCTTAATCCAAACCAATGCATTTTTCATTTCAAGTATTTTATTTTTAATTTTTAGAAGTGTTATTTGAGTCCTTACTTTTATATCTCTTATGGCCATGCCTTCCACAACCTCTTGAATATGGAACAAATTTGTAATAGCTATTTTTAACATGCTTATCTGCTAATTTGATCATTTCTGTTATTTCTGGTCTGAGTCTATTGATTTTCTCTGGGTTATGGGTCATATTTTCCTAATTCTCTGTATGTCTTCCAATTTTCTTTTGGATGCAGGATATTGTGAATTTTATGTTCTTGGAGGAAGGATTATGTTATATTCCTTAAATAGTGTCAAATTCTCCATCTGGGATACACTTAAATTACTTGGTTTTGCTTCATTTCTGTATAGAATTGATTGTAAACTTTCTTAGGTTAAAGCAAAGCAGCCTTTATTCTAGGGATAATTTAACACCACTACTAAGATAATTTCCTTTCAACTATTTTACCCAATGCTCCATTTGTTATGAATTATCTTCACTCTGTCTAACACAAATGGAAATAATAGCTCACAATTAGGTTCAGGAATTGTTCAGCCTCCTTATTTCCAGTGGTTCTTTCCCTAGCTTTAGATAGTTTATTCTCATGCATATGGAGATTAATACCTTGCCAAAGACTCAAGAGGACATATCTGCATATCTTCCAAGCTCTGTCTTTGTGGACTTTCCTTTACTCCGATATTTTGGCCTCTCTGAACTCCAATCAATGTCTCTAAAACTCAATGGATTTCCTTGGCTTTAATTTTTTCTGTTCCTGCATAGCAGAGGGAACACAGCTCCTATGTAGTAAACTTGGGCAACTCTATAGTTTACCTTATAACTGGGGATCATAATCATCTGTTATGTAATGTCTGAGAACAGTTACTCTATATATTTTGTCTGATTTCCTAGTTGGTTAAGTTCAGAGAGTAAATTTGGTCCCTGTTCCTCCATTATGCTTGTATCCAGAATTCTCTTACCTTCATTTGGTAAAAGAGTAATTTTGAACAGTATACATGATATGTTATTGGGCTTGTGGTGATGGTCATTTTTTATTTGAGGACGATGATGACAGAGGGGGTATTAAGTATTACCCCACAGTGTGTGGCTAGCATATATGAAATATAATTCGTATTTGCTGTTTATCTTGAATAATGGAGTGATATTATTAATTGGAGAAATATTTCCAGGCCTCAAATAATAAGGAACCATACTTGCTTGAAATGATAATATGAATATTCCCATGTTTGGAACTCAATCCAACATTGTGGGTTTTGAAAGTCACTCAAACATTGTTGAGGAAGAGAAGATATGTAAGGATAAGGAATTTATACATATCAAGCAAAGCTTGACTTTTCAAACTAAAATATAATACAAAGCCATGTAAACACTCTGACCATACTTTCATAACTGTCCCTAAGTGAATTTAAAAATGCTTTGTTTAAATATCTGTCATGACTAAAACTTGCATAATTTTATCATAAAATTGCCTTGAAAAAACTTTTGCAAAAGTATTGACTCTATGAAACTTTTGAAAGTGTCATTTACAGGAGCCAACTATTTCTCTACATACCAGTGGCCTCAGAGAATGTAAGCTTATGCCTATGGCAGATACTTTTAGAATTTTGCCCACATATGTAAGTTTTCATGGGAACCAAATAAAAGCAATAGAAAGCACAGGGAAAGTAGATGTTAAATGTTATCAGGGCCCAATGCCAATCATATCCCATTTTTGTTTGTTTGTTTTGTCACCAGATATAAACTTTGGTATGAAACTTTTTAATGAGTAGTGACTATTCAAACATACAATACTTTTATAGATGCTGTGCCTCTTTTGTAAAATATGGCCTTTAAAATACATACAAAATAACCTTTTACTCATTAAAGAACCAAGATAGATTTTTATGAGTTCTATTAAATATAGTTATAATGTCAGTGTTTGCTTATATGTTCTTCAATAGATATTAAAGAATGATGTTGTCAACATCAAAATGTTGGAACAATATGAACCTTGCTTAAAATTCACTCTTTCTTCTGATGCACTGCCCAGATTTCAACAGAACCTTCACCCCACCCCCATCCCAACATAGAGTGAAAGTAATCACAGTATTTCAAAGCCCTGGCATGTTTTAGTTTTATTCCTGTTTCTTTTATTACTCGTCAGGAAATACAGAATGCCAAATTTGAATATGTTAGTATAGTATTTTGAATTGCCTATCTTTGAAATCTTAAGAGCAAGTATGTAGTTCCAAAATTAATGTGTATACTTTTATGATTAACTTAATATGGTTAAAATATCTTAAATTTTTCTTTCAAATGTCACAGCATTCTGTATTTAAAATATCACCATTTTTCTGCCTCAAAAGATAAAGGTATTTCCAACTGCTTCTACATATTTTTTGAAAATTAAGGGAAGTCATTTCTGGGGAAAAGAAGAAAGCAAAATGCATAGAATGTTTATTATATCTGGCATTAATATCTCCTTTGCCATTGTGTGCTGTTACATAATGACATAATAGTGGGGTTATTTTCATAACTAATATTATATGCCCTGAAGGCAATAAAAGGTTTTTCTTATGGCTCCAAAGATATTTCTGCTACCTGTTATTCTGGTCTATTAGGCATTGTAATTATGTAATTAGATGTTCTTTAAAGACTATCTTAGGTACTTCATAGATTAGAATGGTTCCTCTGAAGCAGTTACCAGATCTGTTATATAATTACATAATTAAGTCCATGTAGTAAAAATCTTAACAAAACTCTTTAAAAAAATAAACAGCCTACATTGGGGCAACAGAGGAGTTTGATTGCAAATTGGTAGTGAAAAGAAAGTGGTAATGTATCCAATAAGAGTAAAGGTTTCTCAATACTTGTTTTTATATTAGGATCTCTTCCCTCAAGGAAAGCTCAAAAGAGAGTTGGATCTGGCCTCTCAGTCATTCTGAACCTGGCTAATGATGTCATTCACGGCACTTCAAGAGAATCTTCTCTCCATAACTTGCCGATCAATCTTCCCCAGACACATTCATAAGCTCAGTGTAGGTTAGGGGTCACTAAGAAAGATAAAGGGCGACTAAAATACTAAACTAAATAGAAGCTCTCCATATTTTCATTTTATATATTTTACGTCAATTCAATTATGCTATGTCAAAACAATCTTGAGAAAGAACAAAGCTGGAGGTCTCCCAGATCTCAAGCTGTACTACAAACTCTAATCATCAAAACAGTATGGTACTTGCATAAAAACAGAAACATAGATCAATGGAACAGAACAGAGAATCCAGATATAAATCCACATTTATAAGATTAATTTTTGACAAAGGGGGCAAGAATATATATAATGGGGAAAAGACAGTCTCTTCCAGAAATGGTTCTGGAAAAACTGTATAGCTATATGGAAAAGAATGAAACTGGACTACTTTCTTACATCATATACAAAAGTAAACCCAAAATGTATTAAAAACTTAAATGAAAGACCAGAATCCATGAAACTCCTAGAAGAAAACATAGGCAGTAAGATGTTGGACATCAGTCTTAGCAATTTATCTGGGGGGGGGGTCTGTCTCCCCAAAGACAACAAAAGCAAAATGAACAAATGGGACAATATTAAACTAAAATGTTTTTGCATAGGAAAAGAAATCATCAACAAGATAAAAAGGCAATACATTAAGTGGGAGAAGATATTTGCAAGGATATATCTGATATAGGGCCAATATCCAAAATATATAAACAATTCGCACCACTCAATATCAAAAAAAAAAAAAAAACCCACAGTAATCCACTTTAAAAATGAGCAGTGGATATAAATAGATAGTTCTCCAAGGAAGGCATATAGATGGCCAATAGACTCAAGAAATCACAAATGTTGGTGAGGATGTGGTGAAAATGGAACCCTCTTGAACCGTTGGTGGAAATGCAAACTGGTATAGCATCTGTGGAAAAAAAGCACTGAGGTTCCTCAAAAAATTAGAAATAGAACTACCATACAACTCAGCAATTCCACTTCTGTGTATTTATCCAAAAAGAGCGAAAAATTTTTGAAAACGTTATGTTCATTACACCATTATTTATAATAGCCAAGACACAGAAGCTACCTAAGTGTCCATCAACAAATGAATGGATAGATATGCATATGTATATATTAATACACACAGATATATAATGAAATATTGATCAGCCATAAAAGAATGAAATTTTGCCATTTTCAACAACGTGAACGGATCTCAAAACATGATGCTTTGTTAAATAAGAGGCAAATATTATATGATTTGACTTATACGTGGAATCTAAAAAATAAAACAAGAAAAACAAAAATAGACCCATAGATAAAGAATAATCTGGTGGTTGCCAGAGGGGAGCGAGTGGGAGGGATGAGTGAAATAGGAGAAGGGCATTAGAAGGTACAAATTTCCAGTTATAAAATAAATAAGAGTTGGGGATGCAATGCACAGCATGACAAATAGAGTTAATGCTATGTAGCTATTTGTATGATGACAGACAGTAGATTCATTATGTTGAGCACTCTGAAATGTAGATAAATGTTGAATTGCTATGTTGTACCCCTGAAACAGACAATATTGTATTGCAACTACACCTCAATTTTTAAAAATTTCTGCCATGTTCTACAGAGTGTTAGCATATGATCTAACCTGCCAATTACATACATGCATTTATGAAGTAGAAAGAATGCAAATTAAATAATAAAATAAAATTTGGAGTTAGTACTCATCCTAAAATTCACTCACAAAGATAATACTTTTAAACACCATTGGCACTGAAATACATAGACATTAGTATACTAAATTATCTGATAAAAAATCAGTATCTATGAAATATATTGACACTACCCTTTGAGACTGGCCCTTCTGACACTGTATGAGACAGAAACAAAGATCTATCGATCTACGTGACAGATACTCAAGGCAAAAAAAAAAAAAAAAGTCATCAATTTATCCTTTCAAAGCATCTCGTATCTTTTAGACTCCACAAATCCTTGGGTTATCTCAACTCTAGCATACAGACTTCCAGTGACTCTCAGTAACTGACTTACCGGGTCTCTTTCAGTCTCCCTACCACCAACCCCACATGAAACCTTATGCCCAGCTCATTTCTTAATTGCCTCTTACTTCTCCACTCTCATGATCAATTAATTTGGAATGCTATCTTTTATGACTCTATTTCCATTTTGACAAAAGCTCTCAGTGACAGTTCCAAAGTTTACTTGCTGCTTATTCACAGAAAAAGAATATTTCAAACCAAAGATCCTGTGCCTCCTCTGTATTAATTAACTGACCTGGTTTTCTATTACTACACAACAGACCATCCTAAAGCTTAGTGGCTTAAAACTGATTTATTATTATCTGTCATGGCTCTGTGAATTGACTGGGCTCACCTGGGTCATTACCACTTCTAGTCTTTCATGTGGTCATGGTCTGGTGTTCATGGTCAGTGGCTGGAGCCAAAGTTATCTGAAAATCTGACTGCACTTTCATGGCCAGCACAGTTTCCATACTCACATTTTTGGTACCTCAGTTGGAGGAGTGGGAAAAAGTAGGAACTGGATCTCTGTCTACATGACTTCCCTACTTGCTAGCTTGAGTTCCTCACAGCATGGCAATTTCAAAGTGACAAGTGGCTTCTTGCCAGAGTGCATGTATCTTCCAAGAGATGAAGGTGAAAGCTGCCATTACCCTTATGACCAAGCCTCAGAAGGCATGTGATACAGCACCACTCCAGTCATATTCCATAAGTTACACAGGTAGAGAGTACACATTGGTACAAATATTGGGAGATGTGGCTCTTTGAGGGGATCATATTTGGATAAATGGATGATCCACACTTAACAAATATATTGTCCCACTGGTCAAATAGATGAAATACAGGATATACAATCTAGAGAATACAATAAAGCAGGGTGTTAGATAATGAAAACATCCCTGAAGTTGCCACAGAGTTATAAAAATTGTTATTATGTCTGAACAGCTTCTACTTTGTATGAGCATCCAGCTCCACTGATTTTGGAGGAAATCATAGAGACTCTTACCCCATAGTCCTCAAATTCCAGAGGAGTTCAAGTTCCTTAAAAAATAATCACACCAACTGTTTAAATTCTTTAGTGACAAAGAAAGAGTTGCCAATTTTCTCATCAAATAATATTATATATGTACACATACACACACAAACATGCTATCTGCTGGCCAAAGTATGATGAAAAAGTCATATTCATACCATGCTGATGGAAACAGAAATAGCCAAACCCTTTTTGAAAGAAATTGATAATAGGTTCATCTTGCTTGACCCAGTCATTCCAATTTTGGAATTGAGATAATTCAGAAAAAATACTGAACTACAGATAAATCTTTTCACACACAGATATTTATCCCAAGATTATTTATAAAGGTAAAACACTATAAGCCACCTATATGTCTAAACATAGGAGAGCAAATAACCAAACTATAGGACATCCTGAGGATAAAATTTTGTGTAGTCAAATAAAATTATGTTCCTGAATATGTTATAATGATAGGAGTAGTAGTTAACATTTTTTGAGTGCTTGCTAGACGCTGGTATATATAGCATAGGAATGCTTAATATACATTATGTTATTTGATTCTCCCACTAGCTCCCTAAAGTACATATAATCATTATATTCATGTTATGAATAAAGGAACTAAGATTTAAAGAAGTGGAATCATTTCCCAAAGTTAGCAAAAAATAGGAAAATCAGGATTTGAACCAACACAGTCTGCCTTCCTATTCCTGCTTCATAACCATATTGCGTATACTACTTATTTAATGATAGCATTAAATAAAAACAACATACACACGTGCAAACACGCACACATACCATTTTAAAGAGAATATGAATGCAACTAGTTTACAAAATTAAATATGCAGGAAACAGCAAGATTGGAAGGATATAAACTAAGATAATGTTGTCTTTAAGTGGTGTCTTTAACGGTTGTCTTTAAGTGGTGATACTGTGGATTGTTTCTCTTCTCCTTTATATGATTTTAAGATGTTCTAGAATTTTTTTTAAAAAATAGAGAGAGGGGGATTTTTTTTTAAATCCTGAGATGCTATTCCTTTCTGTGCAGATAAGGAGCCCAGCTACATGGTTCCCTATCATAAATAATCTGGGGGTGCAAGAATTTTAATACAAGTTAGTAAAGTTGGAATTAAGAAAGGAATCTGGAGATGTCCTAGAAAGCTAGAAACCAAATGCCACCTTTCACTTGATAGGTGGTAGGCAGGGAAAACATTCTTTGCAAAATAGGATGGTTTAACTAAAGGTATCTGACAGAAGGAAGGTCTGGCAGGCACTTTGTCAATGGTCAAAGTGCAACGGGAATCACAGAGTTCTGGAGGGTTCCACTGAATTGGAACTTCCACTGCCTAGAAAGAACCAAGGAAAGCTTCTCTGAATTAGTTGCAGATTGTAGATGAAGGATGCAACTGGAACTAGGTTTCTTGCCAATCATGTCTTTTTTTTTTTTTGTCTGATTAATTCTTGCACTAAGCTATACATAGATTTCAACAATATAATAATTGATTAAAATATTTATGTTCACTGCTTTATCCAAAAAAAATCATTTTCTAAATGAGACATTGAAGGGAAAGCAGAGAGTCCTTACTTTCTCATTGACTACATCTCATCTTTTTAGTCTTGAAGACCCCAACCGTGAGGCAGTTTATCTGAACAGCTGAAAAGACCACCAGAAGGAAGTAAATAGGTCTGTGGATATTAGCTTTAAAAATCCAAATCCCTGATGGCAGCAGATGTCACAGAACTGGAAGTAACATAACAAGATGAGGGGTTCCCTCCGCCATCCTTCCCTGTGTTTGCACTCTTCTTTGGCAGCTACAAGGGATAGCAACAGGGGAGATGGGTAGCTTGAAAACAAATAAGCAAGAGCTCATCCTAATTGTTAGATTTTCCTTTTCTTTTCAAATGAGTTTTTGTTTTGTTTTGTTTTGAACATCAACCAAAAGAAAACCCTAGTCTTGTAGTGCTGTGATAGTTTCCTAAATTCTAAGGTGAATTGACATAAAAGAAGCCTCACATAAACTTAGATTTAATTGGCTAATTACAGGGAAAGAAATGTAAGGAAATATACTCGTATCTGGAGGAGGAGGCCCCATCAAAGGAACTAAAAGAGACTGAATAGAACACCGCCTGCATTTCCTGCAGCTTGTTCCTGTAATCTTTTATGTCTTCTCTGAATTGCTCTTTAAATTGAATTTTGTTTGTTTCCTCCAAGAATTGGGAAACCAGGTCTAAAACCTTTAGTCCATATATAAATAGAGTACATTCTATGGCATACCATAGTATGGTGCCCACTCACAAAATTACAGACCTAGTTTAGCACACCTTCTACCCTGGCTTCTCATATAATAAACAAAGCTGGTACCTTTTTTCTGGACTTTATTTCATCCAGACCAACTTTATTATAGGGATGCTTTCTAAACAGTTGGGAAGTATTCATCTCTATTGAGTAAATAAACATTCTAACTGTACCAATTGCTTACAAATTTACACCTTGTTTTACATAAATGTTTGATTTTCAATATAACCTCCAAGTCAGGTTCCAATATAACTAGCTTGCACCTTCTTGAGGGATACAGACTTTGCCTGGAGTAGCTTCTGTGGCTTTTCCACCTAGTATTCCTGGGGTTGGTGCCAGATTCAAATTAACACTGAACAATTTGAATGTTAGAGATGAAAGGAAACTTGGACACTAATAAAACCTGCCTCCTAATTATCCTGTTGCTTTCCTGAACTTAGCAAATTTAACTTTTGCTGCTTTTCTCAGAGTTCACAGCCTGATCGTGATCATCCTTAGTAAATTTCAGCAAGTACCTTCTATTCCTGGAAGACCAATTCCTTTGCTATTTGCTTGTTCATCATCCTCTTTCACCCCTCTTCTTCCCCTCCAACAAGGTCTGCCCACCCTTCAAAGTCAAACTTCATTAATTCCTGAAACTGACGGGGACTTTCTCATCATTCCATCCCACAACCAAATGCCCTTTCTCTGAACTCTATGGCACGCAAAACCCATACCATCTGTTATGAGTTGAAGTACGTCCTCAAAAAATTATTGGAGATCCTAACCCCCATACCTTTGAATGTGACCTTATTTCAAAATAGGGTCTTTGCAGATGTACTCAAGTTAAGTTAAGGTCATTAGAATGGGCTTTAATCCAATAGTATTGGTATTATCCTCTGTATAAGGGAAGAGCAGAATAATACGCCATGAGAAGACAAAGGCAGAAATTGGGGTGATTCATTTATAAGCCAAGGAATGCCGAGGATTCCTGGCCATCACCAGAAGCTAGAAGAGAAAAGTGCAGAACAAATTGTCCCTCACTAGTGACACTGGTGACACCCTGATCTCAGATTTCTAGCCTCCAGACCTAGGAGAGAACAAAATCTTGTTGTGTCAAGCTACCCATTTTCTGGTTCCTTGTTATGGCAGCTGTAGAAATCTATACACCATTCATTCATTCCTTTTTCTTTCAATACACTGTCTGGTTACCTATCTCCAACTCCATGACTATATCCATTACTTGAAATGAATGAATGAATGAATGAATGAATGAATGAATACTTCCCTTGGGCAGAAATCACATCTTAATTATTTTTTGTTATACAGATATCTTTCTTTAGCTGTGTTAGGAATGCCAAATAAAATAAGACACCTAGTTACCTGGACCCCCTGTATTGTTATTTGCTAAATAAGATAACACTACTTTATATACAAAATAGGTGATCAATAAACACTGAAAAAATAAATGTGTGAATCCCTAGTGTATCAACTTTATGAAATTTTCCTTCTTAGAATTTATAACAATCACTCATCAACAGAGACTGTGAGAAATTCTAACCTACTTTCTATTAAACTTTGGTGGCCCATGCCTGCAATACTGAGTAAGATGCTATAAGGGTATGTCAGAAGCAGACAAGATCCCAAAAGGAAGTTAGAGTGCTCAGAAATATGAAGGCAGATGCCATTATGGAAATAGAGACTGAAGTGACTGAGACTCTTCCATTTGCCATTTGAAAAGACTGAGTTAAAGATTCATGAACAAAATCTAGATTCATAAGAGACACATTAGTGAAAAATGTTTAGTTCCCCAAATCTAGAAGGACTAGGCTAGGAATGAAACTAATGTTAATTGATTACTTCTCTATGTGTCAGGCCTCTTAAATACGTTAATTCATTTTACCTTACGGTAATTATGTTAGGAGGTAGGTATTAATACCCCTACATCTTAGAAATAGGAAAATGAAGTTTAGAGAGCAGAGGCAGCTTTCAGACCCAAGATCCAAGACCTGTGCTCATTCCACACCCTCTAATCCTAAACCACTTCCCTAAACCCTTGTTCCCTGAGCAGTGCAAATTAGAAATAATTAAAGGAGGCACATACTCAGTAAGTAGATAATACCTATTTGAAAAATCCATTGATGCAAAGAGCAGTCTGGCAGCAAATATAAAGTCATACAAAATTGATGGACAAATTTCTGAGTAAGAGAGCCATTAGTGGAAGAGGATTCACAGAGTACTCACCTTTGAAATTGACATCAGAAACTGCTAAAGCTTCTAGAAAACCTGTTAAATTGACATGGGGTCTGTTTTACGACATCCTTACCTGGTCCTGTGTCACAGCAGAATTAAGCCACAAGCAATCCTGGCTCAGTTTCTTCCTTTGAAAATGATGGACTCTTTTCTAAATTCCTATCCAGCAAATATTTAAGAGCCTTCTATCTGCTTTTTCATTTCATAATTATACTAATGCTTTCCAATCCGTGTACTGTTTCCTCCCACATCTTAAATAAGAATCCTTCTTTTCTTTATGTCTTTATATTTCACTCATTTATTCAATTAGCTGATCTCCTCTGTGTCAGGCACTGTACAAGGCACTGGCATGCAAGTGATAAACAAGAGAGGCAAGGTCTTTGCTTTTTTTAACATTACAGAACAAAAAGGAATAATTAAAATGGACAGAAATAAAAAGGCAGCCATCACTGTCAAGAAACCCTAAAATAATAAATAATTACAATTTTAATGACTATTTTGAAGCATAATTACAGAGTCCGGAGAAACTATTTCACAGTTTAACTTAAGTCTCTGGGGTCAAGGAAAACATCCCTGAGGAAATTAACATGCAAATTTAAACTTGAAAGGTTAGGAGATTGTGGCCGATTAACAGGTGAGTGGAGCATATTTCTGGTAAAGGGAACCTTAGCTGTGGAAGTTCTTAAGATTTTACTTATTTATTCATGAGAGACAGAGAGAGAGAGGCAGAGACACAGGCAGCTGGAGAAGCTCCTGGGGGGAACCCGATGTAGGACTCGATTCCAGGACCCCGGGATCACACCTTGAGCTGAAGGCAGAGGCTCAACCACTGAGCCACTCAGGTGTCCTAGATATGAAGGTTCTGATTCAGGAAGGAGCCAAGGCACTAAATGGAAACAAAAGAAGGTCAACTGTGGGCTGAAGCATGGGCAGAGAGAAGTCAATAGCTTGAGATGTAGCTGGACAGTCAAAAGGTGAACTAGGAGTGCAGTAAGCTGAGTTTACAGGTAGAGAATGCACAGAATTCGTATGCTTATTACAATATACTCTCTCTGCTGTTTGGAATAGATTGCAAAAAAGTCACGAAGGAATAATAGGAAAACAGTTTTTTCCATTCTCTTTTAGATTAGGCATTTTTATTATTCCATTTATCTCCGCTAATGGCTTATGATTTATACTTTTTGTGTTGGTTGCCACGGGGTTTACAACTTTAACTGCATATTTGTATATTACACAGTTTTGTGTACAGTGTAAGAATTTAGAATGTTATACTCCCAATTTCTCCCACTCGTCTTTTGTGCTACTGTTGGCATATGTTTTAGTTTTGCATGTAATGTAAATACATGACACACTGATACTCCTCTTTCTGTTTAGACAGCAATTAAAAATAAGAAAAAATCAATTTATTGCCTTCATATATGCCATTTCCTGCACTAGTCATTCCATTGCATAAAGCCAAATTTCTGTAAGTGTATCTCTTTGCCTGAAGTCCTTCCTTGAACATTACTTGCAGCCTGCTGCAATGAGTGTTCTCATTTTTTGCTCATCTGAAGGAAAAATATATTTATTTTTCTTTAATTTTTGAAATATATTTTCCCAGGGTTTCAAATTCTGGGTTGACTGCTTGTCTGTTTGTTTTTCTTTTAGTATGCAAAAGATATGACTCAATTGTTATCGAGATTCCATAGTTTTTTAAAGAATTAGTCTTCTCTTCCCTCTTTGGTAGAACATATCTTTCCTCTTGGAGTGCTTTCTCTTTATCTTAGATTTTTCAGCATTTTGGATGAAATTTATTGAGGAATGTTTTGAGGAGAGAGTATTATTTAGCTTGATGTTTTCAGAGCCCCCTACATCTGTAATTTTTGTGTCTTTCATTAATCTTGGAAAACTCTTGGCCATTATACTCTTAAATGTCTCTTCTGCCCTGTGTACTCTCTCGTTTCCTTCCTGGACTCTAACTCAGGGTATAGTAGAGCTTTGGACATTGGCCCACATCTCTTAAAATTCTTTTTTGTTTGTTTGTTTTCTTTGGTGCTTCAGTTGGGTGATTTCTATGGAACTATCTTCAAGTTTGCTGATTCTTTCCTCAGTTTTATCAAATCTACCATCAAAGACATTCTTCATCTCTGTTACCATGTTGTTAGAAAATGTCCTAGTATTTCCATTTGATTTTTTTTATGGCTTCTGTCTTTCTGCTGTAATTCTCCACCTGCTCATACATGTTGCTCACTTTTCCTATTATTGCCTTTACGATACTCATCATGAATGTTTTAAATTCTCTGTTAGACAGTTTCAACAATTGGGTGTAAATTGAGTCTGGCTTTGTTGATTTCTTCAATTCTTGATTTTAAGTGTGTGTGTGTGTGTGTGTGTGTGTGTGTGTGTGCTTTGCTTTCATGTGCTGTATTGTTTTGTTAGGAAACCAAACATTGTGTGTAGACTACGCCAAACATGTAGACTGAGGTAAATAATATTTATGCCTGGAAACAGGCATATGCTTTCCTTTGCTAGGTCTTTAATATGGTTTGGAAGTCAATCTAGTCAAAAACCAAGCTGGTTTGGGGATTTGTTATGGGGCTGACAACCCTTAGTGTGTGACAGACTTTCAACTTGTTTATGTTGTCTTATGCTTAGGGTCAGGGCTGGTTTATCAGAGGTTTTCCCTCAGTGTTCTACCCACAGCTTTAGGTCTTTCTTCACACTTGCCCCTCACTGAGGGTCTCTCCACATGCTTATATTCCTTTCCATAAGTGGACCACTATTACTTTTTTAAAAAAAAGATTTTATCTATTTATTTGAGAGAGAAAGAGATAGAAAGCCCAAGCAGGGGGAGTAGCAGAGGGAGAGGGAGAAGCAGACTCCCTGAAGAGCAGGGAGCCCGATGTGGTACTCGATCCCAGGAACCTGAGATCATGACCTGAGCCAAAGGCAGATGCTTCACTGACTGAACCACCCAGATGCCCCTAGACCATTATTACTTGTTACTCAGTTCTTGCTAGCTAAATGGTGGGGATAGAGGGAACTGTCTCTCTTGTGGTCCAGCCTCAATCTTTGGTAGATGCCATGTCATTGTCTCTTGGAGGTAGGGACTCAGTATTCTCACTTCTCCTGAAGTAGGAGATTTCTAATGGTTGAGATGACCCCCACTAAGGGATAAAATATTTTGTGTTGTTGTTTCCTTTTTCCCATTACACTGTTGTTGTTGTTGTTGTTGTTGTTGTTGTTGTTTACCTGTAGCCTGAAGGCTACTGGGTTTTGTACCCTTCTCCTAGAAGTCTGAGACTTTTGATCTGTAGAGGAGATAGGAAAGAAAGATCAGGAAGGGCTAACCCTTTCCTGTGATGCTGCCATTCCCCTCCCAAGGGCCCTCACTGAGGGAGGCTTGCTCCTCAGTCTTCCTCACAAGTACCCAGTTGGTTCCCAGGAGGAAGAGGATGCAAGTGTTTCTGAATAACCTTTATGTCTGTGGCTCTCAGAGTTTCCATATTCTGACATTAGCCAGCACTCGCCTTCAGAATTTCATAAACATTTCAATGGAAGCCCTTTCACACAACTATATGAAGTCCAACATCAGTCCCATGTAAGCAAGGGCTGGTGCCCCATCTTGTTTTGAAGGCACTGGTCTTCTCTTATATTTTATGTTTTTTGTTTGTCCTAAGACCTTACTATCTGATGGTTCCAGAAAAGCTGTGAATTTGCCAATTGCCTGGCTTTTTGTTCTTGTTGCGGCAAGGTTGGGAATGGCCTCTTCCTAGCTTTCTCCATTCTAAATGGAAGCCAGAAGTCCCCACTTCCTCCCAACTTCCCTGAATTTCTCTACCTTTTACAGCAAAATCCCACAAAGGAATTGTCTGTTCTCATTGTCTTCAATTTCTCTCTCTCCCCTTTTTATGTTTTTCACATATGAAAAGTTATAAACTGCAAGATTATTAATGAGCTACATGTGACAAATCCCAGAGTGGATATTTAGCCCTCATCGTACTTGACATGTCAGTAATTCTAGACACAGCCCACCTCTCCAATCCCTTTGAGATAGTTTCTTATTTGCCCTAGGATATCACACTCTCTGGGCTTATCTCCTCCCTCAATGGCTACCCCTTCACAATTTTCTTTGTGAAGGAGCTTCCCTATCTTTCCATCTGCAAAGATTCTAATGTCCCATGAATCATTCTTGGGGCTTCTTTCCTTTACCTGCATTCATTCCCTTGACCTCATCAGACTCAGGGCTTTATATATCATCCAAAAATTAATGACCCCAGATTTATATATCCAAGCTTATAATTCTACAATTTTCCTCTCAATACCAGATTTACATGTGTAACTTCCTACTCAATATTCCATTACTTGGGATGTCTGAAAGGCATTTTATTTATTTTTTTTATTTATTTATGACAGTCACAGAGAGAGAGAGAGAGAGAGAGAGGAGAGAGAGAGGGGCAGAGACACAGGCAGAGGGAGAAGCAGGCTCCATGCACCGGGAGCCCGACGTGGGATTCGATCCAGGGTCTCCAGGATCGCGCCCTGGGCCAAAGGCAGGCGCCAAACCGCTGTGCCACCCAGGGATCCCCTGAAAGGCATTTTAGAAGGACCATATCCCTATATGTATACAATGGAATATTACTCAGCCATTAAAAATGACAAATACCCACCATTTGCTTCGACGTGGTTGGAACTGGAGGGTATTATGCTGAGTGAAGTAAGTCAATAGGAAAAGGACAAACATGGTCTCATTCATTTGGGAATATAAAAATTAGTGAAAGGGAATAAAGGGGAAATGGAGAGAAAATGAGTGAGATCATCAGTGAGGGTGACAAAACATGAGAGACAGCTAACTCTGGGAAGTGAACAAGGGGTGATGGAAGGGGAGGTGGGCGGGGGGTTGGGGTGACTGGGTGAGGGGCACTGAGGGGGGCACTTGGCAGGATGAGCACTAGGTGTTATGCTAAATGTTGGCAAATTGAACTCCAATAATAAAAAATATTTTTTAAATAAAAAATAAAAATGGGCAAGCTGATTGGGGGAAAAAAAAAAACTCCTGTACACTTCTAATTTAAAAAAAAAAAATGTATTCCAGGCAGCCCCGGTGGCTCAGTGATTTAGCGCCGCTGCCTTCAGCCCAGGGTGTGATCCTGGAGACCCAGGATCGAGTCCCACATGGAGCTCCCCGCATGGAGCCAGCATCTCCCTCTGCCTGTGTCTCTGTCTCTCATGAATAAATAAATAAAATATTTTAAAAAATAAAAATAAAAGCACCATATCCTAAACCGTGCACCCGATCTCCCCCCATAACTGTGCTCCTCCAATAATTTTCCCCATCTCAACAACTAGCAAAATCTATCCTCCTAGCTGCTTGAGCCAAACATGCTTGCATCATTCTCAATTCCTCTAGTTCTTTCATACCTCACATCCACTAAGTCATCAAAACCCATAAAATCTGCCTTCAAGGTCCATGCAGAAGATGACCACTTATATTTGCCAGGATGACCACCTGATTCAACACACCACAGTTTCCATCTCACTGCAAAAGTCTCCAAGCTGCTTTCCTTGCTCAACTCTTCTGAAGTCAGGCCCCGGTAAAATAGAAGTCAAAATCTTGTTACTTTGCTCCAAATCCTACATGCCTTCCCATTTCACTCAGAGTAAAAGTTGAAGTCCTCACAGTGACTTGGAAGACTGATCCACAATGTTGGGAGTGAATTAGACAGGTAGTCGGGACCGGGGTTCCCAACTAGGAAACATGGAATCAGGACAGCTAAGATGAAACAGCACTGACATCCTGTTCTGCAGCTTAGACAGGACTGCACTGATATTCTGCTTTGCAGCCTTCGCAAAAATGACTTCTGCAAATGCCCTAAAGTAAGACAATTAACCACAAAAGCATCTGTCAATATCTCCAGCAAGGGCCAGTTAAGACCTAAGCTCCCAGATGTCAGCAAGAAAAGACCATCAGCACATGGGCATTAACCTAATAAGTAGACAGACACATGACCAAAACCCTGATTGGCACGACTCCACACACCCTGATCACTTAAGAAAGTTCTGAAGACCCCATCAAAACCCTTAAACTTAGAAACTCCAAGGGTAACCCACTCAGGTCCCCCCTCCCTCTCTGGGAGCTTTCTACTCTTGCTCAATAAACTTTGCGTGGCTGCCCACCACTCTTCCCTGGTCTACTTCTTCACTCTTCAAAGCAGCATGGCCAAGAACCCTATAACAATATAGGTCTGATTCTGCTTTCTACCTCGTCCCCTTCACACCTCACTGCCGGAGAAGCTGCTCTGACTTTATGTTCTTCCTCAAATACTCCAGGCAGCTCCTGCATCAGGGCCCCTGCAAGTATTGTTTCCTTTCTTGAAATGTTTCCCTACCAAGAATCTCCATATTTTATTCCCTGACCTCTTTCCAACCCTTCCTTCCTCAGTCATCACCC
Source organism: Canis lupus baileyi (assembly GCF_048164855.1). NCBI lineage: Eukaryota > Metazoa > Chordata > Mammalia > Carnivora > Canidae > Canis > Canis lupus. Next base: position 9,033,188 of record NC_132874.1, read on the forward strand.
CCAGAGGCCCTCCCTGCTGCCCCATCTAAATCACAGCTGCCTCTCCCACCACCCCCTCTCACCTCCTCCCAGCTTCACCTGCTCCTCAGTCCTACCAGCCCTCTTACCCTCTATATAGTCAATTATATGTTTGTAAACTGCCTTGATTTTTCCCACAAGAATGTGAATGCCTTAAAGGCATGGAATTCTGGAAGTGTTGTTTGCACTACCTTCAGCCTCCAACACCATATCTCAGCACATAGTAGGGGCTAGACAAGTATCTGTTGAATCAATGCAATTTGTCATAGGCCTGGATTTTTTAAATGGTTGGGAACTTCACTCGGCCTTCTTGTGAGAGCCACTTTACTTCCCCCCTCCCCCAAAGCCCTGAAATGGTGCTGCCATCCACCATAACATATCAGGACATTAGAAGGAAAAAGTTTTATCTTCTCACACTGGCAGCTCGAGCGCTCAGATTTACTGATCTCTAAGGGCCCTTAGGTACCCACTGTTTATTTATTTTGGAATTATTTTATTATCAGCTTTACATGGTTATAAACCCTTACCAGGATGGAAACCCCTAAGAGGACTATTATTACTCATCCTCAGGATGCTCCCTGACCTGACCTTGAGAAATAACTGCAGTTCCTTGCAGAAGCTGGAAATAATAAAATCTTCCTTACTTGCTCTGGGCCAAGGAGGTTTCTGCCCAGCGCCAAGAACAGGCTGCTGTTAGCCATGGAGTGCTGCAACAAGTCTCCAGAACCACCCCCAATGCTCAGGAGAAATATACCCTCTCTCACTAGAAAAACCATGGAATCTGCTACAGCCAGGTATTGCCAAAGGTTTTATTCATGCGTGTGTATTTCTCTCCCTACAACCAATAACAAACAAACAACAAAAAAGAAACAAGCAAATGAAAATACAATTCTTGCCTTCTTAAAAAAAAATAGGTCAAAAAGTTCTTTAAATTATGAGAGGAACATTCTATGTACAATTTCAAAAATAAAACAAGTTGCCATAATCAGAACATCCCAAGATAACCAACTTCTTCAATTTTGTGGATCATCTGTCTTTTTTTCTATTAAAATTTTACCATTGTGTTGGCTCACAAAAAGGCCCCCTACACATGAGGGTGAGACCACAGAAAGATGCAGACCTTTCCAGATAAGTAGATGGTGGTTTTAATAAGCAAGAGGACTTATTTACACGGTTTGTCTTAGGCAGCTGCAGACAAGAAATCTCCATACCTGCCCACCAGAGTCTCGAAAATTATTACAGAGGCTGTAACTAGGTTTAGCCACATATACCATCCAGACAGTCGGCACAACACCATACTCTCTCAAAACCGTATCCTTGAAGGGCTTCTGTATGGGAAGGAGGCGGAGTGGGGTGACAAGCCTACATTTGACCTCCTCCAACAAACCGTGGGCTTAATGTACGTGGAATTACATATCTTTTTGAAAACAAGTACTATAATCATTATCAAGTGGTTAACAAAAATTTAATGAGCCACAAACTGTGAACCATGTATTGTAGACATGTGGCTTATATAACCAAGAAGTAAACCCTGTCCTCAAGGGCCATAGACTAGTCCTACCCCACAGCAATATAACACAAACCACATACATAAGTCCAAATTTTCAAAGAAATGGGTACAATTAAATTTACTGACATATTTTATTGAACCCAATATATCTCAAATATTATCATTTCAACATGTAATCAATAGAAAATTATTGGGGCACCTGGCTGGCTCAGTTGGAAGAGCAGGCGACTCTTGATCTCAGGCTCATGAGTTCAAGTCCCACGTGGGGTGTAGAGACGACTTAAACAAATAAACTTTAAACAAAGAATATAAAATTGTAAATGAAATATTCCACTATTTTTTTCATAGCAAATCTTCAAAGTCTGGCATCTATTTCTCTCTTGCAAAACATATTGATTTGGACCAACCCCATTTCCAGTGTTCAAAGGCGATATAGGGCTAGTAGTTACCATGCTGGACGGGGCAGTTGCAGTTCAAAAGGTCACTTTTACAGGTTTCTAAGTTTTTATCTTCAGTATTATCATCTTTGATGCCTTCACGATATGCCACTGAGTCTATGTGATCATTGTCAGTTTTTTGAGCCTTCAAGTTAGCTCCATTTTATTTGCAGTTATGAATCAGTCAGCCATGGATTTATTTTTCCATATTTTGAATTAGTATTTAATTAGACTGCTCTCACAGAGCTGGAATGATTGAGGCAAAAGGTTCAAACATGGTAATGGCTTCTGGTGCACATTTTCAAGTTGATTTCCAAAACACTGAGTGATATTATCCTGCCTCTAGCAGTGTGTACAAGCCAGCTTCACTCAGCACATCCCAATGCTGGCCCTGCAATTCCACATCCTTCCTGACTTCCTTCCAGGTTTCTTGGGCATCAACTTTCCAGAGTTGTTGTTTTTTGTTGTTGTTCTGTTTGTTTTCGTTAATTTGGTTTTTTTGGTTTTGCTTACTTTCCTTGATTTAGGGTATCCATTGGTTTTATTGTTGGTGTTTTGATGTTAGAAAATAAATCCAGTTCTAATTCCACACTCACACTGCTGCTCACAGAACTTCTCCTCACTTGTTGGGCCAATCTCTACCCAGCAAGGAAATACAACTCAGAGCAGAGCGGGATTTTTCTATCATCTCTGTTCTTTATCCTATTCTCACTCCTGGGAGAAGATCTACTAGAATAGGAATGTGCCTGGAAGTTTTGCTACAAGACACAAAAATTAATTAGTGAGAGATATATTTAAATGGTTTATTTGTTTTAGGAATGTAAACAACATGAGAACCCGGGGTAATTGGGTCTGCCCATCTGAATGCAAAAGGTAGCAGTAGTTATGAAGAGCATCCAAAAGAAGGAGAGAAAACAGAAAAGGAGAGGCAATTCTATAGATTCAAAGTAAGTGGATTCAGCCCTAAAAGAAAGGTCAACTGGGGTCAATGCAAAAGAAATATTTATAATATCTTCTAGGTTTTAAGAAATAAGAAAAGCCCAAGTTTGTGTTATTTCTGGTGATAGACTGGGTCTGTTTACCTTTCCTGTCATTGTGGGTCAAAACATTAGGACCATTTGTATTTTCGGCTAATTAAATAATACAAATATGTTCCATTGGTATTTTATTTGTGTTTCTAAGAGAACAAAGATTAAATATTCTCCACAACTTTGTTTCTGGCTTGAGTACACATATTCTTTTTTTCCTTTTTCTTTGGAAATAATCTTAAAAAAAGAGTTGCAAAAGGAACGCAGGGAATTCCTATATATAGTTGACCCAGCTTCCCTGATGCTTACACTTCACATAATCATTATAAACTTATGTAAACTAAGGATTTAACATCAATATAATATTATCAACTGAACTATTTGGATTTCAATGTTCTTCCCCTAATGTCCATTCTCTACTCCAGGATTCTACATCATGTGCAATGATGGGGGTCTCCTGGGTCTTCTATCGTCTATAACAGTTTCTGTCCTTTCATGACCTCAATACTTCCAAAAAGCATTCTGGTCAGGCACTTAGCAGAATGTCCTTCAATTTGTGTTCTCTGAGGCTTTCTCCTAATTACGCTGGTAACAGTGGAGTAATGGGTTTGGGGGGAAGAATACAGACAGAGTGAATGCCTTTCTGAATGCATCATATCAGAGGGTGCCCAAAACCAACACAACCTACTACCGGTGGTCTTGGTTGTATTACCATTATTATTATTTATTTTATCCATTATTTTTCTCCATTTTTCTCAAAAATCATAAAACAAAGAAGAGTGACATTTGAATACAAGTTATGACTTTTAGAAAGTTACATTCTAAATACTGTTTCCTTCAAACTAGTCACCATAAGAGACTTCCTTTTCCAATAAAGCTAGCACCATTTGTTTTTCCATTTGTATATATTTTTTAAATTTTTAAAATAATTTTGCAGCAATAAGGAAAAAAAAAAAGTTTTTTCCAGAACTATTCTGACAGAATGCTCCATTACCCCTGCACCCAAATAAGGATATTCTCCTACATAACCACAATACAATCATCAAATAGAAGCTAAACTTGTTATGTGTTGCTACCACCTACCCTACAGACTCCAATCAAGTAGCCTAATATCCCAATAAAGCCCTTTCTAGAAAAAGGATCCATCCAGATAAACAGTGCAGTTAGCTGCCATGTTTCTTTGAGCACCTTCACTTCAGAATAATCTCTCAGTCTTCCCTTGACTTCTAAATCCTTGACATTTGAAAATTAAAGACCAGTTAATTTATGGAATGTCTTTAGGTTTATCAGAAGCTTCCTTGTTATTAGATTCAGGGTAAGAACAACATGGAAGTGATCCTGGTTTCTTCTAGTTGCACCTTAACATGTGGTACATGATGCTGCTAGGTTTGATTCGGTGATGTTGATTTTGATCTCTTGATTCAGATTTTATCTGCCAGGTTTCTCCACTGTAAAGTTTCTATTTTTCCTCTGTAAGTATAAAGTATGTGTGGGGAGGTACTTTGAGTCTGTGAATATCTAATTGCTCATCAGGCTTCTAGCCATTAGTTTTAGCATCCATTGACATCCTTGGTATTCAATTATCGCTATGATAGTTGCCAAGTGGTGATTTTCTAATGCCATTATATTTTTCTCTACTTCTTAATTGGCATTCTGCTGTAAAAAAAAAAAAGGCTTTTTCTTTTCCCATTTATTATTCTCTAATTTACTTATATCCATATGTAGAGACTTTGAGATTTTTATTTATCCAATTGGTTATAATCTAGCGCAATCATTTTTTATTTTATTTTGTTGTTCAATTTCTCCCAGATTTGACAAGTGATTATGCCCTTTAAGTTGGTTCCCATTGTTTGTTAATATGCCTCTATGATTCTTAAACACTACCTTATGGAACAACAAAATATTCCAGGATCATACTTTCCTGGCCTGAACCCTGAAATCAGTCATTTTTTCAGAAAGTTCTGGTTCCTCAGAGTGGAGAAAGGAATTTACAAGTCATGATCTGGGTTCTAGGTGTGTTCACTGCTGATGTGTTGCTATCTCTAGGCCCTCTCAGTGGATGGAGCCTTACACATACACTCATGTCTGTATTTATTTCCATCACTAGTTGTATACATTGAAAACCATGAGTCTACACTAATACCACCCATTAATATCTGATCTTCTGGGTCTTCATTTTCTTCCTTTCCAAATTTGTAACTCTTCTCTCTGACAGTGAGCAATGGACTCACTAGCCTCATTATTCCTCAACATATTCACTTACTGGACCAATCTCCTTTAAATGTGGTCAATCTCCCATCACTGCCACCACTGCCAGCTCACACAGCCACCCACCTTACTGGCTCTTGGCTGCCACCCTGCTTGGATGACATAGTCCTGGCACTGGGCTGCCACCTCTATCACCCTCCTTACACAGTACACTCCTCGCCACACTCAGGCTCTGACACTCATGCGGGGGTGCCACACCCCAATGCTCCAAGACATGGATGTCTGCCTTGTTCAGCTCTACCCAATGGCTTTTCTCAGGAACTATTCAGGAAGAAGAGAAGAAATGGAGATAAGATGGACAGAAAGGAAGAATGATTTGAAGTAGTTTGGACTCTTGCTAAAGAGTACTTGAGTTGTATTTCTTAAGGGTCTCATTACTTCATAATCATATGAAGCCATGATACTCTTTAGAAAATCTGCTATAAATTATCAACCATTTGTTGCAATCATCAAATCTAACTTCATAGGATAGAGATCACTAAAGATAATCAAAAGATTATTATACCATCTCTGCCATACTCATTAGGATGACTACTATTTAAAAAGTATATAAAGGGGATCCCTGGGTGGCGCAGTGGTTTAGCGCCTGCCTTTGGCCCAGGGCGCGATCCTGGAGACCCAGGATCGAATCCCACGTCGGGCTCCCGGTGCATGGAGCCTGCTTCTCCCTCTGCCTGTGTCTCTGCCTCTCTCTCTCTCTCTCTCTCTGTGACTATCATAAATTTTTTTGAAAAGTATATAAAAATAAATAAAAAAATAAAAAATATAGAAAACAAGAGTTGATGAGGACATAGAGAACTTGGAACCCTTGTGCACTGCTGGTAGGAATATAAAATGGCTAAGCATCACAGAAAACAGTACACAGGTTCCTCAACAAATTAAAAATAGAATTACCAAATGATCCAGAAATTCCATTCCAGACATATACCCAAAAAGAGTGACAGCAGAGACTCAAAGATATTTGTAAACTTGTGTTCATAGCACCATTAATCAAAATCGTCAAAAGGTACATGTAACCAATGTCCACCAATGGATAAATGGATAAACAAAATGTGATATATACATAAAATGGAATATTCTTCTGCCATAAAAAGGAAGGAAATTCTGACATATACTTTAACATAAGTGAAACCTGAGGAATATTATGCTAAGTAAAATAAGCCAGTCACAGAAAGACAAATACCATATGATTCTATTTCTGTGAAATACCTAGAGTAATAAAAGGCAGAGACAAAAAGCAGATTAAAAGTTAACAGATATTAAGGGCAGGGAGGATGGGGAGCTATTGTCCAATTCTAGAGTTTCACTTTTGCAAGATGGAAAAAGTTCTGGAGATGGATGGTCCTGATAGTCTCAAAACAATGTGAATGTACTTAGTGCCACTGAACTATATGCTTAAAAATGGTTACGATGATAAATTTTACGTCATTTATTGTCTCAGTTCTGGTTGCTATAATAGAATCCCATGGACTAAATAGCTTATAAACAACATAAATTTATTTTCACAATTCTGGAGAGTGAGAATTCCAAAATCAAGGCAGATTAGGTCTTTGGTGTCCTCTCTTGGAGGGAGGGGCGAGGGAACTCTCTGGGGTCTCTCAGGGCACTGATCTCAATCGTGAGAACTCCACTTGCATGACCTAATCACCTCCCAAAGACCCCACCTCTAAATAGCATCTCACTGAGGACTAGGTTTGAACATATGAACTTGGAGGGTGGGAGAGGGCACAAATAGTCAGATTTAGTCATGTATATTTTACCACAATAAAAATACTTTTAAATATCATACAAGCATTGAATATTACTTCAGATAAGATGTTTTAGAAATGTTCCACGCATGCAAACAGTGATGGAGCAAGTGTATATGTCCTGCATAATGACTATCCTGATAGAACAATCTCCGTATTTCCATATTACCTCATAGAAGCACTTAAATAGTTACAGTGATCCTAATAGTTGGCTATCTTTAAATTCAAGAATAGATAATCTTGGAGCAAGTATTCTGTTTTGGTCTTGGATAAGTTAACATGAATTCAATTTATCCTTTAAAAAAACATGTATTTTCAGGATAATTTCAGCTAAACACACCTGAAATGTCATAAAACTTTCTCAGCCACACATATAGTAAAAGAAATGTCAAAAGAAACAACAGATGATGATGCGAATAAATTCTCCCAAGTCCATAAATTATATATTGGAGTCAATTTGAATAATGCAATCAATCCACATGAAGGTTTTAGGCAACCTGATTAATTCAACAAACTTTCATTGAATGCTATTTATGCCAAATACAGTGTTGAGTAATGAGGCTATAGAGATGAGCATGACCTAATTTCTATCCTCTTGGATTTTAAATATTCTAGGTGGGAGAATATAGAAGGTAAGAGCAGAACTGGCATCTACTCAAAACCTGAATATATTATTTTATGTAATCCTTGCAACCTCCCTATGAGTTAGATATTATTATTCCCATTTTTCAGGTGAGCAAATTGAGGCTGAGAGACATTAAATAAATCACTCAAGGGTAACTAATTGTGAAAAATAGAGATCTAATTTCTGTGTCAATCCATCTGATTCCAAAATCCATGCTCTGTCTCCAGCTTTACCAAGATATGTTCTATTATACCAAGCTAGATAACACAATGTAAACATAGAAATAAATACTTCTAGCCCACTGCAGCACAGGTGATACTAAAAATACTTAGCTCCTTAGGTTAGACTAAAAACCACTACTACAAAGTGATTAATTATAAGTGGAATTTGAGACTAGATAGGAATTTTGTAAGTGACAAGGAAGAAAGAATATCTGATGATAATGAGAAGCCAAAAATATTTTCCTTTTTCCTTAGTATCAGGATTTTGCCTCTGGTAGAAATAATCCTCCTTATTCTCTCTCCTATCCATCTATTTCTCTCCTTGAAAAACTGGATAAAAATTCAGCAGTGCAGTGAAAACACTAATTCGAAAAGATCTATGTGAACCTTTGCTCATAGCAGCATTATTTACAACAGCCAAGTATGGAAACAATCCAAATGTCCATCAATAAATTATTAAAGCAGGTGTGGTGTATAAGTATGATGGAATATTACACACACATAAGAGAGAATGAGATCTTGCAACAACACGGGTGAACCTAGAGGTGTTATGCTAAGTGAAAAAAGCCAGAGAGAGACAAATACCATATGATCTCACTTATATGTGGAATCTAAAAAATAAAACAAACAAAACAGAAATGGACTCAGATACAGAGAACTCACTGGTGGTGGCTAGACGGCGGGGTCAGGTGGGGGGGGGGGATTGGGAATTGACAAAACAGGTGGAAAGGATTAGGAAGCACAAACTTCCAGTTATACAATAAAGAAGTCACAGGGATGAGAAGTACAGCATAGGGAAAACAGTCAATAACACTGCAAGAACTTTGTGTGATGAGCATTACACAGCGTATATAACTGTTGAATCCCTATGCTGTATACATCAAACTAGTAGAACGCTGTGGTCAACCATACTTCAATAATAAAAATATTTTAATTAAAACATTAAAAAAATAAATAAAAGTAATTGTTTGGGGATCCAAAGAAAACCTCACCAGTGCACAATTCTAAGTAAGACACCTTTTCTCACTCACGCACCCTTCCAATTCACTCTGGTCTATAGCTCACCCACAAGAAAGTGCTCCATTTTGTGCTATTTATACATGTTCTCAGACCTTTGCAGAGTGAGAATGCTGGTTTCACTGTTCCCCTTCTATAAACAGATGCTTACGGAAAGCTACGTGCCTTTGAATATGGGGTTGGGGCAGTTTGTAATACTTACACTTGGCATCTGTGCAGGGGTATACCAACTTTTATCTCTTTTGCATCCCCGCATCGCGTCAATAATCATTTTCAACCCATGAGGGATGCTCAGGAGATATTACTAATTGATTTTAAGTTTTCTCAAAGAACATTCATTATCATTATCATTATGCCCACACTGGAAAAGTGTCAGATGTCAATGTCTACTTGGTAGAAAGAAATGGACTCGTGAATGTTAATACCTCTGCGAAATATTTTTCTATAGATAGCAATTTTCTAGGAAAATGCTCTTTTGATATAATGACTGCATACAGACTCATTCGTCCTCTGGGGAAGGAAGAGCACCCCTACATAGCATAGCGCACCTCCCAGACTTGCTTAGTGATGGGGCTAATATAGATGCCCAAAGCTACATCCCCTACCCAGAGCTGACATTCTTTTTATCCGTCATACCTCAAGCATCAGAACACTAATTCATGTACAGGATAAGACAACTGCCAAATTATTAGACTACAGAGAGAAGCTCCTCAGACACCTGTCATGTTGATGAAAGCAGCACCGTCCTCTGACCTTTGCTGGTTCAAGGTCGATAATGAGACAAGTCAGGCAGGAAGAGCAGCGGATGCCGACTCCATTAACGTGCACTGTGTGCACACTCAGGAGCGCTGCATCTCCTGTCAATTAGTGCAGGGAAGCTGGGGACTGCTGATTACCCGAGACGTGGCGGAGTGAGCCGCAGTTACCTTTACTTCTGTAACCTGCTGCATTTTAATTAGCCCCAGTCCCCTGGCTATTTCTTCAATGCTTCATTATTGCCATCTTCAAGAAACTCAAGTAAGGCTTTGTACATCTCACATCACTAATTGGAAGAAATGTGGAACATTCTAGTAATGGAATTGGATGACACTGGACTCTGGGCAAAGGCTTTGCGGGGCTTCTCAGAACAATGTAGTCGTGACTTGCTCAGAGCTGCGTGGAGCAGGACCAGTCAGAGAACCACAGGGAGAGAAGAATGGTTTTCTGGTGGAGAAGCCATGGGGATGCAGCCAGGAAAGAGACCACATAACTGTGTGATGGTGGCTACACAAACCAGCGGCTTCATCCAGGAGTGTGCCTGTACTCACTCTTACAAAGGAAAAAAAAAGCCATAAATAAGCAATCTGAGCAAATAAAGGAATAAAAGGAAGGAATTTAAAAATCTGAAAAGGAAAATGTCTTCATGCTTTTCATGCTAGTCTCTTATAAAGAGAAAATTGTCTGAACCTTTGCAAAACCATTCTACTCAGATATATTTAGGAGAAGAGTTTAAAATGTTAAAAAGGGAGCGGACTCTCGTTCTCATCCACCAACACCGTGGTTCTCAGAGCAATAATTTGCAAACATGGGTGAACCTCACAATCACCAGTAGCACTGGGAAAACACATTGCGGACTCACACCTCCCCTCTTTCAAGTTTCTGACTCAGTTCGTCTGGGGTGGACCAGAGAATTTATATTTCTAGCAAGTTCCCAGGTGTGGCTGCTCCGGCTAGTGGGGGAAGGTCACCATATTTTGAGAACAACTTTCCTGGAAACGGCTATCCAAAGTAGCTGTAGCACCTAAAAGAAATGATCAATCCTTGCCTTGTAAAACACACACAGTTTTATATGTGATCACCTAAGTGAGTTCTTAAGATGTTAGCATGAAATTTTATATGGATGAATATCATTCTTTTATTTAATTGCATAAACCTGAAATACTTGTTTAAGTGAAATTCTTCAGTGCAAGAATTTTTATAAAGAGTTCATTGTAGAATAAAAAAGGCATCTCTTTGGGGCACCTGGGTGGCTCGGTGGTTGACTGTGCCTTTGGTTCAGGGTGTGATTCCAGGGTCCTAGGATCGAGTCCTGCATCAGGCTTTCCACAGGGAGCCTGCTTCCCCTCTGCCTGTCTCTGCCTCTCTCTGTGTGTCTCTCATGAATACATGTTTTTAAAAAGGCATCTCTTTGCATGTGTCTGTAATGTCTTTTTCTTCACCTGAGAAACTTTTTCTTTGTATGTGTTAAAGGGTAATTCCTTATAGACGGAACTGCCTGGAACAATGACCTGGTAAGTACTTGAAGTAGTGGAGGATGTGTGTGTGTGTGGTTATGTTACAGTTTAGTTGAGTGTGCTAGCCATTGATTTATATAAAAGAGTATACAGAGCTAAATATGATACATTATATACAATATCGTTATGACTGGACATTATACATAATATCATGACTATGGAAAGCTCATTTTGGTATATGCAGACTTGAGATACTCATCTGTAAGATGTGGAACTACCTGGGTTCTGGGGCACCTGGGTGGTGTAGTTAGTTAAGCATCTGACTCTTGGTTTTAGCCTAAGTCATGATCTCAGGGTCCTGAGACTGAGCCCCACGTGGGGCTCTACACTCAGCATGGAGCCTGCTTGAGATTTTCTCTCCCTCTCCTTCCACCTCTCCTGTTCTGGTGCACTTGCCTGCTCACTCTCTCTCTATCGAATAAATAAATGAATCCCTTTAAAAAAATCATGGTTCCGGGATCCCTGGGTGGCGCAGCGGTTTAGCGCCTGCCTTTGGCCCAGGGCGCGATCCTGGAGACCCTGGATCGAATCCCACGTCGGGCTCCCGGTGCATGGAGCCTGCTTCTCCCTCTGCCTGTGTCTCTGCCTCTCTCTCTCTCACTGTGTGCCTATCATAAATAAAAATTTAAAAAAAAATCATGGTTCCTTCTTGCTTTAAGACTCATGACATGAAATTTTCTATTTTTCTACTATTTCTCTTTTAATTTTCTATTCTACTTCTATTTTCTAATTTTCTATTTTCTGCTTGAGTCCACATGTTTACTGCCTAGTGTGACATTCAGATTGGAAATGAACTTTTTAAATTCTGAGTTCAGGTTCTCTGGCCAGTTATATTTTTTTCTTCTGGATTAGCACCAGTTAAAAACACCTGTTTGTTTGCTTCTCCTCCATGTTCCTGAAGGCAGAAGTTCAGATGCACTGCACATTCTAAAACACCAACTCTGATGCTCCTAGGACAAGTAATGCATTAAAAAGGTCACATTCTAGGGGTTCCTGTGTGGCTCTGTCAGTTAATCATCTTCCTTTGGCTCAGGTCATGATCTGGGATGGAGCCCCTGGTCAGGCTCCCTGCTCAGCAGGGAGTCTGCTTCACCCTCTCCCTCCCCACTCCTGCTCTATCACTGTCTCTCTTTCAAATAAATAAATAAAGTCTTTTTATGAAAAAAGGTAACATTCTGAACCACAGAAAGATCAAGTCTTTTGAGAAATTCTTCCTATGGCAGAAATTGAAATCCTTAGAAAGAGCACTGAGAGATCATTAGATTTGAATTCAACTGAAAAATCACTTGAAAGTCACTTTCGCTATTCTCTTTATTTGACCTAAATTAGAATATCCAACGCTACTGACTCAGTAGCCTAGTATTCTGAAACTAATGAGTTCTGAATCCCTCGGATACCATTAAATCTGTTGAGAGCTTCCAATCAAGTCTGTAGTTCATACTAATTACATAACAGGTCAAAGCCTGACTCCATGGTGGCATGGCACCTGCAGCGGATATCTTGAATGAGGAGTGGCAAAACAGCACATGTCAAAATATAGTTCTACCAACTTGGCTTCGGCCTAATACTATTTTTAGAAATGTTTATTTGGAGGCAATAAGGTTTTTTTCCAATCACATTTTTCCCTCTTTGGGCCCAACTAGCCTACATGAAACCAGACAGTGGGGAGTAGAAATGTTAGTAAAAATTAAAGTCCTCATTCAAAGTTCTCATAAGAGTTTCAACCTTCTTCTAAAAGCACAGAACCAATAAATATTTAAACTTGCTGACCCAGACAACTTAGTCTGTGTCCTTGTACACATAAGGCATGATGGCTCAAGATTTCAGAAACTGAAAGCCTAACCATGAATCTTTCTTCTCCTTTCAGCCTCCAGCATTTCAGAATTTGAGTGGATTATCCCTTTCTTAGAGCATTCGTGGAGCCCCTCCTTTTCTCTCTCATCACCTTAGATAATAAAGTTAAAACAGACTTTCTCCCACATGGTGGCACACCTCAGATCAAAAATCACCAAGTTTCCATGTAGAAAACTCCTTTTCTTCACCCAAACCGCCAAAGGGGCCAATGTCACCTGGCACTTTCAGGTGACAAAACATGTGCAGGTCAGGAAGGTGGGGAAGAAGAAAAGCTCAAGCCTTTTCTGACATTGACCTTCTAGTTACATAGGGAACCTACAGAGAGCTTGCAGGTCTACCACCAAAAGTATTCTCATTTGTAGAGGAGTAAACTGAGGCCCTGAGGATGGTAGTAACTAATGTGAGAGCAGAGCCAGCCCCACACAATGTTATAAATCACTTCCTATTGGGCCACTCTGCAGCTTCTCTGGGATCCATGCGAGTTGCATTAAACAGAATTCCACTTTATCTGTGCTCTCTGTATAAAGTATAAAGATGATCACAAATTGGTTGCTCAAAGTTGTATTAACTCCTGTATATTTTCAGCTTCGATACAGAAAAATAAAGACGTAAATTTTAAGAGTGAAAAAATTATCGCATGCTAGAGTCACACATACTTGATTCTACAAATGAGTCTACTGACTTTTCACATCGTGTATACCCAAAATCTTGCAGCTCAAGTTTTCATTTCCACCAAGTATTCTGGTAGTTTCTGAGACAAACCCAAGTTTATGGTTTCCTTCAGGCTGTCAGGGTAGAGCCTATATCCTCCTTATACAGACCTAAGGGAGACAGTTCCAGCCTTCAGGGATCAAATCACTGAGACTACATGCCCACACACGAGCAAGAATGTAAGGAGTTTATAAATGAAAAAGGTGTCGTTATTTTTTAACCACCTACTGTGTGAAGCATCACATTCCTCCAGGAATAGAATTGTAAAGGAAGAAAAAAGAGAAAAAAGGAAGGCGTGTGTGAGTGTGTGTGTGTGTGTGTGTGTGTGTGTGTGTGTGTGTGATCAGACTGCCCTCTGGTGGACATAATTTATTTCTTTATTCTTCGAACGTATAACAAAGGAGAAAGAAAGGCCCTGAGAAAAAAACACAGGGAAAGGAGGAATTAGAACATGAACAAGAAGAAAAAAGGAGGGAAAGGAAAGAATATAGACAAGAAAGTCAAAAGAAAAAAAGCAGACTAAATATACTGGAGAGTAGAGGTCAGGGACGTCAAAAAGGATACTTAGGTTAAGGAAAGGAAGAAACAGGATTATGAGCAAAAACAAAGACCAAACAATGACTGGTGTCACCTCACCATTTGATTAATCCCAGAATTTATAGAGAAAATTAAAAATTGTAAATTCTAAATAGATATGGCACATTTTTTCAATATATCTGCTTTGTTCCTTTAAGCTGTTTTCATAGCAGCTCTTAGACATGAAAATTAAAGAAACATTTTGTGTAAGTTAACTTTCTTAACTTTTTTTTTAAGTTACAAGTGGAAAATTGCTTTTCCTTGCACGTTTATAAGTGGAACATAAATCCTGATAGAACATACAATCACAAATACACAGTGCTGGGTCCTCTACACATCTACCACAAACTGGAGAGGAAAGTGACTATTATTTTTGTTTTGTTGACAGAATGATTTGCTCACAGATTTTCTAACTATTTATTTGCTTTGAGGGAAAACAATACAGGTTAAAATACTATAAAATTTAAGATGAATTGGCATTTTAAAATGTGATTATTACACAAAAGACTATATAGTAGGAGTGGAAGTCTTATTGACAACTGCAAAGTCCCTCATGCATTCTATAGTCAAATCTTGGCATGTGTATTATTAATGCCAGGTATGACAAAAGAGAAATTTGGAGAAAAACTAGATCCACCATCCTCATGCTACCAACCTTACATTCTCCCAAAATACCACCAAACACAGCCATGGTATCTCTGTCCCAGGGTAGGCATGAGACCTTCACTGTCCATCCCTGTGCAAGGGATTCACAGGTGCAGGAGTGCAGCTCAAGTTCCCATTCCTTAACTTTTTACCATCAGCTATACCAGTGTAGAGTTCAGTCCCATTCAGGCACTGATTATGACCTGCTCCTTGCTACTGAAACACACACAGTGGTCTCCATTTTATTGAATTAGCAGATTGCTTTCTGCTACAAGACTGGAATCCCCCTTAGCTAGTTAGCCAAAGGGATATTTTGAAAAGGGGCAAAATTAATTAAGTTCATTAGCCTTTAAGACATCTTGGGGCCTGCAACCAAACTAAAGCACAGTCAGCTGTATCTGATTCTGTGCCAGAAATCACAAGTGAAGATGTAACAGAAGGAAAAGAAAAGCAACCATCAAAGGTATTTTTCACCAACAGATCCCTTCCTTCTATCCCAGAAAGGGCAGCCAAAGAGGCTGCACTGAACATCCTTTCCCCCACCCCTCGCCTACAGGTAAAATGGAGAGGTGTCTCCTTCTCACAAATGCACCTTGGCATGGCTGCATCTCCTCGGCTCATTCTTGGCTGAGCTCCTGCTCTTGGGACTAAAGGGAAATTCAAAGGGCATTCATATTCAAGTGGACTGTCATAAAGATTGACCTTTGGTCTACCGTTGGTTCTAATGCTCGGACACTATGTTACTCAGACAAAGCACCCTGTCTAATTTACCATATTCCCATTAGGCAGTCACCTAAAGGTGCTGATAATGAACATGAATTTTACTATCTAAGTTTTCAATTTCTAGGGAGCAGTGTTATCACCTCTTGGTCTGCACAAGTAACCTAATGATATGAATCCCTTTTTATTCCTTCTCTCCTTCTCTCCCTCGATTTATTCACTTCTATATGCCTTTCCATACTGAAAAGGAAAACCTAATTATCTTCACTAAGAACCTTCATTTTGCTCAAGCATGAAAAAATGAGCTTCACACTCTGCTAGCAGCAGCCCCTGATCAAAAAAAAAAAAAAAAAAAAGAAAAAAAGAAAAAAAAAGATCTCTTCCACTTGGAGAGCAGGATATATTACATGCAGGGATCAGACAATAGGCAAGATAAGTTCCACAATAGTAGAACAGAAATTCAAATCACCATTAATGAAAAAAAGTCTCCCAAATTTAGCATGATAAAAGTTTAATATCCAGGGCGAAATCCACTTCCCATACTAAAAAACTTTTAGCTTAGAAGATTATTGTTGGAATAGTTAGCTTTGTCAGGGAGGCAGTGTTGATTACAAATACATTTACACTGGAACGTAAGTCACAGGCTTTAGAACCAACAATAACCAACAACCAACAACCAACAAATTTCACTTGCTTTCTTTTGAGAAATTACAAACTTATCAAGACCAAAAATGAGGAGGTTTTCTTGCTCAATAAGCTAAAGGGGTCAGTTTTACTAAATGTCTACATCAATCCATGATAACAAATTGGACATTAGTAAAAATGTGAATTATTTTAGAGAATAAAGACGATGAATTTAAGCCTTATTTCTGCTTCACAGCAATTCCGGGTGTTCACAAATAGCAATGCCAACTGTTGATATTTATTATTAAGTGTAATGGGTAGGGTACATCTCTGAACATAAGCCAGGTTGATGATGCCAAAATGACCAGCTATATTTCCAACTATTTATATTTACAATATAAAATTCATGTTTTCAGTAATTGGAGAAAACCAAAACTGAGCTTAATTTTTTAAATATATTCCATTTAACATAAGTAGGAAAGTGAAACTTCAATCAACTTAGTTAAAAGTACATTCCTGTAACTAGATTAATTCATAATTCATGTGATTATCTTCATCAGATTAATTTTCTTGAGACTTATAATTATTTTCCTAGTAATTCCTAACTTAGGTCCACAGCTATTGACTCTAAAGTTCCTTAGTCATTCAGAAAACATTTATTGACTACTAGGTGCAAGAAATACATTGTTTTATTTTCTAATTGATATTTTTCAGACCCTGACACTAGAGAAAAGAACGCAGACACATTTCTGATATTGTTTCATAAATGTCTTGGCAATCTGTTCAGTAGTACAATAAATCCTAATAGAACCTGGAAGAACCAGGAAGTCTTCCTGAAAGAGATGACACATGAATGGAATTTTTTTTTTAATTTTTTTTTATTTATTTATGATAGTCACACAGAGAGAGAGAGAGAGAGGCAGAGACACAGGCAGAGGGAGAAGCAGGCTCCATGCACCGGGAGCCCGACGTGGGATTCGATCCCGGGTCTCCAGGATCGCACCCTGGGCCAAAGGCAGGCGCCAAACCGCTGCGCCACCCAGGGATCCCATGAATGGAATTTTTAATAATAGTAATAACAATAATACTATTCTAAATGTTTCCCTTTACTTTTCATTTACTGTTCACAGCTGGGCTGTGATAAATGCATTATCATCATCTCATGTTACAGTTAAGGAGATGGGCAAAAAAAAAAAAAAGGTTAATTTATTGCCTATATCAGTATAGAGAGGAAATAAAAGTTTCCAGATACCAATCTAAACTGGCCTAAATCTATTGTCCATTCTTAACCATCCACCATGAATTCTTTCCAGTTTTAAGCAGAGGGAAAAACAGGTTCAAAGGTCCTGAGGTCTGGAAAAGCACCAAACTTCGGGAGGCCAGGAAGCAGGTTGGTATAGTGAAAGCATGGTGCATAAGATGGCTATCAGTGCCTAAAATCAATCTAAATTTATCAAGAAGAATTGTAGGCACTGTTGGTTATAACCTTGATTCAGATGATTATACTAGTTAGAAAATATTAGTTGTACTAGTTGTCTGAAGCACAATATAGCTCTAAAAGGAAAGAGAGGACTGTAGGGTCAAGCCCAGGCTATTAAATGCTTTGGCCCAGAAGTGATGTCTGTCACTTTCACATTTCATTGTCTAACACAAGTTCCATGATCACATTTAATTTCAAGAGTGCAGCAAATTCGATTCCCCTTGTACTTGGAAGTTAAGCAGGACTGGCTTGGTAATTTTAAGTAATACATACCAGAGTTCTTGGTTTTCACACTATTGAGAGGTAATAATAACATGCAGCAGGTAAAAATAGGACTTGAAGTCAGACATGACCAGGTTGGAATCCCAACAGCATAATTTATCAATTTGTTTCATTCTGATTATGGTACTTAACCCTCAAAATTACATTTTCTTCTTCCTAAATATAGAGGCATTACTCTTTCAAGATTGTTGCAGTGTTTAAATGAGATGATGTATCAAAACCATCAGGTGAGTACTTTTGACGTAGTAGAAGCCCAACAATAAATGCTGGTTTTAAGTTGACCAAGAATCTGCAACTTAGGAGAAGTGAAGAGCAGATTTACAAGAAGGATTATAACATAGTAGGTGATTACAGTGGTTACCTTAATTTATATAACAAACTATTCGATGAGGCAGCAGGAAACTAGAGTTCACATGCCATAAACAAGGGATTCTCTACTTGTTTCTACCTTGTTTTTATTCTCTACCGTATTGCTTCAAATAAATTACCACGATCTTAGTGGCTTCAAACAGTTCTCATGCATTAGCTTATGGTTTTGGAGGTCAGAGGTCCAGGCTGGGTTCAACTAGGTCTTCTGATCAGTTTCTCTCCAGACTGAATCACAGTGTTACTCAAGTTACACTCTCATGTGGAGCTCAGGGTGTTTCCTCCAATCTTGGCCGCTGTTCCATGACACATCGCCCCTGAAGCCAGTTCACAGCATTGGATGTTTGCTTTCTTCCAGGCCAGTGAAAGCACTTCTCTCTGACTTCTTCCTCTGTAATCAATCAGAGAAGAATCGCCTGATTTTCTCATGGCCACTCCAGATAAGCTCCCCTTTGCAATGAAACATCACATCATACTCAGAGGTTCTGCTCATACTCAATGGGAAAAGACGATACAAAGGTGAGGGTCATTGGCAATCATCTTAGAATTCTGCTTACCACATCCTTTCACAATTCTTACATGTCAAGCACAGCAAGGTCTCTAAATACAGTGATTCATGGAGATAGAGCATGGGAGGCATCCATGGTATATAACACACAATCCTTAGTGCCAACTAGTGTAGGATTCCTAGAACAAATAATTTGTTTCTTTCATTTGGAAACCCATTCCTAAGGGAAATCTTCACATATTTGTTCTGAGACAATTTTCCATGTGTCATGCTTTCTGCCCATCTTGCAAACAGAGGCAAATACTACCCTTTATCCTAGACTATCTTTTAAAGGATATTTATGGTACAAACAACCTTGGAATTTAGAGATTGTGTCTCCCTCCAGAGCAAAGGGCATGTTTGCTTACTAGCTTGTGTGATAAAATCTCCTTCCAAAGCAAAGGGCAGACATGCCTCCTGCCCATTATAAAAGATTCAGATTTCCCAAGTCAAGATTCCTCCCCTGGAACACAGCTCGAGTGTGTAAGAGACATCCATCTGGGTCCATCTGCTTCATCCCCATTGGAACATGGAGGCAGAAGGAAACTGACCAAACAGTCTGGTGACTGATTGCTATGAGTAATAAGTAGTCATTTGTCTCTGACCCAGAAGCCTTGTGTCTTCTTCCAGCAGCCATAAAATTATGGCAAGCTAACATAGTAGCTTGGAAGGAGAGTAGAATCTTAGACTTTCCATAGTTCTTGACAGTAATCAATGCTTTGAAAGACAGACTATAAGGAATGGACAGTGAAGAGAAAATTTGTACTCAAAGAAAAAAGCTGATTGCATTTATTTGTAGAGAATTATCCATACATATATTTCCCTCTAGAGGATAAATATCTGGAAGGATGCACTTAAAAATATCTAGATTGATAGAAAATTTGAGTGCTTTAGATGGTCTGATTTTGGTCATTAAGGAGGAAAAAGCCTCTGAATCTCACATGAATATTTTCATTGTGTATTCATTTTTCTTTTCTTTGGTACTATTGATACAGATCATATTATCTATATTTATATAAAAAAACTTTTAAAACAGATTTTCTTTAATCCCTATGTATAATTGGCTTGTAATCCTATAAATATCGCAATTCAAATTATTTCCAGTTTTACTCACAAATGCAGAACACTTGTTATCACAGATCATACTTTTAAGGAAATATGCAATTTTATGCATATAAGAAACCCTTCCACTATGAGCAGGATTTACAGATTACTTAAGGTAGACTTTATTTTTTTCCATAGGAATAAACTTTTTTCCCAAATGAAATGAAAGAAATTCTTATAAAAGTTTGATTCATCACCAAACTTTTCCCCCCACTTCTATTCATTGGTTCTACTCTGAAAATTGAAATAATCACGTGCACATGCACGCATATCCCTAGATTCCTGTATAGAAAAGCAAATTTATTAAGAAGTACAGAGGTCTTTTGGAAATTCACTAAAATATAAGATCACATCTAGACTGATATTGACATGTCTTTAATATTTCTTGCATATAATTATTTCTCACTGTCTAGCATTATATTAAGATTTTTAAATGCTACAAGAAACGTCCTAGGTTCTGGTTTTAAAGGAGTCCGTTTTTAGAATTCAGGAGACTACAAGGATATCATCTACCCACCATGCCCCAGACTCTTTAGTCTGGCACGATTTGTTGGCTCGTTATATTTTTCAAACTTTTCATTTCAGTTATCGATGTAGCACAAAGTCTTTGATTATGTTCAGTTTGGGTATGGGATATCAGCCAGTTTGAGAGCCAATTAGTTTCTATTTCAGTTGGTCCAAATTAAAATGATAAATCCCTTTCTACAGCAGGCATTCCCTCACCACTGGACTCTGCTCCATCACAAGCGAAAATCACTAAGCTTGATTGAAAACCAGGTCAGAAATCAGATGAAAATATTTCTTGCATACATGAACATTCAAAGGTCATAGTTTGCCATGAGTTCACTTGGCAGAGAGAGCAAGGATTGAGTCATAATCTCTTAGATTAGAGCTTTCCATTTTCTCGTTACTCAGTTTTTCTTTTGGAAACTGACTGACTCCGTCAGATACCAATCATATTCACAATGGTATCTTTTCTATATCATGGAGGCCAGCAGATATGTGTCATTCTTTGCCCTTTTATTTCAGAAATCAGAGTCATGATACTAAATAAAAGAAAAAAATCAAATCAGATTTAAATGGGGTAAAATGGCAAATGGCATGGCAAACAAGCCATTCTCAAAGGCTTAGGTTTGAAAATTTATTCTATGAATTAGGTTCTGGAATTTAGAAAGCTAGTTTTAATTCAGTTTTGTGAATATAAAATAATAGCTAGATAGAGATATACTTGGCCATACTTATATCCATTATAAAACTTGCTGAAACTTTACAAATTATATAAAAATGTGAAGAAAATCACTGATACTATTCAGTACCATAACATCCATAATAATCCCTATTAACAACTTGGTGAAATTCCTTTTAATTTTTTTCTAAGTATGCAGATACATAAATATGTATTAGAAACCGGAATGTTCATTTTTATACAGTTTTGTATCATTTCCAAAGAGGTGGTCACTGTGTGCCATGCAGAGGCGGCTCAGCGGAAGCACAAAGGTGGTCAAGTAGCAGAAGACAGGGGTGAAGGGCAAGCATAGACCAGAACCTTTACTGGGGTTTCTATAGGAAAAGCACACAAGGCAGAGTGAACAGGTTAGGATTGAGTCATTTGAATAATTCTGGTAGGCTTTGGGCACAAAGAGCAATCTGTCTGTAGTTACCTGGTACCAGACTCCAGATCGGTTTAGGGTGGGGAAAATATTGGCTTGTTGTGTGAGAGTTTGTTAAGGATGTGATTGGAGGACATGAGCTTGGGGCTGGTTGGTTTGTACATGATGTGCTCCAGGCCTAGCCTTTTATTTTATCATAAGCATTGGCTCTAAGATTGCTGTGGGATGGGCAGTCTATCTCCGATCAGCAAGGCCACAAATGCCAGGACATCAAGAATACAGAACATAGGGTGATGGGCACAGAGGGGGGCATTTGATGGGATGAGCACTGGGTGTTATGCTATATGTTAGCAAATCGAACTCTAATTAAAAAATACCAAAAAAAAAGAATACAGAACATAAGGAAATATAGTTAATATAATTGGTCCAGTGATGGATGGATGCCAAATACAACTAGATGAATACAGAATTTAAGAAAACACACAACAAAAGACATAGTTTCTTTATGACTGTCTAACAATCCAGCACAGAAATATCCTGCAATTTATATAGTAATTCTGCTTTTATTAAATGCTTATCTATTTTATACTTGTTTGGTATTTTAAATAATTCCACAATAAACAGAGAAGAAAAAGACAGGAAAAAAAAAAGACAAGACATGAGTTCATTTAAAATGCTATATATAAACATATAATTATACATTATATCATATATATGTATATAACATAATACATATGATATTAAGTTATAATATTTGTGTGCTTTTAATCTCTATAAGGAAATAGGAAAAGCAAGATAGATCTGTTTTTACTGACTTCTAGAAATGTCTACAATACACTTACAATGTATGCAATAGTGCATGCCATAAAATATGATTTTAGCGCGATCAACCAAATCCTTTATATAATATTACACATAATATGCTATATATATTCATTTGAACAAGAAAAAATGTGCAGAGGAATATACACGAGACCATTAAAACTGGTTTCCAAAGAGGAATGACAGGCTTAAGCTGAACGCAGGCAGGGGAAGACAATTAACTTTGCTTCTATACTTTTGTATTACATCATTTTACATTTTACAAGAATGTATTATTATAATTTCAAGATATCCAATAAGGACATTTTTAAAAGAAAACTATTTTGTGTTCATTTCCTATTCTTCCTTTCAATAAATTCCCAGAAAGGATTTGCTAAGTTAAAAAAAGTATAAATATATTAAGGAAATACATAGGGAGACATATTATATATACATGGAGAGAGAGAATGTTGTCATATGTGCTACCACCAACAATGTACAAAGAAAACTATTTCTTTAGAAATGCCAGCACTGGACATTAACATTTTCAAATTCTAAAAAGAAACTGTAAACATTTGATTTGTTTTGATTTGACCTAATTATTTGTAAAACTGACCTCTTTAACCATTTGTTATCCTTAATAAGGATGAAATGATAAAATGAATATTTTCTTTTTAAAAGGAAGTCATTTTATTGATTTGCATATGATCTTTGTATATTAATAATACAGTGATATATATAATGATATTAACCATTTGCCATATGTTACAAATGCATTTCTCTTCTTCTCACTTGAATTTTCATCTCACACTTGATGTTTTCATATGCAAAATGTAGGAGACATTCCTGGTGGTCAGCACCCTGGTTTTTGCTGTTGCTTACTACACATACACAGACTCATTCTTTTTTTTTTTTTTTTTACACAGACTCATTCCTAATGGTGACTTTCAATGCTTGATATTTATAGCACAATAACTACTGAAAAAGCATCTTTTTCCTTCTGAAGTCTAGGAAAAGAACCCAAAATTCTTTTGATTTTCAGCAAATTTGAGGCTTATTACATTACAGTGTCACATGTTTTCAATATATATTAAAATATCAATATCTGAAAGGGGAAAATTATCCCTTTGCCTAGAAGTGTTTAAAATATTCTTATTAATTTATTATTCAAAACAAACCGTAGAAGCATTTTGCCTTAAGGAAAATCCTGCTTAGATTTTTACTGGAATAGTATTCACTTGATAAATGAATTTGGGGAGAACTGCTTCTTTATAAACCATCGCAATGTTTTCCTCAATTTATTAAAACTCTGTCATTCGGTGAACTCTGGTTTTAGCTACCTATTATAGCTCTTCTTATATAAACATTTGTTATTCTTAGGAATATGATTTTTCATTAGATTTTTTAAATGGTTAGTTCAAGTTTCTAGGAAGGTTACTAATTTGTGTGTATTTTTAATCAGCCACATCTCTGCGCTCTTAACTTGAGCAGTTTTGATTCTTGTAGTTCCTACCTCTACCACAGTTAAAATTGTTAAGAATTCTGTGTTTTCCTTTCCTGTGAATATTTTGATCATTATGGTTTTCTGCCTTGGTGCTTTAACAAGAACTTCCACAACACTTTAAAATAATACCGATAATAGGCATCTTTGCCTCAGTTACTGGATTCTGTGGAAGATTCATTATTATGTATCACACTGACTTTTAGTTTAAATAATTTTTTAAGGTTTTATTTATTCATTCATGAGAGACACAGAGGCAGAGACATAGGCAGAGGGAGAAGAAGGCTCCCTGCAGGGAGCCTGATGTGGGACTCGATCCCAGGACCCTGAGATCACAACCTGAGCCAAAGGAAGATGCTCAACCACTGAGCCACTCAGGCGCCCTGACTTCTAGTTTAAAATGGATATCCTTTTACCTAGTTTGCAAAGATTTTTTTAAAAGTAAGGAATGGATCTTGGCATTAAACTTTTTAGAGCCTATTGCGATGCTCGTTAAGCAAAATGTTTCCCCTTTTTGATCAACTAACTTAATACGTTAATAGTTTAAAGATACAAAGTCATTCTTGCATCCTTTAAACACATCTAATACCAATTTTAGTGCGTAGAAGTAGAGTTATGCCTATTTTTGTTTGTGTTTGCCTGATAGATCTTTTCTCATCTTTTCTACTTAAAACACAATTATTTGATTTTTAGGGACTTCTTAAATGGGCTCAGTTTGAAATCTAAACATCTTCGTATAACAAATGCACATTGCCATTCCTGGGGCATTTTGTATTATTGGTAGACATTTGGGCTTATACTTCCTTTTTAATTTTTAAAGATTGTTTTCTTTTGATGTCAGCTG
The DNA here is from genome assembly GCF_048164855.1 of Canis lupus baileyi. Classification (NCBI taxonomy): domain Eukaryota; kingdom Metazoa; phylum Chordata; class Mammalia; order Carnivora; family Canidae; genus Canis; species Canis lupus. Next base: position 9,057,998 of record NC_132874.1, read on the forward strand.
TCTTGTTATATTATTTCTTAAATTATTTTTGTTCTTTTCTTGCCCTGACCATCCACTCTATCTTAATTTTCCTACGATTAATTTAGGGTATTAAAATCATATCTAAAATTCTGCTCTTGAGTGATCAAGAAGGAAACTGTATATTGCCATCATACTAGACATGGTAAGAAGTTCAGCATACATTTACTACCCAGCCAACAATGATTTCCATAAGCACAGATGGTTGATTTTTGCTTACGATGTATTACTTATTTATATTATCTTCTCTTTCAAGAATTATTTCTGACATTTGATTATAATATTTTTACTAATAACCTAATTCTAATTATTTTACTAATATTTGGATATGGGGTGTGAGAGCCTCCATTTATACTCTTGTTCCCAGCCCTAAAGAGATGTAGGTTCACTGCAATCATCTGAAAACTTGTAAGAATGTTTTTCCTTTAGGTTTAAAAAATATTAGAAGTATGGGGTCTTAGCCTCTTTTTTTTTATAAATCTTATTCACCAATGGGCCCTTGAATTGGCAAATACAAAGCTTTCTTCGGTTCAAAAAAGTTATCTTCTATTATCTTCCTATTCAGCAGTTCTTGGGGATTGCTGTTATATGCAAACTGGAACATCTTGATATCATGTTGGCCCAACTCATTTTCATATATTTATCCTTTTCCTTTGAATATCAGTTGAATATCTCAGACTTTTCATCTTACTTCCTTAATTCAATTTTATGCAGTGTATAATCTATTTGCCACTTGCACTTCTGTTTTTGAAATATCAATCACACTTTACGGTTTTAAGTATGATATCCTAATCTCACATTTTCCCTCCTTTATGTCTGTCTTCTAAATTTAAGTGGATAGCACTCCCATTTGAAAATATAAAATGTTCTACAGTCTCCGGTTTCTCGTGGTAAATCTATTTCAGCAAGAGGCACTCCTGCGATGTTTTTAGGGCAGCCCCACCCTTGCCATTTTTTTTTTTTTTAACTGCAGTTTCTCTTTTGTGGCCTTCTGCCTTTGTTCATAAGAGAAAAAGCCAGCTCATGACCCACTATGATGCCCGTTGCAGAAGTTTTCTGGTAACTGTGTTTACATGTGCACCTGTGTTTGAGCAAGTGGTAGCAAATTGGCCTCCTATATGCTTGTGATCTGTAGTCTGTCCTCACACCTTCACATTGCAGACCAGTGGCGGACTTTGATTAAACAGTCGTCTTATCCAATATGCTTGCAGAAGCACAGTGCTCTCACAGGAAGAGTGAGAGTTCTCCAAACTACTGGAACATGCATTAAACTCTTTCTAATGTTCATGATAGGGTAGGAATTTGTACCTGCTTTTATACTTTTTTGGTCAATTCCATTGAAAATTGAAGGCCAGAATTTGATCTCTAGTATATAATCTCACCAAAATATTTTTTGAGACCTTGGATCATTTTATTTTTTGTGTATGGGAAATTTTATAAGAAATATGTGCGACTATAATGAAAAGAATTCACTTCATTCAATCTCCAAACGGTGTCCCTTGAGGAGATAACAATCTCATAGCAAAACTTTCAGTATGATTTGCCAAAAGGTTTAAGAAACTGTACAACTGACCCTTGAACAATGGGGGTTTAGGTGCACCAATTCCCCACACCCCTGCATAGACAAAAATCTGCATATGACTTTTGGCTCCCCTCAAATTTAACTGCCAATAGCTTGCTTACTGGTGACCAGCAAACTTCACAATAAATAGTCAATTAACACATATTTTGTATGTATGTATTATGCACTTTATTCTTACATTAAAATTGAAGAAAAATATTAAGAAAATCATAAAGAAGAAAAAATACATTTACAGTGTCGTACTATAAAAATCCACAGATAAGTAGACTTCAAGGGTCAACTATAGTTCACTTTTACAAAGTTAAACTTCTAGTTCTACATAATGGAAAAATTACTGATAGCATATAATGAATTGAATTCGTATTCTCTTAATTTTCAAAGAGCTTTTACATCTTTTATCACATTTATTTTCACAACAGCATTACAACGTCATCTGGTAGATAAGATACATAATGAAAAGCACATTTTCAGATGAGAAGCCTATGATCCAGAGATAACTTACATAAGAATTCTACTGACAAGCAGTGGCAAAGCCAGGACAGAAATGAGTCATTTAATTAAGTATGATAAAACTCAGAATATTTACTTATTTTCTAATGATTTCAAATAACATAAATAAACTCCTCTCACTTCAAACTTAGTTGCAGTCATTCAATCAACTCATCCTTGTATAAGATTTCTTATAGACAGATTTGATTCTTGTTATGTTGGCCTTACAAGATAAAGTTTACAAGATACCTAAGATAGACCACTAAAAGAAAATACAACATAGTCTTTTTATTTTTGAAAGAGAAAATTGACCTTATTTTAGGGAATATTTGAATATTGGCTACCCCATAACCAAACTCATTGTGGCAGGTTAAAGTTTGCGGCGAATTCTTTAAATGTTTTTTTTTTAAGGTTTTATTTATTCATTCATGATAGAGAGAGAGAGAGAGAGAGAGGCAGAGACACAGGCAGAGGGAGAAGCAGGCTCCACGACCAGAGCCCAATGCGGGACTCGATCCGGGGACTTCAGCATCACACTCTGGGCCCAAGGCAGGTGCTGAGCCACTGAGCCACCCAGGGATCCCCTGCAGCAAATTCTCTAATTATCTTCCAATCAAAAAGTGGGGCCCATGCTCCTTCTCTTTGAATTTGGGTAGTCTCTGTGCTTTGACTAACAGAAACAGCAGAAATGACACTTCCAAAACCATAAGAAACTGGTAGCTTCCACTTCCTGTCTTTTGGATCACTCTTTCTAGGCACCCATGTAAGTATGAATACCCTGAAACCACCAAGCTAGAGAGGCCATGTGTAGACACGCTACTCAACAATCCCAGTTGAACCTAGTTTTCCAGCCATTTCCACCAGGACACCAGATATGTGATTCTTCAGACCAGACCAGGGACCAGCGACCAGCACACTACCACCAACTGACTTCAGAGGACACCACGTGGAACATAAATATCTCCTAGCTAAGCTCTGCCCCCAAAATCATCATCTTGCAATAAAAAAAAAATGTTATTTTTAAAAGATTTTATTTATTTGAGAGAGAGCGTGAGCAGAAGGGAGGAGCAGAGGGAGAGGGAGAAGCAGATTCCCCAGTGAACAGGGAGTCTGACATGGGACTCAATCCTAGGACCCTGAGATCGTGACCTGAGCTAAAGGCAGATGCTTAACCAACTGAGCCACCCATCCTAAACAGTTGTTATTTTAAATCACTAATTTCTGAAATAAATTGTCATTTAGCAGAAAATACCTGAGATATTCATCATCCTATTTGAAGAAAGTCTGACTTATAGATGAAAGGCAGGGGTCCACTTTCTTTCTTTTCTTTTTTTTTTTAAGATTTTATTTATTTATTCATGAGAGAGACAGAGAGAGAGAGAGGCAGAGACACAGGCAGCTGGAGAAGCAGGCTCCATTCAGGGTGCCCGACTTGGGACCCAATCCAGGGACTCCAGGATCACACCCTGAGCCAAAGGCAGATGCTTAACTGCTGAGCCACCCGGGCATCCCAGGGGTCCACTTTCCAACAAAGAAAAGACAAAGCAGAAAATACTTTTTCACATCCTTGGTGACTGAAATGCAAGTGTGTAACCTGAGATTAGTCAAATAGAGTCTAAGTTTAAGACTTTGAACCATAAAAAGGAGTGAAACAAAATAGAGGTAAAAATTCAAGGAAATTCAGAATAATTGCAACGAACCAATTCTTGTCATGCAAAAGACCAAGAATAGTTAAGAAAATTTTGAGGAACAAAAACAAAGAGGAAATCCTTGCCTTTTCAATAACAAGATTTTTTACTAAGGCATAGTAATTAAGATAGCGTGGTTTTCGCTCAGAAATAGACACTGAGACCAATGGAGAAGAACATGCATGTATAGAAACTTTATATATGACATAAGAGGAATTTTACATTAATGAGGAATAAATAGTGCTGAGAAAACCGATTATGCCAAAAATTAAAAAACATTGAATCTACCTCAGAAATATGCTGCAATCAATTTTATTTAAAGGCTCAAATAATAGTCAAATTTGAAAACATTTAAAAGGAAATATAAGAGAATATTGAATTCTTTTTTACCTTGGGGTAAGGAATAATTTACTAAATATAATTCAAAATAATAAACACAAAGGAAAATATTGAAAATTAAGCTATAACAAAATTAGCGATTTATTCTCATCAAAGTACCATAAAAAGGACATGCTATAACAAAATTAGCGATTTATTCTCATCAAAGTACCATAAAAAGGACATGCTATCAACTTAGATATCTGTATATAATTGTCAAAGGATTAGTATCTAAAATATATAAAGAATTTTTCAAATTAAAAAGAAAAGACAACTCAAAAGAAAAATACTGCCAAAATAAAGGAAAAAGTAATGAACAACAAACAGGAATGAACTATGAAACTGTGCTAACTTCAAGAGCAAATAAGGAATGCAAACTTAAACCACATTGGGATGCTATTTTACAGATTACATTGGAAATACTAAAAGTCTGACAAAAATCAATTGCTGGAAAAGATATTAGCCACTTGCTCCCTGAAACACTTGTAGTGGAAGAGAAAATTGTTATTCTCACTTTAGAGAGGATTTGGACAATATCTAATAAAAATTAAGATGCATTTACCCTGAAGCCCCAACAGTTCACTTCTTGTATATACTGTTTAAAAATTCTTTATATGTACATTAAAAATAAGTGGAAATATATTAATAGCAAGAAAATAGAAATCATTTAAATACAAATCAAGAGAGAATGCATAAATTGTAGGATGTTAATATAACATTGTTCAACAGTGAAAATGAATGAATAAGACCTATAAAAAGGAACACAGATGATTATCATAAATATAACATTGAATTAAAATGCAAGTTGCAGGGGCACCTGAGTGGCAGAGTCAGGTAAGTGTCAAACTCTTGGTTTCAGCTTAGGTCATGATCTCAGGGTCATAAGATTGAGCACTGGCCTCTATACTCTACTAGGAGTCTGCTTGAAGTTCTTTCTCCCTCTCCTTCCCTCCTGCCCTTTCCACCTGCACTCTCTATATTTAAAATAAATAAAGCTTAAATAAATAAATAAATAAATAAATAAATAAATAAATAAATAAATAGCAAGTTGTAGAAAAACGTGTACAGTATAACAAAAACTTTTTTAAAAAAGCAAAACTGAACAATATATACATACAAATACAATAAATCTGTTTTAGAGCAAGGGAAACAACAAATTTCAAAGTTATCACATAATGGAACAGGATATGGGAATTTTTTTTCTATTAATGATCTATTAATATGCTATATGATGTTAATGGATTTCCTAATACTGAATGATATAAACATGCCATTATTTTCTTAAGTATTATTATCTTAATGTATTAGATTAAGCTTGCTAAATATTTAATCTTTTGCATTATTCATTAGTGATCTTGACTTTTAAATTTCTTTATATGTGTGTATGTACTATATTAGATTTAGATGCCAATGCTTTATAAGAAGAATTTGGAAGTTTCCCACTAATATCTATGAGTTTGAACAAGTATAGCACTGAGACTGAGTTTGGTAAAATCCTACTGTGAAACAATCTTACTATCATGATTTTATGTGAGGTAGTCTCTTGATAACTTTATTTCTTATAAGAACTTGTCTTTCTAAACTGTCTTCCGAGTCCAAGTTTGACAAACTGTGTTATCCTTGAAACTTATTAGGTTATCATAAAAGCATGAAAAATAAAAACAAAAAAGGATGAAAAATAGTCTTAATTTTTTTATTTCATCTAATATTTTCCCTTAGTTGATTTTTTATTAAGTGTTTTCAAGAAGAAAATTTTGGTAAATTAATTAGAACTTAGATATACTGTTTTTCTATACCTCACTAATTTTGCTTTCATCTTTGCTCTTTTTTTGACTTTTTAAATTTACTTTGTTACCTTTTTCCTTTTTCAGCTGAAAATTTCATTTATTTTCACTATTTCACTTTTACTGATAAAAGTGTTTAGCTCTATGAAGTTTCCCCTACTTGCTTTAAATGTATTCCATAAATTTTATTTCATTTTATTTTTTAAAAAAAAGCATGAGTGAGGGGAGAGGGGGAAGGCAAGAGAGAATCTCAAGCAGACCCTACACTCAGCACAGAGCTGGACACAGAGCTTGATCCCACGACCTGTGAGATCATGACCTGAGCTGAAATTAAGAGTCAGTCACTTAACCAACTGAACCACCCAGGAGCCCCTCCATAAATTTTAATATGTAATATCCTAATGATCATTACTTCTTAAGATTCCATAATTTCTGTTTGTATTTTTCATTTCACCCAAGAGTTTAATAGAAGAATTAAAATTTTTCAGGTTTAACCTTGGTCCTTCTGTCTCCTCTCCTCTTTTATGTACTTGACTTGGAGGGGGGATTGGGATACTGCTCACTCCCCAAAAGACTTGTGGCAGGGGTTTAAGTTGACCGTTTTGCTGAGAATTGGGTTATAGTGGTCCCCCTTTTCTGTGGGCAATGTGATCCAAGACCCCAGCAGGTGCCTGAAACTATAATAGTACCAAATTCTATACATACTGTTTTTTTCCTACATATACATACCTATGATAAAGTTTAATTTATAAATTAGACATAGCAAGAAATTAACAATAATGGTAAAATAGAACAACTGTGACCGTATACTGTAACCAAAGTTATGTGAATGTGGTCTCTGTCTCTCAAAATATCTTATACTGTAGTGCCCCTTCTTGTGATGAAGCAAGAGGATAAAATGCCTACACGATGAGATGGAGCATGGGGAATGACATAGGTGCCCTGACATAGCTGACCATCAGTACTGATCATTTGACTGCATGTCAGAGGGAAGATCGTCTGCATCCCAACTGCCTTTGACCACAGACAACTGAAACCAGAGAAAGCAAATCACAGACAAGGGTGACTACTGTATATTTTTCTACTTAAAAGTAATTTAAAGTTGGCAGTGTTACTTTTCTTCTGGTTAGGCTGACATTATGGGTTACATGGGCTGTATTTGTTTCTCTTTTTGATCTGTATATTTTTTTGGAGTGATTCTAATTTAGCTACAGCCATTTTTCTAGGCTACCTGGAAGTCTCCACCATTGCTTTAAACCTAAGCATTGCATTCCTTTGATCCAAATTTTTAATATTTACCATTTAATTTATCAGAATATCTGTTAGGTTTCTTGTTTCTCCTATCTTTTTCCTTCCTCTGGATATAAAATCTAATGTCCAGCCTTAAAGCTATCATAGATCAAAGCAACTCATGAATCATCTAGTCCAGCCTAAAACTAGCACAGATATTTCTACAATTGATCCAAAAATAGGGGGGATGGCTATTCAGGCTCTGATTTCTTATTTTCAAATTTTCAAGACAATGTATGCAATATTTATGAAGTTATTATATTTTTTTATTTTTGTTTCAGAGAGTTTTTTTGAGTAAAAAACACAGTCCTGAGAATTTTTGCCCACTGGTCTCACCTCAATCCACAGTGTGAATACCCAAGGATACATGTGTACTCCAGATAACATGAGATGATGCAGAATAAATGCTCTTCTCTGAAGAGAAGAAAGAAGAAGAAAGAAAGAAAGAAAGAAAGAAAGAAAGAAAGAAAGAAAGAAAGAAAGAAAGAAAGAAAGAAAGAAAGAAAGAAAGAAAGAAGAAAGAAAGAAAGAAAGAAAAGAAAGAAAGAAAGAAAGAAGAAAGAAAGAAAGAAGAAAACATTATATATACCAACACAAACTTATAAAGTAGAATGTAATATTTGGATAATCTTTTTAAATGAAATGTGAGTTCTCAAAGAAATTTGACAAGTATCATTAAGGATACTTGGGAAATCTAAAAAGCACTTCCCATCTAGAGTAACAGAAAAAAATCATTTGTCTTGTATAGAGAGATTATACATATGGCCTTCAGTGCTTTCATGTCCCTGTTAATTTTCTGTTCATAATCAGCATTCTTATTTTCTCATATTATTCTCTAAATGAAACCGTTTTCATAAGCTCAACTACACCAATCTTATTTTTCTATTTACTTCCTATTTGCAATACAATAAAATTCCTAGAGCAATTACAACACTCCAGATATCATCAGATATTCTTATAGGACCTGAACTTTATATATTCTTACGTTCAGTCCAAGATTTCATTAGAATTGTTTTTTAACTCTTGAATCCTATGTTTGGTTCTTATGGCACTTGGAAATCCTAGGTAGTTCTGATATGCATTGCTCTGTGTGTAAATATGTGTAAAATCAGTGTATCTACATATTTTACATAGATATTACATACCTAAAAAATACACAGCTAATTTCTAATTAATTATAATATTGAATTTCATATTTGCACTTACTTTGTCAATTTTAATTCCTTTGTCTAACTATTGAGATAATTTTGAATCTTGACTCTAAACACCAGGGGCTTAAGGGGTACCTGGGTAGCTCAGCTGGCTAAGCATCTGCCTTTGCTTAGATCATGATCCCAGGGCCCTGGGATTGAAACCCCACATCTGGCTCCTCACTCAGTGGGAGTCTGCTTCTCCCTCTGCCTGACTAGCCCCCACTTATGCTAGCTCTCCCTCACTCTCTTCTCCCCACCAGTGTTCTTCTCTCCCTTAAATAAATAAATATAAATATATAAATATTTTAAAATATATTATATATAAAACATATAAATATTTTAAAAATAAAACAAGGGGTGCCAATGAGAGTGGAGATGAGGGTGGTTAGGGCATTTTTTTGAGCATAAGGCGTAAGATATCACCTTCTCCCAAACCTCACTAAAATGACAAAGTAAGATTTTTTTTTTTAATGTTTAAAGCCCTCATGGACAAAGAGAATGGTAAAGAGACAACAGCAAATAAGAAATATCAACAAATTTTGTGAAGATGGAAAAAGAGAATACAGGATTGATGTTGACTTAAATCAGAGCAAAGGAAGCACAAATCTATAAGCCCCCAGAAGGTAATATCAATGAGAAGCAAACTGGGTCATCCATGAAGAACCTTTAAAAGATTCAGGAATTGGGAAATAAGATATTACACAACCTGAAGGTCAAGTTTGGAGGTGAGAAAGGGAAACCGACTTAAAATATGCACAAGCAGCAGTTAAATTCTGGGTTTCTGTCTTCAGCCTTCCACTGCAAGGTAACTACCCACTTCTTGTTCTCATAAAAGAATAAGGGTCTCTTTCTTAAAGAAATTGAAACAGAAATACTCCATCTTGAAGACCTCAGGCATAGCTGAAAGCAGGGATAAAGTGCTAAATGGAAAAAAGAGAGAGAGAGAGAGATTAAATCTGTTTACTAAGAGGTGACACAAGCCTTACCATCTCTTCCTCATCCAGTTGCCAGAATGCCTACAGACTAGATCCTAACCTCTTAGGCATTGTGGTTGACAGCCTTCCAAAGTGCTTCCACATAATCCCTGTCTGCTGGAATTTACATCCTTAGGTAATACTCTTCCCTTGTATGTGGGCTGGACCCAGTGACTCACTTCTAACAAATAAAATATGGAAAAAGTGATGGAAAGATTAGGTAACTGAAGACTGTCTCATCTCGCTGACACCCTCTTGGCTTCTCATCATGTTGGAGAGACTCAAGAGGCAAAAAACAAGGCATCTAACAACATACGGATAGGAATTGAAGCTCAGTGCAACAGTTCACAAGAGACTGAATCTTGCCAATGATCTCCTAACTGAGCTTAGTAGCAGATCCTTCCCCAGTCGAGTCTTGAGATGACTAGAGTGCTAGCTGCCCCCTTTGATTGTAGCCTTTGAGACAATCTGAGGCAGAGGAGACAAAAAGCCATGTCCAGATCCTGATGTGAAGAAACTGTAAGATATAAATGCTGTTTCAAGCTGCTACATTTTGGGATACTTTTTATGCAGGAATAGATCATTACTAAAGGCATTTTGGAACATCCCTCTATCAAAAACCTGAATGCTCAAAATAAAAGACCTACAGAAATGGACATCTGGTATACTCTCAACAACAACAACAAAAGTCTGACCACCCTACAATAAAGTCCACAATCCAATAAACTCTGCACAAGAATCTAGATCTACCAAATAGCTCTCTCTTGATATGAACAGGCAGCCAAGGGTCACAGGAAGTTGATTGAAAGCTCCAATGTGGAAGGAAGGCTAAAACAAACTTACAAAAGAAACTTTAAGAAAATAGAAGCAATTCACACACACCCATGGCAACAAGTTAAGCTACAAATTAAAATTACTATTTTCAGAAAGATAAAGACAGATACTACATCTATCAAACAGTGAGAATTGTAGAAGACAAACACAGTAAAAGGAAGAAGGGAGGAAGGGGAAGAACAGGAGGAGGAGAAAGTGTGGTGGGAATGGAAGAAAATAAATAAAAATTATTCTAGGAAGATAAAAATAATTGCTAAAATGGAAAATTCAATAGGTTGAAAATATAATTGAGGAACATCACAAACTCTAAAATAAAAGGCAGAGAAAAGGCTGATATGATATAGAAGGTAAAACACACACATACACACAATCAATTCAGGAAGTTTAGTATCTAATAGGAGTACCAAAAAGAGATACCAAAAGAGGATTAATTAAAAAAATAATAAACTAAATATTCCCAGACTAGAAAACACGCTTCTCCAGATAGCAAAGAGCCCACAGAGAGCTCAGAAAAGAGATAATAAATCACAGTAAGATATATAATCATGACATTTCAAAACATCAGAGGAAAAAAAGAAGAGCCTAACAGTTTCCTGGGAGAGTAGATGTAGATCATTTGCAGATAACCTGGAATATGAACAGCAGTGGAATTTTCAAAAACATACATTAGAAGCCAAAGACAAGACAATGACTTCCAAAGTTTGGGCAAGCTAATTTTTTTAAAGGTGTATTTATATGAGAGAGAACAAGCAGAGAGGAGAGGGGAGGGGAGAGGAAGAGAGAATCTCAAGAAGATTCCCCACTGAGTATGGAGCCCCATGTGGGATTCAATCTCACAACCCTGAGATCATGACCTGAACCAAAATCAGGAGTCAGATGTTTAACCAACTGAGCCACCTAGGCAGCCCTGGGGGAAACTAATTTTTAACCAAAAATCAATACCTAGCCAATTGACTATGAAAGCAGAAAAAAAAAAGTGAAGTACAAGATCTAAAAAGTTGTACACAAAGTACCTTTATACAGGAAGTTATTGAATGTGGTGAACAAAACAAACAGCAGAAACAGACCCATAAATACAAAGAACTAGTGGTTACCAGAGGGATGCAGGGTACAGGTTGGGCAAAATGGGTGCAGGGGAGTGGGAGATGGAGGCTTCCAGTTATGGAATAAAGAAGTCATGGGAATAAAAGGCAGAGCATAAGGAATACAGTCAACGATACTGTAATAGCGTTGCATGGGGACAGATAGGAGCTACACCTGTGGTGAGCACAACATTACACAGAGCTGTTGGATCACTATGTCATACACCTGCAATGAATGTAACATTGTGTGTCAATTATACTTCATGAGGAAAACTTTTTTTAAGTGGTGCACGTGAGGGAATAAATTGATAGAAAACGGTCTAGGTACGAAGAAACTCAATATGGATAAAAGGATATGACAAGCTCTAGAAGGAAGGCAAAAAGAAGTGTCAAGACAAGACTTGTATAGCAAATCTGGAAGAGACACTGCTGAAGCTAGAACAAGCGGATTTGGAGCTCCAAAAGAGGAAAACCATGATCTAACAGTTCACCTGATGAGGGCATTGAACAGCTGGTGGAAATAAAAGAAAAGTCTGTTGGATGTATGAGGAGAATTAGAATTAGTTTCATGTAAGTGAAACAAATTGAAAATTTGAGACAATTTTTAATGGCAGAAAAAAAGTTTTAGAAGAGAAAAAACCTTCACCATAGAATACTATGCGACTAAGCAAGTGAATATTTCATGAAATAGGCTATTTCGTAATCACAAGATGTACACTCTGAAAATACTTTTAATCAAAAATTTGAAATGTAATTATATTAGAAAGGATAGGAAATACAGCAGGGAACAGGGGTGCAGGAGAGATAAATCCTCACATAAAAGGAACTGGATATTATATCACTAAAAAGATGAACCAAGAAATGATAAGAGGGGAATGTTATTTACAGTATAGAATGGAATAGTCCATGATATACACAAAGGAACTGGAAGTGGCTTTCTAGGAGACGTGAAAGGTGGAGGAAAGTACTAGTGCTCTTTATGTTAAGCCTTTCCATTTGTCTTTATATATCACCTTAATTAAAAAGAGCTTTAAAAACAAAAGAATTACACAAATCTGTTGCTCTCAAAGGATGTTCTTAATCTACAATTAAACAAAAACCCAAGATGCCTCTGAATGTGGTAAACTCCCTAATTTTCACTGAATCAGAGAGAAATACACTTTATATGTGTGTAAACAAAAAAGTATAGACAATACTGAAAAATATACATTGATTCTGATTTATTAGGGGGCAGTAGAGTTGGAGTGGGGAGGAGACAGATCATTAATTTCCATGCAAAACTTTCACCTTTGACCTGCTACAAATCTTAAAATTAAAAATTCAGTCATTTGTATCCTAAGCCAGATAAGTTTTTTCTTTTACTGCAAAGGACATTAATGGGACAATTGATGAAATATGAATAAATTGAGTAGATTCAAGTGTTATATCAAGGTTAATTTCCTGCTTTTGATAATTATACCATTGTTCTCAAAGAGAATGTTCTTGCTTTAAGAAATATTTTGGAGTAAAAAGAGCTTTATGTCTGTAGCTTTCAATCAATTCAGATAAATATATGTGTGTGTATGCACACACACAAATCAATACAGAGAGAAAAAATAAAGCAAACGTAACATTTGAGATGATCTGGATGAAGAGTTTAGGAATTCTTTGTATTATTTTTGCAATGTTTTTATACAAATAAAAAATTTAACCAGGTGCAAACAGACTCTTCTGTTATTCCCAGTAATACATCCCTGAGAGTGACACAAAAATACTGTCTTTTTGTCATAGTGTTATTAGGAAGATCCCACCATCAGATACTCATTACAGAAATCATTTAGGAACCAAGAGATGTTATGTCTGTGTTCTTCCCAAGACAGAAGGAAGTTAAAATGACAAATAAGACTCACCACCCTGAAGTGGTTTCAAGAAAATGCACTATAATTGTTTCAGAAAGAATTATTTGGAAAGGAAAATATTTTTTGCTCTGCTTCTCATATTGCATCTATATCAGACAGGTTGATCTTATTAAAGATAATTGAAATGGAATTTTAAAGCGTATTTTTTTAGGTGCTTCAAAACCCTGAATAAATTGAAATGGAGCCAGTTCCCCCAGATACATACTTGAAGTAATTGTTTTTCAAACTTTATTGAAGGCATTTCGGAACCAGGTCAGAGTTTTGTGTGGGTTAACATTTCCTATTATTTCACTCTCCTTTCAAGGTTAGCCACTGTATACTAGGACTAAATTTAATAAGGGACAAGCAAATAGTATTGGATGGTTAGCTCTGTTTAATTGCCCCTCAAGTCTACCCACTAAAATTTAACAATATATAATAATATAACATATAATAATATAATAATAAAGACTAAAGTCTTTATACTGAGACGTTTGGTCACCTATAAGCACATATTCTGTTACAACCTGCCTCTGCCTTATTTACATAATAAATATGATGTGTGGGAAGTGCAACTACTTAGCTGGGTAAGCAATTACTTATTTAGGTAAGTCAATTTGTTTCTGTGGGTGTCACTTTTCCTTATCATTAAAAAGAAGCACATTGAACTACATGACTTCAAGTTCCTCTTCAGCTCTAAGAATACTTGTATTAGGGTTCTCCACAGAAACAGAACTAACAGGATGGGAGGGGGAGAGAATGAGAGAGAAGGAGTGAAATTCTGACTGATTTTAAGCGATTGGCTCACATGATCATATAAGTGCAAGTCTAAAATCTATGGAGTCAGTTGGTAGGCTGGAGATCCAAGGAAGAGTTGCAGTTTGAATCCAAAGGCTTTCTGCTAGCAGAATCTCAAGTTGGTTGGAGGAGTCCAATCTTATTTGTTGTATTTTTTTCTTTGATAGACTCCCTGCCCAGCATGGGGTTTAAAATAAAGACCCTGAGATCAAGAATAACATCCTCTACCAACTGAGCCAGCCAGACACCCCTCAACCTTACTTCTATTAACATCTTCAATTGATTGCATGAGGCCCACCTACATTACTCAGGGTAATCTGCCTCACTCAAAGCCCACGAATATAAATGTTGATCCCATTCAAAAACATCTTCACAGAAACATCCAGAACTTTTGCCAAAAATTTGTACACTCTGGTCCAGCCAGGTTACCCACAAAAATGACTATGATAATACTTAATGTTATAATTACTTCAAAAGTTTAAAAGTCAGAAGCAGTGTAAGGAAAAAATTATTGTCATAATATTCATACAGAGAATCCTAATAAACTCGACCCCAACTCCTTGAAAAGCATTGTAGTTTTTAAACAAGTGAGATGTTCTTTTTCATTGTGTTTGAGCCAATGCATGGAGTAAAATTAGCTGGTAAGCAGCATTTTCAACTACCAACAGGACATTGCATATAATGTCAAAATAGGTGACTTCAATAAAACAGTTTGAATCCTTCTATTGAATCCACCTCATATCTACTAAAGATGGTTCTGGCCTAAAAATCTCAGAATGTAGGTTTGAACAGAATTCAGAGGCCTATTATCTGTGTCCTTTTTTCTAGAATTGTACATCCCAGCTTCCTTCGTATGGATTTTAGCTCATTGTTTCAGTGTTGTAAAATCATATTTGGAGTAACATAACAGTCCTCCCATCACATTATGAGGAATATTTATCTCAGCAATAAAAATGCATTAACTAGCAATCATGTTACCACTTATTTAAAAATTAACAGTTTTGAAGTAAAAGAAAAATAGCAATGTTATACTGATACTACCAAAAGGAAACATAAATCTCTTTTATTTGCCTTTAGACTCTTATTCCTCCAAGGATTCTAATATCTTGGAATGTGGGACCAACTCTAAGGCAAGCAATAGGCTTCCACTAGTATTCTCTCACCATCACAAAATAACTCTGAGCAAATTTAATTTTAATCACTGCACTAGTGCCCAACAAGAAAATGTAAGTGAAAGAAGCCACAATTTGAGAATATAGCACTCCTTGGTCTTTCCAACATTTCTTAGTCTTTTGCTGACTCATTCACCTGAGAACTTTGGTTATAAATGCAAGAAAGAACCCACGTGGTGGTCTAGTTCCAGAATTCCCAGCAAGACTCACTTTCTTGTTATTAAAAAGAGTGGAAAGTGGCCATCAGAAGGACTTTTGGTTTGCCTATGCATCCTCAGAAAAGTGTGAATGGAGGTGACTGTTGACCTACCACTTTTGTGCTATTGTGCAAAGTTGAGTCTCATCATTGAACATGGAGCAGTAGTTTAAGAAAGGAAAAATCTGGCAGTCCTCATTAATGAATATCTTCTAACTCTCCTCAATGCCCTATACTCCAAGTCCCCTCCTCCTCCCAGACTGAGTGAAAACAAGCCATTCTTTTAAGTCTGAAGTTCCTCATCAAATCTTTTGTTAAATCTGTAGGTACCTTCTCAAGGTGCAAGAGTTCTATGACCAGGGGGCTTTCACACGAGGGGGCACAGCCTGGATGCCCCAAACTGTTTCTTACTAAGCCTCAGCTCTCCGCAAACCAGATCTGATGACAAACTGCCAAGTTCAACAAAATGAAATTTGCAATATATACATATATCAAATCATTATGTTGTATACATTGGTCTCATATGTAATATATCAATTTTAGCTCAAGAAACTGGGGGAGAAATCATCTGGCATCTGTACCTACATGTTACAAAAGATTATTTGCATACAGTTCCAAGGGTAAAAGAGGTTATTATTGTCATTAGGGTCAATCCTTAAAGGGAATTATTTAAAAGGCATGAAAAAGTTCTTCAAACTGACAAACATATACAATAACAGAGTGCAGTCGTAAGCAAACAGGAAGAAAGTTAGTGCCACCCCATTCATTTCATGAGGTGTTAACTGGAAGAAGGAGGTAGGGAGAATGAATCATAATGCCCATGATTGGAATGCAAGAAAAGTACCAAATAAGTGGCTGGTCAAGGGCCCAGGTCAAGAAGTTCCCTTGCAGCAGACTTCTAACCAGAGCTATCCCAAGCAGAAGAGCACTGAGAAGGCATTTTGGACCTGCAGAGCCCAATGATTCCCTTAATTCCACACTCACCCCCAAAAATAAATCCTAGAAAATACCTAGATCCAATGGTGCCCCAGTTTCCCCTGGGTGTCTTGACATGAAATGCTCAGGAAGTTAAAGGTCTCTCAATAAGATAGGAACTCTTTCTTAACCACTTCACAGGGATTTATGGAAGAACAAAGTTATATAGGTTTTTACACATGGAGTTGGTATTGCCACTGACAAAAAAATTAAGCTCCGTGCATGAATGGGATTGTGATAGAGACAAGGGACACATGGCCTACTTTCAGTCTTAAAAAGAGGTGCTTCCTTAGGAAGAAAATACCCTTCAGTTGCATGGCATGCACTCTTCACCCAGTCTGTTGAAGTTGGCACTCAGCAATTTTGACTCAGAAATTAATTTCGGATACGCAGATCTGGGACTTCAAAAGATATATCTGTGCCAATAAAAAGCATTCAGACGGTAATGACTTTGCACAACCAAAGTGATTCTTAGTAAACAAAAACAGCCATTAAACATATCGGGTCCTTTCACACAAAATGACCAACCAACGTCTGCTTTGTGTTAGAGGAAACTAATGGTCATAAATTTTATTTAACTCCTGCTTCTGTGGGAAATAAAAGCAATGCACATAAGAATCAAACCCCTGGGAAATTGCTGATCCTAGGTAATTCAGTGTCATAACACTGCTGCCCAAAGTACACAGATTTTGCTGTGATTTCCTACAATAATGTCTGTAATCTTAATGATAGGGTAGTTGACGAGGTGCTCAGCAGTATATCAAACATTCACACTCCCTGACGGGTTTGCAACCCAGACAAATATGTTCATCTAACTTTTCCAATGTTGCCTCCCCTGTGCTCTGGCCTGTTACCTTTTCTCCATCTCTATGTCACCATTCCTGAAACGGACCGTCCACCTCCCATGCAGGAAGCATATGTGTCTTTGCCCCCCACCTTCTCAAAGAGCTTTGCCTTTGTCTTCTTTCATAGGACATCATCCCTCCCTTTGCACTCTTTGTCCTCTTGACATCATCCCTCCCTTTGCACCATCCATCCTCTACCCCAGTCTTTCCCCTCTTCTTCTGCAGCCAAAGCTCCTACCTTCCACATCCATCTTTGTTTAATTATCTAATGTTTTTATGTAAACATTTGAAGGAAAAGAACATGCCAAGACATTCACTAGGCAAAAAAAAGGGGGGGCGGGTAGCAAGAGAATGAAAGAGAGGAAAGAGAACTTCAAAAGTGGAAAGACAGCATTACTTCGAGAAGAACCCTGAATGCTTGTTAGGGAGAAGAACTAAAACTAGAACTTGTGGCCCTTCCTTCCTTGGGTGTGCACTCTGTTCTCAGCGACAGATCAAAGGAGGCAAATCCCCCTCTGTGGAGCCCTGACCATCAGGGACTGGAAAGTTCGGGAAAAGTTTTCCTGTGTGCAGTCAGAAATATTTTAGAAGTTGGACATTCAAAGGATGAAAGTGATATGCTGGAATAACGAAGGCCAGCCCGGCTTAAATAAATAAATAAGTAAATAAGCATGGCGAGCAGGGAAAATATGGTTTCATTAGAGAAGCCTTTCTGGGTAATAGAAAACTAAAGAAATACTGGGAGAAATCAAGCAAAAGAAAATTAGGAGCCACAAAACTGGAGATAAAGTAGAATTAGAGGTAAAAGAAGCAAAGGCAGGATATAATCTGGAAGGTCAATTGATAAACTATGTAGCAAGCACTGAACCAACACCAATCAATACAGCTCAGTATGAACCGAATCACAGCCTAATAACCACATCACATCCATTTTATGGTACTATCTATCACGCAAACAGCAGGAAGCAGTGGCAATTCAACTTACTGCACACTCCAGCGAACTGGCTTCCAAGCATCGTTTGGAAGGAGCAGTGCAGCAGTCTCTGTGATAGAGGGTGAGGGAGCAGACGGCTTGCAGAACAAACAGCCTGTGAGCTCCTGTAAGCACAAATCTGGGGCAAGAGGGGGACAGAGGGACCAGAGAGAGAGAGAGAGAGAAGGATGTGGGGTGGGCCTGCTCAGATTCCACATGGAATTAGGGAGTTCTGCTGGATACTGCTCTGCTGCATTATGGAGAAGGGAATCGGGGGCAGGCAGTAGCAGGGGTGAGGGAGGCAGAAGGCCGAGGGAAACCTGAATCAAGCACAGAATTATGGAGAAGCAGGGGCTTGTGAGCTAGTTGAGGTGTCCAAGGCAAGATAAATGAACACTTGCTTCCCCAGAATTAGGGGTTTTATTTAGCCTGTGGGGTTTTTCCCCTACCTTCACATCACTGGGGCATTTTCACTTTTCTCCTAAGAGGGGAAAAAAATCCTGAAAGAAAAAAAATACATATTATGTATGTTATTCAAGCAAAAGCCAGAGTGCATGCTCTACACCCTAATATCAAGACTGTTTGGTGGCCGCAGGCTGTCTGCATCATTCTCCTTCCTCCTGGTCTTCTGAGAACCTGCGCTCTTCACTTGGGACAAGGGAGGCAGGGACAGCCACCAAACCTTCCAAGGATTGTATCATATGTATTCTCCAAATTTGTTTCAGATGAACAGCTTTTTATAAGAAGTCAAAATATAGCTTCGTTTTCTTCACTATTATCATTCTCCATCATTATCATTTGTTGTCAGTTTGCTACATTTTGACTTCCTTTCTTTAGCAGAGATGTCAAGTCTGTTGTAAGCTCTGGGTAGAGATGCATGGCACCAGGACTTCAGAGGATTAAATCTATTATAGTGTTAGCATGCAATCACCTTCCTTAACTCCGAAAAAGGTCACAGATGGAAGCCCTGTCTCAACATTGGCTCTGATTACTCTAGGGAATATGTGAAGCATTGAAGTTGGTCAATCAAACCCACCTACCTTGTAAATTATATGTGTCATAGAGTATATTTATAATAAAAAGTAATTTTCAAATGGTATATACACTTCGATTTTAAGACCACTCTACCATTCGCCAGCCACATTAAACAAAACAATAAGAAACTACTCAGGCTAATCAAAAAGGAATGAAACATTCCACATTAGAACTTAGTCAAGGTGTTTTACGGAACCACAAGCCTTGACTGTTGGTATGCAGGTGTTTCCTAGGTACCGTTTAGTGTCCTAAATTTTTGATAGGGACACATGCAAAATATTCTCCCTCAAATGCATTACTTGTTCTCTGAGGAATTTACATTTTTCCCTAAACAATTTGGCCGCCAAGGTAAGAACATAACAAAGTTCTCCTCTCCTGTCCTTGTTAGGGATATAGAAGTGAGGGGGCAGATAATAATAAAAAGCATAGACTTTGCCAAACTGAGCCAAAACCAACCTGAAAGCCTTCAGTTTTGCACTGAATTTAGAATCCAAAGCTTAAATCCAAATGCCTGAAACTATATCCTTTTGTTCTCCCAGATATATCTTCAGCCTCCAAATCGAGCAAATGTTTTTCCCACAGATGACCTTTTAAACATGTTAGCTTACTTTCATGTCCCATTTTTTTTCCAAATTGCATCAAGCAATTTTTAAAATGAGACTCACAGCACTTCACCTTGTGTCTCATCTAACAACAGATATGCGCAATCCTACAATGACCCAGAAATCCTTAAAGCTGTGTCTCTTTCCTATATAAATCATTCTTCTACTATAGCACACCTTGTACATTGTCACATATGAATGCAGGTAGGTGTTATAACTAGACACTCAATGGGAAGAAGGTATATGCATGTGTGAAAGGCCATGAATGTGATGGTGGAAGCATGTTGAGGTCAGAAATGAAGGGGGGAAGGAGAGAAAAGTGAAACTCTGCAGGTGCACAAGCATTTAGAAAGAAGTACATCATGGCTGGTTCCTTTTAGCAAAGATTATACCTTTAAACTCAGGAACAATGAAGAAAATTTAAAAATAAAGTTAGGAACAAATCTAGATGGGCAGAAATCAAAACCCAAAAGGTGGAGGGAAATTAAAATGAGTACATCAGTAATTTAAATAAATTCAGGTATCCAGATTTAAAAGGAAGGAAGGAAGGAAGGAAGGAAGGAAGGAAGGAAGGAAGGAAGGAAGGAAGGAAGGAAGGAAGGAAGGAAGGAAGGAAGGAAGGAAAGGGACTCCTAGAAAAAGGGCACTATCTTTGTTGCAATCTTATAATCTTTGAAAATAACATAAAAAAGAAGACAGAGACAGACAAGTGTTGTTATTCCTCAAGTAAATTTTAAGATGAATTCTGGAAAATACAGACCTGTTTTTCCTGATGTTATCTCCTTGCAAAATGATTGTCATTAAAACTTACAAAGATTTCATTTAGTTCCAGAAACTTAAATGCACAAGTTGTGAGATGGGGGTGGGTGGGTGGGGGGATCTAACTTGGAGTATAGTTTCCCAAAATGGTTTTATGATACAAAAAAAAAAAAAAAAAAGAGGGAAGGCTCAGGCTGTGTCCTTCTAGCTTGTGCTGGATGTGCTGGTGATGCTAACCGAGTCTGATTTTTTGTTTCCTTATTGGTAGATGCATTTTATAACATCCACACTTCTTGCCTCAGGATTACTATGATGTCCAGTGAGATACATAAAAATACATGCTGTAAAATTTCATGGAAAACCAGGGATATTATTATCAATATACACAAAAGAAGATTTTTTTTAAGTTACAGTAGACTATCCATGAAGAGTGAGCCAATACCTGATTGCCATTGATAGAAGAACAGTGAGTGAAGTGATACTTTTTTCAACTTTACTGTTTAGGCTACACCGGTAACAGACCTTAAAGGAAATGATTTCTGTCTTCCTATGTCTAAATGGCTGGCAAGGAAGAAGGACCACTTGCCTTACTCTTTGTCCAGAACAGAACCAAAATAGTCAAATAGAAATTACAAGGAGGGCAGCTCAGGTGGCTCAGTGATTTAGCACCACCTTCAGCCCAGGGCCTGATCCTGGAGACCCAGGATCGAGTCCCACGTTGGGCTCCCTGCATGGAGCCTGCTTCTCCCTCTGCCTGTGTCTCTGCCTCTCTCTCTCTCTCTCTCTGTCTCTCATAAATAAATAAAATCTTTAAAAAAATTACAAGGAGATTTCAGTTGGTTAGAAATTGACTATAAATACCTATGACCATTTTCAAATGCAATTTCTTATAGTTTTAGCTATGGTAAAAGAAAGGAGTAAGTCAGTAATTTGGAGAAGAATCCCCTGACAGTTCTCTATGTGAAAAGCACACTCTTGAGATGCAGAGTGTATATATAACATGCACAGCCTGACAAGGCAGGAAGCCCTTTCCCCCACCAAGAAGTGGAGGTGTTTTCATGTGTACAAATCTGTGAAGAGAGTCAAGAGTTACAAAGCACACACATTCCATGGCCATCCCACAGATCCATGAAGAATTCTCGCTTCCCTCCCTCATGTTCAAGAGACTATTTGCTAGAGTGGGCACTTCTCATTTCCCAAGAGCCTCATCCTTGTTCTTCGAAAATTGCCCCTCACCATAAATTGCCCCTAACTCTTGGGGTGTGCAATAGGGCAGATAAAAGGCATCCCCATCTATTCCCTCCACTTGGAAAAATAGAGCAACGACTTCATCATAATCAAGAATCCACATACAGGGATCCCTGGGTGGCGCAGCGGTTTAGCGCCTGCCTTTGGCCCAGGGCGCGATCCTGGAGACCTGGGATCGAATCCCACGTCGGGCTCCCAGTGCATGGAGCCTGCTTCTCCCTCAGCCTGTGTCTCTGCCTCTCTCTCTCTGTGTGTGTGACTATCATAAATAAATAAAAATTAAAAAAAAAAGAATCCACATACATTCAAAAGCCCATGACTTTCTGCAAATTCCTGATCATTTTCAATAGAATATTTAAAACTGAGAAGAGAGAGACCAATAGTTGACCAAAACTCAGCTAGGATATCTGCTGACTAAGGAGAAAAAAGACCATGAGATGGCTCTGTCAGAAATGGAAAGCAGTCCTCAGAGAGAACCCACTACCAGCTTTCTCAGTCTATAGTAACCAAAAGCCAAACAGCTGGAAAGTGCTGGGATTCGACACTAAACCATGGGTGCAATGTGCTGACTTGACTGGCAGCCAGTATGTGGCCAGCAAGGAGTCCCAAGGGCATTGCTTCCTGTGGAGCACCTTGGTGGAACCTCCCAGAATAGCTTCAACAAAAGCCTGCCTGGCTCACCATTATTGAGAAATACTCACAATCTCATACTTTGCAAGTGCTAGATTCACGTAGGTAGCCCTTTCTCCAAGAATTCTGCATGCACAACAAATATCTAAACCACCCGTAAGTTGCATTTACTCCTTCAATTATGTTACTTGTGTTCTGTTAGTTTTTTCTTGTAAAAAGAGTATTATTTTAAAACTATATTAGAATAGGTAAATCTATAGGGTTTCTGGGCATTGGAAGGGAGGGAGGAACCAAGAGGATTTGTTTAAGGGGTTCGGGGTTTCCTTTTGAGGTGATGAAAATTTTTGGAACTAGGCATTCACAACACTGTGAATGCACTAAATGCCACTCAATTGTCCACTTTAAAATGGTGAATATTATGAGTGCCACTCAGCCATAAAAGATATTAGAATGGGATTGAAGATTTAGAGGCAAAGGGCCTGTGCTAATTAGAAAAATCAACCTCCTGGCCCATAAAAAAACACGCCATTTCCTTCTCTGTTTCTTATGGAGAAACTCTGCCATGGTCACACTCAGAAGCACATGAAATCATCTTTCCCAACCCAGAGAAGTTTTGGCCCTGCGATGAGTTAGTCAACATTGATTGTTCCTCTGGGGCCTGGCACTTGGCATTTAACATCTTCCTTCCCTTTGAGGCTCAGGAAACAATGGAAATACTGTCTTCCATTTTCAGACATGTTACAACTCTCACAAAGAGATCACTATGAAGAGGTTCTTGTCCAATGTACTGGTTGAAGTGTGTCCAATTATTATTGATACTGCACTTTTCCTCAGACGGACTTATTAAATGACTCATATCTGTAGAATTCCTTAAACAAAACCTATTTGGAATTTATCTACTCTATCTTGGAGAATGGCATCCAAGAATAGATATTTCCCACAGAAAGAGATGTGTTTGAAAAACAAAATAAAAAAACACCAAAGAGATCAGACTTGTGGTTACCAGAAGGGATGGGTGGGAGGAGGAGGGGCTGGGGGAAGATGGCCAAAAGGTACAAACTTGTAAGTATAAGATAAATAGGCACTAGGGATGTCACATACAAGATTATCACCATAGCTAACACTGCTACAATGTACATAGCAAAGTTGGTAAGGGAGGAAATCCTAAGAGTTCTCATCACAAGAAAAAATATTTTCTTTTTGTTGTCACTATAAAAGATGATTGATGTTAACTAAACCCACTGCAGTAATCACTGTGCAGTATATGTAAATCCAACCATCATGCTGTACACCTTAATTTATACACTGATGTTTATTGATTATTTTCCAATATAACTGGAGCTTGAAATGTGTGTTTGGTATCACCTAGTATATTAGTAAAGGTTCTCCAGAGAGAGAGATAAAGAAATTTATTGCATATAACTGGCTCGTGATTATGGAGGCTGAGAAGTCCTAAGATCTGTAGTTGGCAAACTGGAGACCACAAAAGCTGATAGCGTAGTTCCCAGTCCAAAAGCCATCAGGCTTGAGGTCCATGAAGAGACAGTGTTTTCAGTCTTCAATTCAAATCCAAATATAGGAAAAGACTGATGTCCCAACTCAAAGCAGACAACAGATCTTCAACTGACTGGGCGATACCCTACCATATTAGGGAGTGCAATTGACTTCATTCAGCCTACCAATTCAAATGTTAATCTCATACAGAAACACCTTCAGACACACCTGTGGCCCAGTCAAGTTGGCACATAAAATTAACCATCACACCTGTTCAGAGACCAGGTGGACCAGGTTATCACACGCCTCATAGCTCCCAACACAGGGTCTTACCAAAAAAAGAAAGAAAGAAAAAAAAAAAGGTAGAAACTCAAATATTTGTTGACTAGGGAATGCAGTCTTTATTTTCTCCAAATTTGTTAAGAAACGTATCCAGTAAAAATATTCAAGTAGTCCTCAAGCCAAATGAACCATTTAAAATAAACTATATTTAGTTTATTAGCTTGGATGAAGGGTGTAACTGCTTATAAAAATGAGCAAGGAGAGGGTTCCTGGTGGCATAAGACCACTTTCTTGATCCCTTTCAGACCTGTAGAAGTGTCCAGAAATGGGCAGGCGAAGACCTAAAGTAAGATTGTTTCTGGAGAGAGCTGAAATATGCGGACTGAGAATTTTTATTGTAATGTGTTAAAGTAAATAGCATAATCGTAAGGAAACATTCTACATCAACAGAGAGAGGGTATATTAAATCATGTTCTTGTTCAAACGGCATAAAGGTTTAGGGCATGGACAGAAGGAAGAAACAGCCTCGCTGAGGAAAACAACCTGACCATGCCTGATGGTTCCAGGCAAGGTTGTCAATCTGTTTCTTTAATTGTCAAATGCGGAAGGTAACACTTACCATATGGCACCTAGGTCAAGTAATTCAGACATTACTCAACATGGTATGAACGCTCCATAGACATCAGAATTTGGGAAATTTGTCACACACGTGGCTAAAGAACTGTCTTCCAAGACTAAAGGTTTCAGCACATCAGATGGTCCACAGGATGGCAGGCAAAAGCCACAAACACAGTTCCACTGTACGATTAGATTAAGATCCCAATCAATCTACCCAAGGTTACAAACTTACTGGAGGCCACGTGGCCACAAGAAGAGCAGGTGCAGCCTATCTCCATGAATCCCGGAGTACCTGTATGGGAGTGGAACACGCCAATGTGCTGCCCACACAAGAAAGGGTTTGGCCAGGTCCAAGAGCCCCTTTCCTGCTGTGGATGAAAGAGGAAAATAGAACCAAGCATACCCCAACCATCTCTAGGTCATTAATGGAAATGATGAACATTCACCTGATCCCTGAGCTTCACACTAAGCTCAGCAGTGGTCAGAGGAGTGGCAGAGTCTATGCCCATAGGCTCTGAACTGCTGCTCAGGCTCATTCACCAGCTTCCTGGGAGGCTGACGTCCTCACCCCAGTCTCTCTGCTTAATGACCTTAGCGCATACTGAGTGTATGTGCTCAGGACACAAGTCCATTGATCTTCAGGGACCATCTTCAACATGAACACAATGTTCCTTTTACTTCCACTGCTTTCCAGTGAAGGTTTTGTGAAGCTAGTTTCCCATCCTGTCTGTGGCTAGATCAGATGCACAGGCTGAGTACAAAGGGGTAACACCCAGGCAGAGGGAGTCAGAGACATTTCAAACAGGCTATATCACCCTCCCCTTAGTATTGTCACCTCTACTCACCCACTCACCCACACGGATGTCTGAAGGGCTTCAGCAGAGACAAGTACCTGGAAAGAAACAGAATTTTGTTGCTACTGTTGCTACAATTTAGATATTCCAGAGAAAAAATATCCTCTAGCCTTGTGAATCATGTAACATGGCACAATTTTAGAGAAGACAGAAGGCAGGTTTTAGGTGTGGAGGAAGACAAGAGGTGGGAGAGGAAAAAACACACACCAAGCATTGGACACCCAGGTTCCGAGCTCAGGAGCACCAACAGAAACTAACTGATATAGTGAAGACAAAAAAAGCAAAAGAAAGGTAAAATCTGGAACTAGAGGCAGGAAGACACCAAAGAAAAGACCCCATCTGCTAAGAAGCAGCTTTTCCATTGTTCTTCCCTCATTGAGCAGTGGAGTCAAAACACACCCTATGGTTCACAAGAGAGGGAATGTAATAATGTCCTACAAGGTTAGTTGATAAACAAACGTTTTACGACAAGGGGGAGGGGTGATAATGGCCCCTAATTGCCACATAAATTTTAAATGGTTCTTCAGCTCTAACCTTCCCTACAAAGCATCAGATCATGTTATTGGCCTCATGACACAGCTGGCCTCCACACTTCTACCTTCTTAGATGTCTCTATGTGCAACCGAGTCAATTAATTCCTAATGAATCAAAGCCCAAATTTTGCTGTGAGCCTGTGCTGACTTAAGAAATCAGCATCCTAATCTATGTTGAAAATAATGCTAGACCCTCTCTCCCCTATCATGCATACTCTGTTTTCGTGGTGGAATTACACCCAAGGATCTGAGTTTCTAGTACATTTGGCCCTTGAGCAGTGCGGGTTTGAACTCCACCAGTCACCTTATATGCAGATTGTTTTCCTCAATACAGTACAATACTGTACATGAATTTTCTCTTTATGATCTTAATAGCATTTTCTCTCTAGCCCACTTCTATGAGAATTATAGTATATAATACATATAACATGCAAAATGTGTTATTCAACTCCTTAGGGTCTTCTACAGCTTCTGGTCAAAATAGAGTCATTTTAGGGACTCAAAAGCTACAAACAGATTTCCACCTGTGTGTGGATTAGTATACCTAACACCCACCATCGTTCAAGGGTCAACTGTATACCAATACATTTTGATTCAGGTAGCACCACATTAAACAGACGCTGGTATCTTAAAAGGCACTCACAAGAATCTCAGTGATTTTTGAGCTGTGTATTTCAAACGTTAATATGTACCTGAGTTACCTGGGGGTTTTGTTAAACTTCAGTTTCTGATTTGATGGGTCTGAGTTTTGTTGTTGTTTCCAGATTTCATTTATTTATTTGAGAGCGAGAGCACGAGCTGAGGGAGATGCAGAGGGAGAGGAAGAAGCAGGCTCCTTACTGACCAGGGAGCCCAACGTGGGGCTCAATCCCAGGACCCCAGGATCATGACCTGAGCAGGAGGCAGACAGTTAACTGACTGAGCCACCCAGGCGACCTGGTAGTTCTGAATTTCTAACGTGCTCCCAGGTGATGCTGATGGTGCTGGGTGACAGTCAAGCTTTGAGTAGCAAGTGAAGAATAACATGTGAAGGTAAATAGTGTCAGTTTGCAAGATGGGGTGAGAGTGGTATTTGTATAGCTTCAAGGAAACAGAGTTAGAAGGATCCTTAGCAACCGTAAGCATGGATTCTTGAGATCATTCAAAAAGTCACCTGTGGAGGAAGAAACATTTTAAGATTTATTTTAGAGAGAGAGAAAGAGAGCATGAGCAGGAGGGGCAGAGAGAGGAGTGAGGGTGGGTAGGATCTCAAGCAGACTCCACGCTCATGACCCTGAAATCACGAGCTGAGCCTAAACAAAGAGTCAAACTCTTAACGGTATGCACCACCCAGGTGCGCCAGGAAGAAACCTCCTAGTAAATTATAATTCTTAGGTCAACTTCTGGTGCTCTAAAATCCAAAATCCAAAAGGTAAATGTGCACATATGAAAACCTACCTGAAAGTTTCATCAAAACATTCAACTACAAGGCTTATATTCCTCACTTACAAAAGATCAAAGATTACATTCTCTGATGTAGTTTCATTCCCATCCTAGATCTTTGGTGGAAAGTGAAGATGATGCAGGTCCAGAGAAAAGGGACTGACTCCTTATCATCTGGAGACCAGACTAAAAGAAGAGAATTGAAAATATATTCTCTAATTCCCCCTCTCTCCTTTTATTAAAAAAAACGTATCTTTCAATCTCTTCAGGGTCACCCAGCTAGTAAGCCACATAGCTAATCACTGGAAAATGTGGCACTAAAATCACTAACTCTTAACTCCTGATTCATTGCTTTGCTTTTTTACAGGCTTAAGGAAAACTTTCCATGTTTAACCTTTGCTTTGGGGTGAGTACTTTGCAATTATAAAATTATATGCAAGGGTGAAAGAAACAGGCTTTAAAAAAAAAAAGTTTGGCATCTCAAATGGCTTACAAGCAAAAGGCAAGCCTGATGACCTCTTCATAGCACCATCCGGCTACAATCAGTAGGAAAATAGTGTCAGTTTATGCTTAGAGTGATAGAACCAGCAGAAGAACTAGCTGTTGTGTAAAATACACAGTCTGTTATGGGTCATTTGGATTTGTTCTAAAGAACTAAGTGAAGATGTGGTTATAGGGTGAAGCCAAGGAACTAGCTGAGGACAGGGATTATTTCAAAAACAAGGATTATATTGTCCAACACCAAGGAAAATTGCTAAGGATGCTTCCTCCTGCATAAAAACAATGTGCTTACATTCATGTTACAAAGAATAGAGATCTTAATTAGGTCTAAGACCAGGCAAGAAACTTTACATGAGTCCTGGTCCTGTGGGAAAATGTCCCAAATTGACACACTGGATAATTCTTTTTATGCTGAATTTACTGCGTTTTAAGTCTTTAAGAGAAATCTCTTAATTATTTTGGTCTTCTGCAGCATTGTCAAGCATTTTGGTGCATGATTTTCTCAAATCCTTGAAATGTCTGCTTTGTGTATCTTATGAAATACTTACTATAGAAAAGTCCAGTTTTCAGCGGCAAGGAGAGATATAGAGATTAAAAAATGATTCCTTACCCTTTATGCAGCTCAGTGTCCAGGTGGGGAGACAGATCTGTGCACACAAATAGAGCATGAAGAGAGGGGGCGGGCAGCATGATCTTGGCTATGAAATGAAGTAGCCTCAAGCTTCCAACATGAAATGTGTATAGCGCAGCGGTTCAGAATGCAGACCTGATGTTAGATTCTCTGTGCTCAAATCCCAACTGCTCTACTTAGTATGTGTCCTTCGACAAATTAAACTTCTTCTTACCTCAGTTTTTCCATATGTAAAATCCTATAAGGATTGAGGACATCTGGGTGACTCAGTTGGTTACACATACAACACTTGATTTTGGCTCATGATCTCAGGGTCCTGGGATTGACCCCTGTGTCAGGCTCCCTGCTGACAGGGAGAAGCAGAGTCTGCTTCTCCTTCTCCCTCGGCCGCCCCACCCATTCTCACTCGCTCTAATAAATACTTTTATTTTTTCTCTAATAAATACTTTTTTCAAAAAGAATAAGGATTGGAAGATATTGATGAAGAAGGAGAGACGGATGAAGGAGAAGATGAGTCATGGAACACGGATGGATTCCAACCTTCCTTTTCTGATTTTCTCCAGTCTCCAGGAGCAAGTTGCAGTCTTTTTTTTTCTTCCTCTTTTGCTCATTCACCTTAGTTTTTGAAGTCTCTTTTTTCTCCCTTGATACCATGGTTCTCAACTTATTTGAGGAAGAAATACCTTGAGCAGAATACAGTGAGAAAAGAGTCTCTGCCCCTTTCTGTTCCAAATTTATTTTTTATCCCTTCCTGTCTCAACAAAAACTTGATGGAATCAACACCACTGTTGTCTGTGGTGAAAAAAAGGAAAACCTTCTGCTCCCTTAGTTCTGCTAGAAGCTGGAGGGTGTGAGGCCCCTATGTAGTAGTGTCTAGAATTCTAGTTTTCCTCTTTCTCTGTATGTTGGGCTCAGAGATTACACTGTGTCTCTACGTGAATCAGGACAGTTAGCATTTAGCGATATGTACATACTTTGTCTTGTTTAAAAAAAAAACTTTTTAAAAATGGGGTTATAGAAGGTCAGCAAAGAGTGGGTTTGAGATGTCTTGGTGGGTCAAGTGGGCATTTTGACAACATGGTTTCTCCTTTGGCACATTTGTGAAATTTAATGGACATCCTTGCAGTTTAAGATGACACTTTTAAAATAAAACTCTCTCCTGCCACTTCCCACTTGATGGAAGGATCAGCAGAACCTATGGGACCTTATTTGGAATTGACAGTCTCTATTATAATTTTGTTCCTATTTTTAAACTTTTTGTTTCACTGGAAAGGAAAGATGATGCTCCATTTTAAATGTTATGTACAAGTTGCTCTATTACAATAAAACTAAATGTATACACACACACAAAAGAACAGTACTTTCCTTAGAGAGTTGAAGATTAAATGAATCAAGATATGTAAAGTCTTTAGAAGAATGGTCTGTCACAGAGTAAGCTTTACTTAAGTGTAAACTACTTCAATTATTATTCTGCAGAGTGAGCTATTTGATTCCCAAGAACTTAATTTAGCATAGAATCTTCCTAGAACCTACAGGGCAAGAGAGCCAACCAGAAGAAGGGGCCATTCTTAATTTGGTCACATAGTGGACATATGCCTGCTACCTCCCATGGTCTCTGAAACAGTGAAATGGACCATCTCCAAATGTCACAAAAGCTTAGGAAAAGTTTGCTTTCTGTGGCTAACATGTTCTCGCTCCATCATGTGTGCTCCACCAACTGCAGGCAACTTACCCAGTGTGTTTCTAAGCACTGAAAACAGGCTCAACCCGGTGGGCTTACTCTGTTACCCAACACCTTGGCAAGGACTTTAGGCTCAGAGAAGGATTGATTTACAGTAGGGGGAAAAAATAGAAAAGAGAAATATTAAAATAAAGTGCAATCATGTTTCTATTTAAAAGTGGTTACTGCCAGCAGTATTGCAAAATAACGCGGGCCAGCAACCAGAAAGCTGCACCTGCACAGATTCCAGCTGTAGAGCCCTAGAACTCTCACTGTGATTGCTCAATAACTCTCGTATTTAGCACCACTGGCAAAAATTTGGCAAACCTTATATGCCACAAAAACACACATACACACAGACACATACCCATACTCATACATACACCGGCAGTTTGCTTAGCCCCTGTGTCATTAAGACACTCTATTTCTGATGGTAGATGGTATTTTTCTTTTAAAACTACTTTTAGAAAATATTTTTTGGTTATTCTTTGAAGTGAAATCATATACAGCTTTATATTCAACCCTACTGAGCTCCTCCTAAATCAAGTGTCATTTCTGTTACGCATGTGCCTTTAACATCTGTATGGCTCTCACAGAAAGAGCTTGTCTACCTTTAGGAATAGCCGTTTAAAAAAAAAAAAAAACAGTTCAACATTCATTTATGTAGTGTGGTTTTCTGAGGAGTTCCTGATGCAATAATAGTACCATAACATACAGGAAGCTTGCGGCAAACTGGAGAGCTCATTTTGGTGTCTGGATTGGAATAACCACCAGTCCTGGATCAGAAAGATTAAGTGTTGAGTATCAGTCCCACTGCTCAGCAGCTGCCTGCCTGCTCACCTGCCCTTGGACCAGACACTCCGTGAACCTCACTTTGCTCATCTGTACAACAGGAATTAAAGACCCTGTCCTGCCTAGCTGACCTGGATTGATTGCTGTGAACAATTTAATGGAATGATACATGAAGGGAGTGGTAGCTTATAATACCCGTGTCACTCAAGAAAGACAAGAACTTATTTAAAACTCCATGAAAGAACTAAAAAAAGGAAGCAATGTTTTGGCCTCTGTCTTCCCTAGAGGAACCAATCGTGATTGCTTTGAAATTAAGTATTTTCTCTCCTCAACAAATATTCTCAAAATATTTGATAGCATGGTATTGAGAGACAAGATACTAATGAAGGATTAAATTTTGTCCTTACAAATACATTGTTTGGTGACTTAGAGGTCTCATTAAAGTGAATGGCTGGCAGGGAAGAGGGTGCAGGGAACATGTATACGGTCTCCAAGACTCTCTGAATAAGACCAGAGGGGAGAGAAGAGAAGTTTAAGAGAAGTTTAAAAAGATCAAGAACAGGCGTGCCTGGGTGACTCAGTCAGTTAAGCAACTGACCCATGATTTCAGGCTCAGATCATGATCTCAGGGTCCTGGGATCGAACCCCATATGGGGGGCTCCATGCTCAGCAGGGAGTCTGCTTGAAGATTCTCTCTCTTGTTCTCCCTCTGCTCTTCCCCCAGTTCATGCTGTCTCTAAAATAAATCCTTTTAAAAAAAGATAAAGAACAAAATTATGTATATATATGTATGTGATAGATTTATTTCTACTTTCTATTTTATTTGGATTTATCTACTAACTAAAGACATTTACTTACATCTTTTCTTAATATGTTACCCTCAAATAGAAAAGAGCAGCCATGCGAATGACAAATTTTAATAAAATGTGCCAAGTGCAATGACAGAAAAGCACAAAGGAGAGATACTTAACACAGCTCTTAGGGATCAGGAAAGGCTTCTTAAAAAGGAAATTCCTAACTAAGCCCTCAGGGAAATGGCAATCCTGAAGAAACAACACCCTTTCCAGCTGGAACCAACCCATATTTCCTCCAATAAACTTTGTAACAATATCGTCCGTGCTTCACGTAGAACGTTGTTCATGCCCAGCACCAAAGGAGAGGCCTCAGGGGCTTCCATCTTGCTTGCCATTGCAGAAAATTTATTTAAATGATCCACAATAGTATGGAAGAAAGCCACTTAAATCTAATGAGTGTATACCTAGTTGCCTGGAGCAGAAATCAGAGAGGTTCTGAAATATATATCTAGGCTTCTAGTTTTAAAGCAGATAATGACTACAACCATGGTCAGGTTTATTTAAACCTCTAGGCCTCCACTTACCCAAGAGCCGAACTCTCTTAGTAATTTTGACTATTTGGACTGGTCTCAGATTGATTTATTTTAATTCTAGTAGAGTTAACATAGTTATATTAGATTCAGGTGTACAATAGAGTGAATCAACAGTTCTATACATCACTTATTGCTCATCATGATAAGTGCATTCTTAATCCCCATCACCTGTTTCACCCATCCCCCCAACCACCTCTCCTCTGATAACCACCAGTTTGTTTTCTGTAGTTTAGTTTCTTGGTTTGTCCTTTTTTCTTTGTTTTGCTTCTTAAATTCCACATCTGAGCAAACTCATATTGTATTTGTCTTTCTCTGACTTATCTCACTTAGCATTAGAACCCTCTAGATCCATCCATGTTATTGCAAGATGCCAAGATTTCATTCTCTTTTTTTTTGACTGAGTAATATTTCATTGTGTATAAATACCATATCTTCTTTATCCATTCATCTATTGATGGCTACTTGGGCTGCTTCCGTAAACGGGCAATTGTAATAATGCTGTGATAAACATAGAGGTACCCATATATTTTGAATTTTTGTATCCTCTGGGTAAATACCAAGCAGTGTGATTACTGGATTATAGTGTACTTCTATTTCTAAATGTTTTGAGGAATATTCGTTCTGTTTTCCAAAGTGTCTGTACCAGTTTGCATTTACACCAACAGTGCATGAGAGTTCCTTTTTCTCCACATCCTTGCCAACATTTGTTTTTTGTGTTTATTTTAGCCATTTTGTCAAGTGTGAGGTGATATCTCATTGTGGTTTTGATGTGCATTTCTTTGATGTTGAGTGATGTTGGCCATCTGGATGTCTTTGGAGAAATGTCTGTTCATGGCTTCTGCCCATTTTTTAATTGGATTATGTGGGGTTTTGGTGTTGAGTTGTATAAGCTCTTCATATATTTTGGATACTAACCCATTGTTGGGTACGTCATTTGCAAGTATCTTCTCCCATTCAGTAGGTTGTCTCTTACTTTTATTGATGGTTTCCTTTGCTGTGCAGAGATTTTTAATTTTTTAATCCCCTGTGCCCTTAAGATCATCAGTTAGTTGTTTTAATCTCCGTTCTTTTTCTTCCTCTATTCTGCTTACAATCTTTCTACAGGTAATTGGACCAAAAAATACATGTGTGGACATAACAAGCACACATACATGCTCACAATGAGTCCAGAACTATTTGCATCAGTCGGTACTGGACAATGAACTTTGAAAGAACAAAAAAGATTTCAGGTCCCTCTTCTACATGCAGCCTCTTTGCTTTGCAGTGAGTGAGCTGGCCTACCACTTTCAAATCAGCAATTTAGGTGTCTTATTTCAGAAAGGAATTCATCAGAAACTCATTAAGTAAGGCAATTGGTTTGACCCTGCCACCTGATTAGTAATCTGTTCATAGGTTCTATACCATAATCAGAATTTAATGTTTCAAGGACCACAAGAAAATCACCTAAAAAGAACTGAAATTTGGTTCTGATTTTCCCACTAGCATTCAATTCTGTTGAAAATATGTGAGCCTCCTATATGTGCTCAGCTTACTAACTCAGAACTGAGAGCCCAGGGAGCGAAATCCTGACAGTTACTATTAAGGTAAAAATGGGGTTACAGAATTCATTTTCAAAGTTTCTTTCCAGTTTATTTTTTTTTAAAAAAAATTAAATTGGCACTACCAAATTTAATGACAAGGCTACCCTGCTGAGTTCAGAGCCCAGAAAGCTATTGTCTCCCTGGTCTATGTATCCTACTCTGCTCTAATGTTTCCTATAATGCGACTAATAACCAACCATCAGCAATAAATGCCTTGTCATCTCATTGTTGCACACAGCAATAGCTGGAGCAGTGATACTGACAAATGAACCTGCGTAATCACTTTGGATTTCTTTGTTACATTTCACAGTGTGAAGATAGCTTCTGCTCAGCACGTCCCCAAAAAACAAACAAGCACTATTGCCATCTCCTCCATCAATCTCTCCTTATTGTTGTCATTCAAACCCCTGCACTGCTCTCACTGCCAACCATCTTCTCAGAAAAGTAAAACATCCCAGATCTTTCAGTGTCAACCTTTGATATATCTCTCCCACTGTTCTTTTGCCCACTATATTTAAGAAATAAATGTGAATCCAGAGAGTGAGGGATAGAAAGAACACAAACTTTCTCTACTTTTCAGGCGGTTTTCCTTGAAAAAAAAAAAAAAGAAAGAAAGAAAGAAAAAGAAAAGAAGAAAGCTCATTAAAATCCAGTTGAGTCTGACATTTTCCCTTTTACCTTTTCAATCTTTTTATAGTTTCAAATCATTAACTATCAGCATGAAGCTCAAAGGTAGCTCTCGCCATCTATGAAATGGTGACACATTTGACAATAATGCTTTTGAAGAGCCTGTCACATTCTCTCCCCAAACAAGTCTCATTAATGCTCAAACTGTCTTTCTTTCCTCTCTGCGTCTTTTCTCCTGATTTCTCTCTAATTAGCTTGTTTTTTTATGTTCCCTCGTTCCATAGTTTGAGCTTAAAAAAAAAGAGGTGGATGTCATTTCCATGAACCCCAAGGCCAAGTTAATCAGCAGAATTAATGACTCTATTACCCATTAGACTGGGGGCGGTGGCACTCAACTCCCGAGCACCCAGTGCTCGCCTTCTACCATGCTCCTTCATTTTGCTCTGACAAATGTAAACTTTCGCTCTCTCAAAGCAAACCTGAGGTTCAACCTATTTGTACAGCATTTCTTTTCCCTTCAGGGTGTGAATCTGGAATAGAGGTTGAATATGTAGTCACCTCTGTCTGCAGGGTCCATGCTGAGAAAATGTCATGGTATTAAATGAGGATGGATAAAAGGAAATCTCAAGGAATATTGGAAGAGTCCTACCTTATAGTTCCTTGTATGTCCTGCTACAATTGATCATTCCTTCCTACAGAACATTTCACTGTGGCCATATCAAAAAAACATATCAGTCTTTTTTTTTAAGATTTTATTTATTTATTCATGACAGAGAAAGAGAGGCAGAGCACAGGCAGAGGGAGAAGCAGGCTCCACACAAAGAGCGCAATGTGGGACTCGATCCTGGCACTCAAGGATCATGCCCTGAGCCAAAGGCTGACACTCAATCGCTGAGCCACCCATGTGTCCCTGCTTCAGTCTTTTTAAAAGTCATACTGTGGAAGTAAAAGATATATGGAAATTTTTTTTTTAATTTATGATAGTCACAGAGAGAGAGAGAGAGAGAGAGAGAGAGAGGCAGAGACACAGGCAGAGGGAGAAGCAGGCTCCATGCACCGGGAGCCCGATGTGGGATTCGATCCCGGGTCTCCAGGATCGCGCCCTGGGCCAAAGGCAGGCGCTAAACCGCTGTGGCACCCAGGGATCCCGATATATGGAAATTTAAGCCAGTAGACCGGTTGATCAGTTTCAACAAACGTGATTAGTGGTTGAATAATTTTTGAAATTAGTTTTCAATAAATGGAGGGCAAAAACTTCAAATAGGTGTTTCCTCTTTGAACAAGAATTGAGAAATAGTATTTTTATCATAAAAGTCAACACTAACACAAAATCAATTAAACATTTTGTATGTATTCAAAATACTTTATTTTAGAAGCATCTATCTAAAGCCTGTCAGAATAGGAGACGTTTTACCTTTCATAACTCAACAAAAGCATCCTCCATAGAAGTTCTGAGTTTAATTTTTAATGATATTGTTATCAGTAAAAGGAGAAAGAAAACTAACACAGGCACACAAATGGGCTTCCAAGGAGTAAAAATACCAAGACCATTTCAGAGAAAAGATTCTCATTTTTTTTCAACTATATCTCCACTCTCACATAATGTAAAAAGCTTTTTGGTATCATTTGTTGGGTTATCTTTGCCTAAGGAGATTATTCTCAGAAAAATTTCTTTTTTAGGTCAAAATCTTGCTCTAGTTGGGCTTGAATTATCTTGAGCCAAAAAAGAATGCCTATACTTATTATGCCTTCCAGCCTTTCCCTGGCCTTCACCCTCACTTTGGTCTACAAAATATAACTGAAAGGATATTGACAAGAATGATAATCTTAACATTGACTTTATTCTTTTGCCACATCTATTCATAGAAACAATACCATTCTTGTTCAGTGGCCTTTTTATTTTTAATGAAGGGAAATCCTCAGGGCATTAAAAAAAATTGAGTCAATAGCAGAACTCAAACTTTCAAGAAAGAAAGGTTAGGAAAAAATGACATTTCAGTGGTTATTAATGGGAGTTTTGTGTTACAAAAGGGTATTTACAATACTTAGAAATGAACAGAAGAATGTTTGAATTGCTTGGAAAATACCACAATTAGCATTACTATCTTCAAATATCATTGAAAACATAAGCCATCCAAGTTTCTCTTTGATGCGTAGTCAACAGGTGTGAAATAAAACATAAAAATAATAAATTTTATTCACATAACTAAGTGGCCTCAAACACTTCATTTTAAGAGTCAGTGTAATTCCATGATCTTTGTCCCAAATCTGAAACTCAGGAAATAAGAATGATAGTCCCAGTTTTCCAACCTGCCAACCCTCTCAGAATGATCATGAGTAACCTAGAGATGGAGGCAGAAAGTGAAAATGTTACTTATTACAAAGCCATGAAGACAAGAACTGTGTTCTCAGTTGTACCCTAAGAACCCAGGACAGTGCCTGACCCAAAGTTGGCATGAACAACTCGTAGAATATACAAGTGGGAGAAAACTGATTAGTTTAAGCTTCTGTTAGCAGTTATAAACTTTATTTTCCTTATAGAGCCATTTACAATTACCTCCAGGTTACCTAAAAACCTAAGACACATTCTTAAACGTATAAAAGTATGAGTGTGTTTTTGTGTTAAGTTCAAATGAGTAAAGTTGATGAGAACACATGCCCATGTCAGACACATTACTTTTTACCTTGGCTCCTTTAATATTTAAAATGTCAGTAGTGCAAACAAATAAAAGAAAATATGTAAACAAGCTAAACACCCCCGACAGATGAATGGATAAAGAAAATATTTATATTTATGTTTATATTTTATATATTTTAATTAATATTTAATATAAATTCAACATTTAAAAAGGGGATCCTGGATTTGCAACAACATGGCTGACCCTGGAGTATATGATATTAAATGAAATCAACCAGACACAGGAAGAACAAAAATTGCATTCTCATTTCTATGTGGAATCTAAGAAAAGAAAAGAAAAAAGTCAAATACACAGCAGCAGACTAGAACATTGACAGAAGCTGAGACTAGAACATTGATTACAAGGGATGGGGAGGTGAGGGAAATGGACAGATGTTGATCAGAGAATACAAAATGATAGTTTTGTAGGATGAGTAAGTCTGGAGAACTAATATACAGCATGATGACTATAACTAATAATATTGTAGAATACTGGAAATTTTCTAAGACCGTACATTTTAGGTGCTGTCATCAAAAAATAAATTAAAAGGTGGTAAAGTAACTATGTGAGAAGATATGTTAACATGATTGTAGTAATCATTATATATATGAATATCTAATTAGTTCTCATGTTATATGCCTTAAGTATGCACAATTTTTAAAAAGCAAATACTCAACATTTAAAATTAGGATTTTTCCCTATTTCCAGAAGAAAAAAAATGGCTAATACTTGAACACAATTTATCCTACTTGAAGAAAGAGTATCCTCAACCCTGACTACATTAAGGTCATTTGCAGTACTTTAAAAACATTTCAGCTCAGACTCTACCCCAGAGTTTCCAATTAAATTGGTCTGGTTTGGGGCTGAGGCATTGCCATTCTTATGTCTAACAAGGGTTGAAAAGAGCTGTTCTAGAAAAAGATGGTATCAATTAAGAAATAATATCTTTACATTAGAGTTCATCCATAAAGATCAGATGGTGTGGGAAGTCAGTACCTTCTTCCATAAGGGACATTCACTTTCTTTATTTCAGTGTTTATGATATGGATGAACTCCAAGACCACAATAATGCTGAGAGGCACTAATGGGTTCAGATCCTCAACATAATTTCTACCATTGGAAGACAACAGCATAAACTTCTCACTTCCAAAGCTGACGAGGCATCAGAATCACCTGAGAAACTTCTTAGAGAAGCAGATTGCAAGGTACCACAAGTGATTAACTGAATCAAGAGTCTCCAGAGATAAAAGCCTGTTACACATTTTTATCAAACTATCCAAGAGTTCTTATATGTTTATCTTTTTAAAAATTATTA
Organism: Canis lupus baileyi; assembly: GCF_048164855.1. Lineage (NCBI taxonomy): Eukaryota > Metazoa > Chordata > Mammalia > Carnivora > Canidae > Canis > Canis lupus. The sequence goes on from NC_132874.1 coordinate 9,096,854, forward strand.
GGCCTGCATGAAGTTGCGAGTATGTCATAAATACATAGAAATATATCATTCTAAAAGCAAATCCCTTCTGTGGTATGGTAGAAAGGCAGTAGTCTTTGGACTTCAATTAGAATTCTAGCCTCACCTTAACTAAAATATGTGCCCATGAGTAAGTTACCTAAAGCCTCTGTGTAGCTGAGAAAATAAGGATAAGAACATGTCCCTCGAGAGTTGCTGTGAACTCTCCTGCAATGTAGAGCACAGTATAGATGACTAATCCATGTCTGTTCCTTTCTCCCCTCCTCTTCCCTGTAATGTGACCAGTGGAAAAAAGAATACTAGAAACAAGAAAATATAAAGTATGGTTGATAAATAAGAAAAAAATAAATAGAGGAATTAAGAACTTGTTAATCCTTTCTTTTAAATAATTTCTAATAATTAAAGGGTAAAAATTAATGGTAATTTTTCCTGGGATTCAAACTACCTACAGATTAAATGACTCTGAAATTTTTTCTGGAACTCATAGCATAGCCATGTTTACTTGATTTGGGCAAAGGGTTTGGAAACAATTCAGAAACTATGACTCATAACAAATTCATGAAGGCAAAAAGAAGATTCCATTTGAAACTGCAGGTGTTGATTATGAAAAAGAAAGATACAGTAAAATCAGGTCTACCTTCTGGTTCTCTAATTCACTCTTCTCTGAGGAAAGAACTTGGCTCTTACTCTTTTATTTATCAATAATATAAAAAAGTCAATGGCCCTATAAATCTTCTACTAAAAATCCTCTTCTAAACAAGGTGAGTTCAATTCAACAAATATTTTCTCACCAACCAAATGTTTTGGCCATACAAATGCCAAAAACATTCTCCTTTGTACTCCCAGACTATCTGGAATATGCTTTTGCTATCACACTTTCACACCATTTTGTAAATATCTGTTTCCTTGTGTCTCTCCCCTACTAAACAGTGTGTTCCTCCAAGACAGAAACCAGAACATATTTGTCTTTGAATTTCTCTTGCTCAACACACTGCCTGACACAAAGTTTTTTTTTTTGGGGGGGGGGAGACAAAAAATTGGAAGAAGGAGTGTTAATGTTAACCAGCGACAAAAGTATTGTGTATTTGAATTATATGTTGGTATATATCAAGCATTGGACAAAGCCCAATCTCATTCATAAAGGAAAAGAAATATAAATAAAATATTAAAAAGTTGACTCTAGCAATACACTAAAAGAATAACTAATAAATCATTACTAAGTGATGATCATGTCAGGAATACAACAATAGTTCATTGTTAGAAAATGTATCAAGGAGATTCACCATATTAAAAGGCCAATGGAAAAATACATTATTATCTCAACATGCCAACAAGGTGTTTGGTGGAAAGATATTCCCATAACAATAAACATTTAAACTGAAGAATATACCAACTTCATGAATAATAGTGAATCTCTGGAATCAGTCATATAAAAGTCAAGAATAGTAATAATTAGTAATTTCTGCTATTAACTCTACTATTCTCATATACACATACAATTAAACATTGTTGAAAGCATAATTATGGGAAAAAAAGAAGGCAAAATTACCACTGTTTTAAAATGATATACTTGTAGGACACCTGGGTGGCTCAGTGGGTTAAGTGTCCAACTCCGTCTCTTGGTTTTGGCTCAGGTCATGATCTCAGAGTCATGAGATCAAGCCCTGACTCTGATTCCATACTCAGTGTGAGATGTATTTGGGGTTCTCTCTCTTTCTCCCATTCTTCCCTCCCCCCTCACTCTTGCACACTTGCTTTTTCTCAAATAAATGAAATATTGAAAAATAAAAAAAATTAAAGGGATGCCTGGGTGGCTCAGTGGTTGAGTGACTGCCTTCAGCTCAGGACGTGATCTCAGGGTCCAGGGATTGAGTCTTGCCTCAGGCTTCCTGTGGGCAACCTGCTTCTCCCTCTGCCTATATCTCTGTCTCTCTGTATCTCTCATGAATAAATAAAATCTTTTTAAAAATGTTAAATTAAATGATATATTTGTATACCTGAAAGAATCAGAAGATCAAACTGAAAAAAATAGAAAATTAGGAATTCAATAAGATGGTCAGATAGAAATCTCCTATGTTGTCCTAATTCTAAGCAGCTTAACTACATTGGCTATAGGTTTCCTTTCCCCAAAAAATCAACCCTGAAGTATACAGAGAAGGAGGGAGGAAGAAGAGAAATGAACATCCAGGCAGGAGTGTAATTTTGAAATGGTGCTGCATTGGCCAGGGTGGGATGGGGAAGAAGCAGGTAGATTAGGCTAGAGGTGGGAAGCTACTCATCTTGGCTATAGGAGATAGAATAGAAAGGCAAACTTGGTATCCTGCTCTTTATTCTCCTATGCCAGTGGTTCTGAAAGTGCTATCCCAGGACCACCGCAGCAGTATCACTTGGAACTTGTTGAAAATATATACTTGTGTCTAATCCCTGGACTGTTAACTCAGAAATTCTGGGAGTGGCATATATGGAACTTAAGAAAGAAAACTGGTGAACATATGGGAAAGGGGAAAAAGAAAAAAAGAGAGGGAGACAAGCCATTAAGAGACTTAATGATAAAGAACAAACTGAAGGATGATGGAGGTGGGGGCAGGGATGGGATAGATGGGTGATGGGTATTAAAGAGGGCATTTGTTATGATGAGCACTGGGTGCTGTATGTAAATGATGAGTCAATGAATTCTACCCCAGAAACCAATATTGCACTGTATGTCAATTACCTAAAATTTAAATTTAAAAAGATACAGAAAATACTCAAACAAAAATAAATAAATAGTAGTATCAAGACCCAGAATGTGACATGATCTTACATAACATATAGATGTACTTTCTGTACCTTCTTTCATTTTCTCTGTCTTTGCACATTGTCTTTGGAAGAGTCAGAAACCACTTTGCAAGATGAGGGAGGAGAAGCAGAAAATAAAAGAAGATACTGACTGTACCCACTTTCCAGGTGTCAATACCCTATCTGAAATCCTCCTCAACTGAGAAAATGGAAAAGATTTAATTCTCAAGTTTGGAATAAGGTGTTCTAATCCCAAATTGAGACTGTTTAGTGAGTTAAAAGGAGTATACCATTTATCATTACCTAAAAATGACTACAAAGTCATGAGATCCCCAGATTTTTCATCCAGCAGCAGGAGATAAATTCACCCTATATTACATATTTTGAAAGGTGAGTGAATCAAGTGGAGAAAAATAAGGTTATTTTTTATTGAATCTACTCCCTCCCCTCCAAAAAAGAAATTCTGGGAGTGAGGCCTGGTAACCTAGGCTTTTAAAATGTATTCCCCATGTTTCTCAAGAATACTAAAGTTTGAGAACCACTGTCCTTCCTATACTGTTTCTCCAGGGATGCAGTGGATAGGGAGTGAGGGAGGACTCCAGAGGGTGGGGCAGGAGGAATGCAAAGTGTTAACCTGAGGTCTTATTTCATGGGGTGAAGAGTTATTGCCTATAGTTTTCAGGTGCCTGGGGTTCTCCATTGGCTCATCTATATCCCACTCTTGAGTTCACTGGGAATGACACATATTGTGTTCTGGTCTTTCTTCACATACTTCCTTTGACATAGTAAATACCCTAAGAGAAAAATGAGCTCATGGGCAAAAGTAACAAGGCATTTGTGGATCTTAATTATGCCCCCCAAAACAACGTATACTGGATAATAAATTTCATCAGAAGCAAAAAATCTTACAACAGAGACCAAGAACTTAAAATTGGCTAAAAAATTAAATGACATGACAGAAAAACATTAGCAATAGGAAATAAGAACAAGAAAATATAAGAAAGAACTACACATAAATCTTAGTCATATAAAATATGATGGATAAAATAAACACAATTGATAAATAGCAAAATGCAAATAACTGAGGCATAAATTAGTGAATTCAGACAAGTTCTTAAAAGAGAAGAACAAAGATAGAAAAATATAAAAGAACAAGTAGGAGCTATGGAGATCAAAGCAGAAATGGTAATACTGAGATCATCAGAGTGCTAGAAAGAGACAGAGACAAAAATGGAAAGGACGTCATATAGCAGTAACACAGAAGATAAATTTCCTGGAATAATTCATATTGAATTTGAAAAGGCGCACAGACTTCTGCTTCCAGCCTTGATGATGTAACAAGGAATCACATTTACCCTCTTACCTTAAACAACTAACCAGCAACATACATAAAACAGTCTCCAGGCATGAACAGGCAGTAAAGAACAAAGATTCCTAAGAGAAGCGAAACACACACAGTTTGACCCATAATTGTCCCAATTTACTGCCAGAAAGAGTTCCCAGGGGACAACATATGAGGGAAGGACCCAAAAAGATATCAGCAGTTTAAAGTCAGGAGATGGAGTTGACAATTCAGTGACATCAAAGAAGTCAGAATTTGCAAGACAAGATACCAGAGAAGAGGAGAACACAGAGGGCAAGCCTTGCAGATCTATAAGGGATGAATTTTTACATGAGTATTAATCCTAGTATAAGACAGGAAATTATCTGAGTCTAGGGGAGAATTCACAGGTTAAAAAATCAGAGGAAAAATTCTCATTACTCCCACAAGGCCACAGATATTTATGGTTCCAACAGCCAGTGTAGAAAAACTTTGTAATGCATGAAACATCAAGTTGACTCCTCAGACTGCCTCTGAGGAGAAGGACTAAATTTGCCCTTGACTGATATTTCCTTTGGTCATGTGGTACAATAAAAAATATATATCTGGTCTTTGCCCTGGATTCTTGGCACAGAGCCCTTGAAAAAACCCTTGCAATTGCCTGAGTGATGGTGTTATGCTAATGAGGTAATTCGTGAGTTGGGTGGGCCCTAGGTGGCTACAAATGGGGGCTAGTCATCAGAAAAACCCAACCATATAATGAGAGGGTTGGAATTTCAAGTTATCTGGCTTCTCAGAAGGGGAGGGAACTGGTGGAGTTTTTTTCAAGACTTTTTAATTTATTCATTCATGAGAGACACAGAGAGACATAGGCAGAGGGAGAAGCAGGCTTCCCATGGGGGAGCCCGATGTGGAACTCCATCCCAGAACCCCAGGATCATGCCCTGAACTGAAGGCAAACGTTCAACCACTGAGCCACCCAGGTACCCCTGGAGATTGAGTTCAATCACATAGCCAATGATGTAATTGATCATTTCCAAAGTAATAAAACCGCCATAAAAATTCTTGGACACTAAGGCTCAAGAGAGCTTTCTTCTTTCACATTGATATGCTGGGAGAGTGAAATACCCCAATTCCATGAGGAGAGGGCATGGAAGATCTGTACCCACCTACCCTGCCCATCTTGCCTTATGTGTCTCTTCCATTTAGTGGTTTGAATTGTAGCCTTTATACTAGTAAGCATACTACTTTCCAAGGTTCTGAGAGCTGTTCTAGGAAATTATCAAATGAGAGGTTGGATTGTGGGAATCCCCAAATTTAAAGTCAAATGGAGAAGCACAGGTAGCCACATAGGGTATCCAAGGAAGCAGGAGAATGCAACACATGAGAAAAAACAAAATTAATAGACAAAGAGCCAGAAATGGCACAGATTAGGAAATAAGTAGAAAAGATAATAAAATGGCAACTATAAGTATACTCCATATGTTCAAGAAGATAGAAAAAGGATTTGTGCTTAAGGATAAATGTGAAATATATTAAAAAATGAAACAAACTTATACAGATGAAAAAAATACAATGCCTGAGATGAAAAATACATTGGATGGGATACACAGCAAATTTGGCACCAGTAAAGAAAACATGAGGGAACTTGAAGACAGAGCAATAGAAACTACCTAAAATAAAACAAAGGAAGAAAAAGTTGGAAAAAAAAGTGATAAGAACATCAGGAAACTGTGAGACGAACTCAATCACTAACTGAAATTTAAAAGGAGGGGTTTTTTGTGTGTTAAATCATCAGAAAGTTGGGAAAATCTTTTAGTATGTCATAAAAAGTCAGAAGCATAAAACAAAAACTGACAAATTGACCAGATAAAACTAAAAACTTCATTATAAAAGGAAAACAAAGTATATTGAACCTATTTTTTAAATAAACTGGGATGTAACATTAATAAAGCATATGACAAAAGATTATTATCCTTAATATGCAAAGACCTCAAAGCAATTTTTTAGTATTAAAAAAATGTAATACAATAAGAATAGGCAATTATTGAAAGGAAAATGTTAAAAATAGCCAACAATCACAAAAAGATGTTCTTTCTTATTTATAAATCAAAGAGGTACAAATTAAAGCAAACGTAGGGCAGCCACAGTGGCCCAGTGGTTTAGTGCTGGCTTCAGCCCAGGGTATGATCCTGGAGACCTGGGATCGAGTCCTATGTCAGGCTCCCTGCATGGAGCCTGCTTCTCCCTCTGACTGTCTCTCTGCCTTTCTCCCTCTCTTTCTCTCTCTCTCTTTCTCTCTCTCTCTCTCTCTCTCTCTCTCTCTATCGCTCATGAATAAATAAATAAAATGTTTTAAAAAAATAAAATAAAGCAAACATAAATCATGCTACTAGACTGGCAAAATTGAAAAAGACCAAAATCTGTATTGAAAAGGGAATACAAAATCAAGCACTTAGAATTTTTTATGAGAATTTCAATTCATGAGCCCTTCCTAGAGATCATTTTGGCAGACACCAGTACAGGAAGAAAAGACAAAAGAAAGAAGAGAGGTTGGGAGGAAAGAAAGAAAAAATAATAAATGTTCTTTTTCTCTTACATATATTACTTAAGCAAATCATGAAACAAATAAGGCAATAACCCTGAAGCCATTAAAAATAATATAGGATCCTTCCTGTCATGAATAAATGCTCAAAATCAGCATAAATGTCATACATAACTATATTAAAGAATAGTGCAGTGTGATCCCAATTACATTAAATGAGTATGCATATATTCATTCATAGACATCTAAAAGAGTTTTCAGCAATATATTAACAGTAGTTATACCTTGGTGAAGGAATTCCACGTTTTTTTATATTATATTTACATATTCTAATAGATTGCATTTTTTAAATAAGCATATTTCAGCTTTAAATTAATAAACCTATTTTTTAGATGTGACTTATCTAATAAAATGAGAGAAATTGTGGTAATGTGGTAAGTGATTCAACTTAAGATCACATATATAGAGGTCCTTAAAACTATGTCTCCTTTGAACAATTCTTCTATTATACTCAGTTTCTTCAATCCTCTCCCTCTTCACTTCAGAGAAGACACAAAAGCAGGAAGCATTTGATAATACTCCCAAATAGGAAAACTTTATTAAATTTTCTATTAAGTGGTTTTAGAAACGGAATTTCATTTTAGGTTCATTTCTGATATTTAGAAAGGGGCAAATAGAAGGCAACATGAGCATGTCACCAACATGTTTCAAGTATACACCAGGTCCAAGCAAAGCATTAGTTATGACAGGCAAAGAAAAGAAAGGGGCAAAAAGTTGACAACATTTATTATGACTAAGTAGAATGGAAGACTATGAAAGACTAAGAGTTGAGGTTAAAAAAAAAAACACTGAACATTCAAAATCAAGAACTATAGTATAGGATAGATTTGGAGAAGCCCAAAAGAATGGTTTAAGTAAACTAAAACATGTATAAATTAGTGTTCATAGCCATTGTTCATTCATTCATGCTTCTGGTTCAGATCCAATCAGATAATATTGTTAGGTGCAATATTTGGCACTGAAATGAATATTAAAACTAAGTATTTATTGGCACCTTAATACTACCAGAGCCTTGTTCCAACTAAGACTCAGTTTTGTTTCCATTAGGAAGTGCTGTAAGTTGCTTAATTCTGATTTCCCTAAAATCAAGAAATGCCATCCAAGAGGTTTTATTTTCATTTCTAGTGTCGTCCAAGGATGCTGGTTCTCTCTTATATTAGTGTCTGGATATACTATACTATACTCTTTTAAATACAGAGATTAATCTAGAATGTTTTCACTTTTAAGGTCAATTTAACCAGTGAAGCAGATAACTCTCCTGGATTATCGGCACTTAAAAACAGATATGTTACATGTCTAACACTCTTATCGTAATTCTAGGAATTTCCACTAAGGAAATCATTATGTAGGTGTATAAAGACTTATTTACAATTTCAGTACAAGAGTCTTAACAGGGAAAAACAAAAGATAGGAAAACATGCTAAATGTCAAAAAAAAACAAGAAGCCAGATAAAGAAATTTGGGTACAGACATTCTAAGCAGTCATTAAAATCCATTTGAGTTATCTTTCTTTAAAATGTCAATTTTCAAAACCAACCTATATAGCAATAGGTGTCATTACTAAAGAATTTACATAACTCCCATTACACAGCCTTTCAAATATTTGATCACAAGCTGACATCATTCCATGTTGCACATCAGGAAGGCTCGATTGTGTGGCTGGTGCTTATAACTATGTTCAGTGCGATCCTCAACTCTACTTCTCACCACAAGGCCTCAGGTTGTCTTTAGCTCACAAGTTCTATTGCTGTGTACATCCTTCATGCTGAGTTTTGATCTAAGACTCCTTCCCTAGCCCACCTTTCCAGGTGGGTGAAATTCTATAACCAAACAAAAAGGACCTTAGATTGGCCCATGTTTTAAAGTGGGTTGGGAAAATGTTTGGATATATGTATTAAAGACAAGATTCAAGCTGTAATTCAAGCTGTCACACTGAGATGCCTGCTCATGAAGGGGACATGTGTGGAGTGGTCTTGATGCTGTTCCAAAGGGCTGTCATCACATTATCTAGGTCACACGACAAGCCATGTACTTAGAAATTGTTCACTCCAAGGTTTTGGATATAGAAGATATTTTGATCTGAAATTGATCATAATACTAAAAAAAAAGTAGAATTACACATGCCACATTATTGGTCAGGATCCAAAAGAGATATATTTTTCTCCATCATGAAAAGTAACTAAGAAGCCTTAGTTAGGAATTTATAATTACTTTACAAAGTCAGAGGATGATCCTGTTGATTATGACTGACTTCTTTTTAAAGAATTAATTCCATCACAAACCTCTGCTGAAAACTGTTGAGCTAATTATTTGGAACATAAATTTCCAGGCAATCTAGATTCTGGACGTAGTTTTGCATCTAACTTAGCTTGGTTCAAAGGATTCAATTTTACCCTTGCCGCTTCAAGTTCAAGCAAGTGGTCCAATTGCAACAGCAGCATAGACCAAGGGATATGCTTTAGTGAAATACTGCAAGAAACTGTCCTAGTTCCTCTGTCACTGCATGTTCAACAACTGTTAAATTACCAACAGGAAGGGGTGCCTCAGTGGCTCAGTTGGTTAACCAACTCAGTTGGTTAACTGCCTTAAACTTCAGTCATGATCTCAGGGTCCTGGGATCAAGCCCCACATCAGATTCCCTGCTCAGCGGGGAGTCTGCTTCTCCCTCTCCCTCTGCCCCTTCCCCTGTTGGTACTGTCTCTCAAATAAATAAAAACAATTTTTTAAATCACTAATGGGAAGCTATTTGAAATTTTGCTTTGATTGATTCCAGGGAAGGAACAATATGGAAGCAAAATATCTGGATTTGAATATAACTTACTTCAATGTGATCCTTGAGAGTCAGTTTCCCCATCCGTGAAACTAAGAGAAAGTTTACCTCAGAGAACTGCCATAAGAATTAAATGAGAATGTGCTAAATAAACCATGAACATAATATTAACGTTCATTATTATTTCCACCATCACATACCTTTGATGGTCAAACCTCAGCAGAATTATTAACATTTTCCTAGAGCCACATGGCCCAGCCCTGTTGCCTTCATATATGATCATTTCACCAATCTACTGTTGCATTAAAAACTACCCCAAAACTTAATGGCTTAAACAACAACCACTTTTTTTGCTCACAATTCTATGGGTTAATATTTTAAACTAGGCTCAGGTAAGTGGTTCTTCTCTATACAGCGTAGCTGAGATCGTTGTCTGCATTCAGCTGGTGAGTGCGCCACTTTGTACTTGTGTCTTTCAAAGCCCCTAATATATAAATGGGCAATTGTAGTAGAACATATCTGTTTCCCCCCAGTAGATGTCTTCCTCCAAAAGAGAGACCATGGTTTACCCACCATTAAATCCCCAGCACTTGCACAGTGTCTAGCACAAGGCAGTTGTGCTATGCTGGCTGGATTGATCAGCTTTCAGTAGCATCATTCCATTAAACCTTGACTACAGCCTTGTGTAGGAGGTGAAGAAGCTTACACAGATGAACTATGTGACTTGCTCATCCTGACTTGTGACCCACTGTTCTGCTCTTATACTGTGCATCTGTATCAGTAGCGTACAGAGCCACCTCCTTTCTATTACTCACTTTGTCTTCTGTGCCATTAAGCAGAAAGCCCAGGACTTTGAAAATCAGAAAGTTGGAGTAGAAAGGGCCCAAGAGACTGTTTTGTCAGCGTCCAAATCCAGCCTTTTGCACAAAGGAAACCATTCCAAAGAAAAGTAACTAGGGGCAAATCCTGGTCAGAATTCAGGCCTACCAGTGGCCTCTTCACTTTCTTTCCTTTGGTAGAAATGTAGAACAAAACTGAGACTGGATTGATGAAGTGCACCTTTTTGCCAGATTTGAGCCTTCCTCCCAGGCCTATTAATGGTATGCAAGAAAGAGAATTTGAAAAAGAACATAATTTTCCATTCATCTTTCTGTTCTAGTTCCACATGCCACAAATGGAAACCATTTGGTGGGGGCTCTAAGGGTGAGAAGAGATCTACGACGTGCAGCTCTGCATCGCCGCTCAGCAGGGCTGTCAGTAATATCTTACTTAACATACTGTCACAGAATTTTCCTTCAGTGTCACCTCGGTCGCTACTGTAACGCTCCATAAGAAATAATGCCATCTGTTAAAACACACAAGGCAGGGAAACGCAGCTGCTGTCATCACACAAAGATGGAATTAACCAACACCAAGCAATTACTTTCCTTTTAAATTTCACAATTAGAATTTTAGTCTTGCTTCATTTGTATCACAAAAGTCACCACAACACTGTGCCTGTTGCAGTAACAACACCAAGCTCTTCGTGAAAACATGGAGGAGGAGGAGTCTAGCTGGGGCTAATAGTAATGGTTAACTCTGTTGCCTCTTTTATAAATATTTTTTTTTAATTCCGTTGGGCAGTGTTAATTATAGGTAACAGTACTAGGAATAATGGATTTGCATCTTGCATTCACATTTAGGCTCTCTCACTACTCAAAGAAAAGAAACAAACAAACAAACAAAAAAAACACCAAGCGAGATTTATTGCCGATGGAATGATTGGTATGCTGTATATCCAAGATCTTTTCTCGCTCCTTGGGAGTACAGGATTATAATGGAGAAGGAAAGGACCCAGCTTATAGGAGACAGGTTTCTAATTTGAACAGAGATGAAGTTCTGCCTCTCAGCTTTTATCCCATTCATTGGAAGGCAGCAGATTGCTGGCTAAATAACATAAGGGTGGACCTATTCAGAGCTTAACTGCTGAGCTAACTCTTCAAAAAGCTGTAAGAGATCAACAATTGCCTTGGCCAAACTCCATTATGAGGGTGTCAGCAAGCTGGTGTTTCTCTTTTTTGATGCATCTTTTTGCATGGGAATTATGTACTATATTTCCTGGGGGCAGAGCAATAGGCAAAACCTGCCTTCACTGGTTTCCTGATGGGAAGAGTTCTCCTTCAGGGTAGAACAAAGTCAGTGAACATCACAAAGGGTTAACTTCTTAGCTTCTCTTCAACTTCTGACCTGTTTATGAATCACCCAACGAGACCACATACCAATGACTCCACAAGTGTGCAGTTATCGAAATACGTTAGTTGGTCCTCAAGAGGAAGCCTCTCATATCCACCCTTCACATGATACTTTTGTTCGTTCTTTGAGTACAGTTTCCAACCATTTGATTTTAATGACCTTTCATACTTGTCTAGTTCATAAACAGAACAACGCGCACGTGCTTATAGGCAGAATTGCTCTCAAACTTGAAAAATCTCCTTAGATCAAGTTCATTCTCAATCTTGTGGCCAAGACCTATGCCTTCACAGCAGAACTACATATTAGAGAGCATACACTTGGCATTTTAGCACAAAATATCTTACAAATTAGTTATTTCTCAAATTTTTATAGAGCTGGACTTCCCAAAGACTGTGGATTCTTTTAGGGCTGAGACCATGCCCTGTCAGATAGAACATAGCACCATCAGTAAGAAAAGCTCAACATTTAGGGACTAACAGCTTTAGACTTTAAAACCCAGGTTTTGTCCATTTTGAAATTATTTACGTTAGTTGTTCGATATCTCGTTTGGGGCAGGGCAAGGGGAGGGTGCCTAACAAAATTATTCTCACAAACAAAATGTGGCTAAATTCATTATCATACGCAAAAATTTGCCTAGTTCTATTGACCAAAATCTTGACAAATACAATGATGTCTGATGTATTATTATTATTATATGGAGAAAAATCAATTTTATCACAGACTACAAGACTCTTCAGGTCCTTGAATACAAAGGACCCTATTTAGAAAGAAATTGCAATCTGTAAATATAATTCACAATCAAGGCTCTCAAAGTCACAAAATAGCAATGACTACATCTCTGATTACTAATTGAATCAGACACTACCAGCACTCCAGTGAAGACCAACCAGACATAGGAAGCCTCTGGACCAGGCTAGTCTGTATTTTGCACCACAGGCACAGGCCCAGACAGCCTTCTGTTTTAAAAGATGCTATTTTTGTTTGTAACATGATTTATAAAAAAAAAAAAAAAAAGAGGAAAGATGATGTGCTAGGCATTATACTAATCTTTTCAGCTATAGTAATATGTGTCATTTAGAACTAATAGCATGCATTAATAATAACCTACTTTGTCTCTCTCTTGGCCCAGTACCATATCCAAAACCAGTTTATTTGGTTGCCATGTTGAGCTTCTGTATTGCTGGTTCTCTTTTGAGTCAAACTTAAAAGAATGTATAGCAATGATGAAAGTACCTAGTTAAGAAGCTAAAAAGATTATTTTTCCCCATGCAATGTATAAGAAGAAATCTTAGGGGTCTCAAAGAGGAAAATACACACACAATCTGTTCAAACCACCCAATTTCTCATTTAATCCCCTACTTGCGCATCTCATACTAGCTCTTCACTTTTAAAAAATCCCTTGCCTTTCCTATCCTCCTACTGTTGTTCTCTTTTGGGTCCCATAGACTCACTATATAGCCACACCAAGACTCAAGTTCTCACAGACATTTAGCATAAGCATTTCACATAACATATGAACATTGTTCAAAGTAGCACATGGGAGAAAAACATAGACAAACCTTTCTCCCCTTGACCCAAAGCAATAATGGGGAGGGGAGAATCTCTAAGTATAAATGAAATAAAGCCTTTCCAACTTTAGGATTTATATTTTCTCAACTACCACTGCTTTTGTTCCCCCATTCTAACAATGTGTCTAAAAATAGACACCTTGTGTAAATAAGCCAAAAAGTAGAAAAGAATAAGTTTAAAGATGGTGGAAGAGAATCAGACTTTAGTTTTAATTCTGCATCTGTACCCAGGTGTGAGAAGAGGTGATAAATAAGAAACTACTTCGACTAGCCCAAAACATTAGTGTTAGCAAGAATCTCCCCTACTCCTACACACAAGCACATACCAGATGGTTCCATGGCAGTCAGGAGGCTTGAAATGAAGCATTTAGTCTGCAGCTGGAATACACAGTATTGCCCAGTTTAAGAAAAAAAAATGCTCATTTATTCAGATGGATAAAAGGATTTAATCTCATAGGACATGCAGTTTTACTGTCTTCAACTTTCTAAAAAATCTCAAACCTAGTGAACACTCCCACCCCAGCCCAGGCAAACCACTTTCAAAACCAAATTTAGATATATTCCATTTGAATATGCATCTGATAATTTTCTTAGTCTCCATCACATTTATATGGGTTCTTAAGTTAGATTTGACAATCAATATGTCACCATGGTTTTTTGTTTGTCCCACATTGTCATATTTACAGTAAAGCAGCCAGTTTATCAGAGTCCATGTGAAAGTTTTAAAAAATCCTAATCTACAATCAATTACTCTAGTATCTTCTCAATGTTTAAACAATCTAACTTTAGATCAATGTGGTTTCTCCTAAATATTTATTGGGTTTTATCCAGTGCACATATAATCATAACCTTATTTATGTAATTTTTTTCAACAAATTGTTCAGCCACTGAAAACGTTTTACCCACGTAGGCCCATTTATTTCTCCTCAGATTCCTGAAAAGACACAAAGCAAGGCAATAACTTAATTTATACATGATTCTGCCCAACTAATTTTCCTATTTGTATAATATAAAGGAAGCCTCCTAACTTAGGTAAACAAACACAATCTTCACCCTAAAAATAGAATATAAAAGTGGAGTGTGGGTGGTGGAGAGGATCCAAGTCTTCTGGTCCCACCAATATGTTATTTATTTAACAGCATGCAAATTAGTTAACAAGAATACATGCCGGGTTCCTGGGGTAAATAATTTCCATTCCTGTCACTGCCTAGAAACCATCCTTAAGTGTCTCCTAAATATTCATGCTACAGAAATAGGCCACAACATGAATTAGAGGGGAACATCTCTCACTGAAGATTCTCTCCTAAGAAGAAAGGGTGAGAAGGGGATAGAGATGAAAGAGAAAACCATGGTGAGAAGGAAGAAAAAGGAAATGTTTCCCATTTTTTCCTTTTTTTTTTAGTCTTCTACTTAGTCATCTTGGAATTAATCTTGTCTCATGGTCAGTTTGTGAGCATGCAGTACCATGCTTGTGGAAAGCACAAAGCTTCTGGAAGTGTTAAAAGGCAGACTCCTGAGGAAAAGAGTTACATGGGATTAGCCTTGCATGTTACCCAGCCAAGTCATTATTCTAAAAACAAAAAGTCTAATCCCAATTTAAATTATCATATTTGTCCCCCATTGTGCAAATCAACAAGAGAAGCTTCATAAAATATCCCATTAAAATACATAATTTGTGTCATAACATGTATTGAAAATATACTGCAAGTCAAGCAATCCCTTGGCCAAAGAAGAGATGCCAAAATGTCAGATTATTCCTGTGGAGTATTACACAAGACCCTTATAGTTTAAGCAAATAAAAGTGCTTTCTCCTCACACTTTGCTATGGAATGAATTGTGTCTCCCTAAAACTCATTTTGGTGAAGCCCTAATCCCCAATGTGACTATATTTGGAGATATGGCCTTTAAGGAGGTAATTAAAATTAAATATGGTCATATGGGCAGAGACCTAATAATATAGGACTGGTGTCCTGATTAGGAGGAAGTGTTCAGAGAGCTCTGTGTGCACAGAGTGGGGCCATGTGAGGACAATGTGAGAAGGGTAGGCATCCACAAGCCAGAAAGAGAGGCATCACCAGAAACTGATCCTGATGTCATCTTTTAATTTTTTTTGACATACAGAAAGTTGTACATATTAATACATACAACTTGATGAGTTGGGAGATAAGCACACACCCATGAAACACCATCACCACAATCTATGCCATAAACCTACCCATCACCTCCAAAAGTTTTCTCCTACCATCTTATTTAGTGTGTGTGAGAAGAACATTTAACATAAGATCTACCTTCTTAGCAACTGCTTAAGTACACAACACAATAATGTTAACTCTAAGTATTATACCACACGGTGGATCTCTAGGGCTTATTTATCTTATGTAACTGAAACCTAGTAACTTTCACTAATATCTTCCCATTTCCCCTTCTCCCCACAGCCCCTCCCACCATTCTACTCTCTACTTTTGTGAACTTGGTTATTTTAGATTCATCATATAAGTGGTATCATGTAGTATTTGTCCTTCTACTTCTGGCATATTTCACTTAGTATATTGCCCTCAAGATTCATGCAAGTTGTCACAGAAGGATTTATTTCTTTCTCATGGCTGGGTAATATTCCATTGTATATACACACCACATCTTCTTCAACCATTCATCCACTGATAGACATCTATCATCTAGATCATCATCTAGATAGGTTGTGTCCATAACTTGGCTATTGTGAATAATGTTGCAAGGTACATGGGAATGCAGATATCTCTTTGAGATCTTGATTCCAATTTCTTTGGATATAGACCCAGAAGTGAAATTGCTAGACCATATGGTAGTTCTAGTTTTGATTTTTTGAGGAACCTCCATAATGTTTTTAACTGTGGCTTCAACAATTAATATTCCCACTGTACAAAGACCCTCTTCTCCACATCCTCACCAACATATATCATCTTTTGACACATTTTTGATAAAAGCCATCCTAACAGGTGTGAGATGATATTTTATTGTGGTTCCGATTTGCATATCCCTGATAATTTGTGATGTCAAGCAGTTTTTCATATAGATATGAAAGAAATATCATTAGTCTTTTATGGGTCTTCCTTGAAAAAAATGTCTATTCCGTTCTTTAACCCATTTTCTAATTGGGTTATTTGGTTTTTGTTATTGTTTGTCTTGTTTTGCTATTGTGTTAGAGAGTTCCTCATGTATTTTGGATATTAATCCATTATCAGATATATGGTTTGAAGATATTTTTCTCCCAACCTGTAAATTGCCTTTTCATGCTTTCATTTTGTTGTTTCCCTCACTACGTAGAAGTTTTTTTAGTTTGATGTAGTCCTACTTAGCCTGTTTTTTTGTTGTTGTTGTTTTTTGTTCAGGTTTTTTGTTTTTTGGTTTTTTTTTTGTTACCCATGCTTTTGATGTCATACTCAAGAAATCATTGCCAAAGCCAATCCTGACAGCATCCTGAGCTGGCCTTCCAGCCTCTAGATCAGTGAGAAAAAAATTTCAGCTATCTAATCCACCCAATCTGTGGTATTTTGTTATGGTAGCCCAAACAGACTCATATGTTCTTGTTCTATTAGATTTGAAATATATAAAATTAGCAAAACAAGTTCCTCAAATAGAAGCCACTCATCTTTATTGCATTTATCTCAAATAGAAGCCACTCATCTTTATTGCATACAAAAGGAACATGGAAACTCGCTGCTAAAGTGAAAGGTCTACATGGCACAGATCTTATTAATACAAAAATACAAATTTCATCAAGTGCTTTAACTATGTCTTACATTGTCCTCAGCATTCATGCTATAGTAATGAACAGAATAGAGAAACTACCACTCTCAAAGATATTGCATTCTGGTGAGAGAGATAGTAAATGTATAAACAAATAAATTAATTAAATAATTTTGATTAATTGTGCCATGAGAAAAAAATAAACCAATACCTTGTGAGGGGGGAGATTAAGAAGGAGGGAAGGAAGGATGGGGGAGGGAACATTTCTAGGAAAGTAGCATCTGCACTAAGGCAAGGAAGGAAGTGATGAAACCAGCCATAAAGATGAAAGGAATTATCATTCTGGGCAGAAGGAAAATCAAGGGCAAAGACTCTGAGGCTGACACAAGCTTGATTTGCCTGAGGACTGGAAAGAGCATGAGTGTCCTTGGGGAATGGAAGTGTTCCTGGGGAAAGGTGTGCAAGAGAATGCACAGAGCCACCATTATATAAGGCCAAAGAAAAGAACTGGGAATTCACAGCACAGAACAAAGCAATGGAAGCCACTGGAGGGTGAAAGAAATGGGGGAAATTATATGATCTGATTCATATTCTTGAAGATCACCTTAGCTAGTAGAAGATGAATGATAAGGAAGGCAACAGATGATACTGGAAGACCAGGAGGGTGGCAATTATAATAGGTGAGGTGAACGGTGAGCATGACTTAAGCTAGAGCAGATGGGTATGGCAATTGACTTGATATGCCATGTCCAGGTTGCATAACTTGGAGGTAGAATCCACAAGCTTTCTGATGAATGGAGGGGTAAGGAAGAAAAGGAATCAAGAATGACTTTTAGGTTCTAGATTTAAGAGACTAAGCAGATAGCAGTGGATGTATAGGTCTTAGTTCTGTATCTCCATAGTACCCTGCCTGGCTAAAAAACGCACTAATACTTGTGAAAGGAAGAGCAGAACAGAAGGGAGGAAAGGAAAGAAGGAGAAGAGAACTCCCCTGACTGTACCCTCATCCACAAGAAAATCACTGTCTTTTGCAAATACCCAACTATGTAAATAGGACAATGCCTGGACGCCTGGGTGGCCCAGTGGTTGAGGCCTGCCTTCAGCTCAGGGCGTGATCCCGGAATCCCAGGATCAAGTCCCAGGTCGGGCTCCCTGCATGGAGCCTGTTTCTCCCTCTGCCTGTGTCTCTGCTGCTCTCGCTCTCTCTCACTCTGTCTGTCTCTCATGAATAAATAAATAAAATCTTAAAAAAAAAGAAAGAACAATGCCTGAGTTTTCCAGTATATGCTCCATATGCATTCACTAAACATTCCATAAGAGTCAATATAATAAGTACTGTGCCTAATGATAACTGTAAAGCTTTGTAAAACTCCAAAAAGTTTTCTATTTTTTTAAAGAGAGAGAGAGAGAGGGAGAGAGAGAGACAGGAGGAGGGAGAAGCAGGCCCCGGGTCTCCAGGATCACGCCCTGGGCCAAAGGCAGGCGCTAAACCGCTGAGCCACCCAGGGATCCCCCAAAAAGTTTTCTAAATAAAAGATTAAGTTCTCTTCCAATTAATTTGGAAATATATATTATTTCCTCCTACACAAAATGATACTATCTGTGCTACATGACCCTTCCAGCGCCAAGTTTGTTCCCAGAAATCCATATTCTGACCATGTCTTAAAATAATCAGCCTAACATATTACTAAATTTGGAGATAGGTTAGTTTGAAGACTCAATTTTTAAATAGGTCACCTCAGAACTCAGGTAATAGCCAGAAGGTTTTACTTTAAACTAAACCTTTTTCTTAAATTTGAAATTTTGATAACTGCCTTCATTATTTCCTTATGAAAAATCATTAGAATAACCACTAGCTCAAAGTCTTGTCTTTTTCTTTTAATTATGCCTAAAAACATACCCATGAAAATTTGCAAGATTTCCCATGGCCAAAAGATGTTACCTATAAGTTTAAATGACACTAGGATTTAAATTATATATTTCTATGTATTTTAAATGTCAAAATGAGTAATAGCTTCCTACTGTAAGTGATAAAGAGGATTAAATGACACATAGGGTGAATCTGAAAGTTGAAAAAGTCAGTCTTGATCATTAACTCAACAGGAAAAACATTGTCCGGAAGGCATAGGGTAAGAGGAGGAGCTGGAGGAGCTGAGGTAGCCACCCTGAAGGGAGTTTTAATCCCCTGCGTGAGCAGCACAAGGGTATTACAACCTGGGCCCCATTAAATGTAACCTGCTGAATCATGCTAGTCAAAGATATAAGGACTTATCCCATACAGAAGTTCATGAAAGTGTGCCATGTCTAGTAATAGATATTTAATTTCTTGGTTCCTTGGTGGCTAATTTATTTTTTAATTCTGCCAAGCCCCAAGAAGGTACTTAAATGTTAGTACCTAATTCAGCATGATTATGGAAGAGTAAAATTTGGAAGAGTCACAGCAGAGAGAAATGATCATGATGTCCCAGGTCTACAAGGATGTGGTGCCTGGACACCTGTGTCTGCCAATCCATCTCCTGCCATCTCCACCAACCAGAGAACAATTCAGCCTGGGGAAACAGAGGAACATGCACATCACTCAGGAGATGTCTGGAAAAAACACATTACCCTGTTTTCCTCCGTCATCATTTTCTTCATAAAGTGATCTTTCAAAAACCAAACCATTTAAACATTCAGATAATCAGGGGAGTTATACTCTAACTTCAGACATATGGTTGACTTCCACGTGTTCATCAGAGTCATCTCTCCTTCACTCCCTATTTCTTCAGACTCTAAAACCAGGATATAATCGGAGATGTTTCCGTGGCAAGCTCCAATAGAACACAGGACAAATTCACACTGAGCTCTGAGGCTCCTATTCTCCTATATCCCCTTTCACTGCAGACACAACTGACAGCTGAGAGAAGTTTCAGGTTCTGTCCTCCTCTGAACACCTGAGAGCAGCTCTCTTTTCCAGAAGTCCTAATAAGAAAATGCAAGACAAATCCATCCCAGCAAAAACACTGCACAGACTGCCTATAAACTCAGCCCCACAAACCAGCCTTGGAAGCCTTCTCACCCATTTGTGTGTGTGTGTGTGTGTGTGTGTGTGCACGCAAACACACATCAAGTCAATTCTTTGAGTGTCTTTATGTATTTACTATCTTCACTAGCCTCTACTTCTGACCAACATTGTCAAAGTACTTATGTTACCTTATTGGCAATTGATTTTATGACCAATTCCATGCAAGTTTACTTTCTGAACTTCTCTGGATGGAATGAAGCAGATGTTTCACGAATATGTCTAATACATCCAATATAGTAGGTACCTAGAACTACATTAAAAATGAAGAAATATACTCTGTATGATTACTTTCCTTCAGACCATGAAGATGGAGTTCATCTTAAATGAATTGATAGATGCCTATGTTAAGCACCTACCTTCTTAATTGGCATAAAAAAAAATCGAGAATCTTTGACTTTGGAAAATGCATATTTTGGTTAGTTATTGATGACCAGAAGGGTGGAATGTCTATTGATACTGGTGGCTATATTTAGTCCTCCAAAGTACAGGAGTTCAGACAGAAAAAAAAAAAAAATCACAGCAAAGAATCCCAAGGCATATGACTTTCTTTTGTAGCATAACACGATTAACCTGTCTCACACAATAACGCTGGCTGTCATGCTGGGGAGAGGAACACCACTGTTGCTTGCCTTTAGAAAAATACATGAAAAATATAAGGCTTATAAAACAGAGCCGTCTGGAAATTTGAGTCTGATTATTTTAAGAAACATTTCATATTTTTAATTCAGCAACAAAAGCAACATGGATGGCGAATAGAGTTTTAGCCTGCAAGAAAGCAAAAATAAATAAATAAATAAATAAATAAATAAATAAATAAATAAATAAATAAGAAAAAAGAGAGAGTGAAGTAATAGAAGGAGGTGTAAGAAAAGCAATTTTAATCAAGTGAGAAAGAGGGAGAGGGAATTGAGAAGGGGCAGCTTCCTCTCAACCTTGCTTTCTATCACTTTCCAGAGACAGAGGAAGTCAATTATGTACCCAGCATCACCTAACACAATTCTATTCTCTGGCTGACCTTCCCTGAACACACTTCCCTGCAGGATGCCTTGACAAGTTGCCCTGAACATCAACAGAGAAAACTTTCACTACCTGTAGATCTAGAGAAGCTCATTAAAAACACACTGAGTGTGGCATGGGACTGTAAATTACTTTTAAAAGTCTCAGATTTTTCTCTTCTCTCTCAAATTGTACAAATCTATTATTAAGCTTTGCCACAATAAAAGTGGATCATAATATCTGTTACCATACCACAGCTTTTTCAAGCTGCCAGTCTTTATTCACCACAAAGAAAGCAACTTTTATGACCACACTAAAACAAGTGTTATCAAGGAAGGAAGGAAGAAAGGAAGGAAGGAAGGGAGGGAGGGAGGGAGGGAGGGAGGGAGGGAAGGAGGGAGGGAGGGAGGGAGAAAGAGAGGGAGGGAGAGAGCGGTGGTAAAGAGGGAACAGGAAGGGGAAAAAAAGAGAAGATAAAACTATTTACTGAGTAAATAAAGAAAATTTTGACAACTAATAAACCAACATTTACTACGCTAATTAGTATCTCCTAGAGGGATACAAATTTGTTTATATCAATTAAAAACTATCTGATATGACAAGAAAATACCTACATATCTAACATCAAAAGCATTTCTTTCTTCTTTCTCTTCCTCCCTTACTGTAGTCAGCACATGATGAGCACATGAAGGAAGGTAGAATAATTCATTATTTTGTCTCCCACTGCTTTGTATCTTCAACATTTTTGAATAAATACAAAGTCATAAATTAGCTTGTAGCAAAACAGAATTAATTGAATGTCTTAAGTAGGATCATCAAACCAAGGTTTGAGTCAATTTATCTAAGATTTCACTAATGTAGTTTCAGCTCATTAGGGTGAGAACTGATGCTAGGGGTGGGACATTATTAGATACAGAAAGGGAAAAATATAAGATCAGGAAAACCTGACTCTGCTTTTGCAAGAGAATTTTTTGAAGGTTATCTGATGTATGTGACAGAGCATAAACAACTCCTCTTCAAACAATAATCTGTGATTGAAAAATAAAGATGCTTTCATAGAATCTGAAGATACTTACACACACGCTGGTACTGAGAAGGCTCTGCCCTTCATTCTCTTGCCAGAAAAAAATCTTAGAAACACAGCAAGGAACAGTGATTTTATGTGTGTGTGTGTGTGTGTGTGTGTGTGTAACAATAATCAGCACACACACATATAACAAAATATACTTATGGACTAGCAAAATATATTCTACATATGTGTGTTATACATAGACATCATTATGATTATTTCCTTGGAAAATAAATTTTTCAGGCATCTAAACGAAACAAGAATAATTGTACACAGCAAAAAAGAAACAGCAAAGTTGTGGAGAGGGAGATTTTTCCAGCATTTCCAATAACGGGATCAATAATAATCTGTGATTCTTCCAGTAAAAAGGCTTCCCCAGAGGGGAACTTATGATGGTCACTGAACATCCTGCATCACCTGGGTAAGGCAACAGGTGCACAGGTGCCCAGTTCTGTTCTATTCCTACATTTCAGAAAGATGGGGTTCTTTCTCATGGACAAGATAACAAGATCTTGGAACTCAAGATTATGTACAACTTTTTGTAATAGTTACAATAAATTAAGAAAAACAAAAAGACTAAGGTGTAAGTAATATTAGGTGGACCCCAAAACATAAGGCTAATGGGTGGATATTTCATTTAGTTAATCAAAATATTAAAGAATCCATATAAATGGAACAAAATATCATCAAGACTGCATAGCTGGGATAAAATAACCAGAAATAGTTAAAAGCCTGGTTAGGTAGACAAATAAAGTCACTTACTAGATTTGACCACAGTCAGGTTATGCAATGTCTCAGCTTCAATGACCACATCTGTAAAATTCAGATTAGTAATATAGGTTTGTTGTGAGCATTAAAATAGACAATGAATTCAAAGTACTTAGGGTGCTACTTAGCACATATTAAGCACTTGATACGTGTCAGTGCATTATTTTTATTATTCACTAGATAAATTCTCATCTCTGGTTTCACTTAGCTTATCAGTATACCCTAAGGTGGCGTAACAGAGTAGATGTTGTCTTCAAAGTTACCAGGAGTATTTAACAAGAACAAAAAATATCTAACCTTCATTATAGTTTTAAAATTTTAACTGGTTTTATAAATTGGGCTTAAAAACTAAACAAGATGGCTTTTCACTTCACAGCCAATGCTGAAAAACCAATGGTTAAAGCAGCTTCATCCACCAGAAAGATCTGTGACATGTCTAACTTCACGATACATATGCTGCACACAGCCTCGGATATTTATAAGGTTAAGCATGTTGAATTTTGCAATGCCAAAAATTAAAATATATGTGTATATACATATATATGTATATATTCATAAATTCCTATCACTTGAATGGCATTATGTAATCCCTAAGTATGAAATGTTACACACAACTACACTTTGTGACTTACTGTAGCTCCCTCGTACAACTGTGTTTTCGTATTTCTAGTTGAGTTGAAAGTATAATCAATGTGAGTTTCTAAAGTTTATACTCTTGTAGTGGAGAGACTGTTTCTATTTGCCAGAATTAGAGATGACCTTGCCCAAATGGGAGAGACAAAAGATTGTTTACTTGGGGTGAATGTATCTTTATGGCCAGAAAAATATTTCTCTGGTGCCTCCAGTGCTCCTCTCTGGTACTATGAGAAAGAAACTTTGGTTAGTTGCTCCCACTCACATCTGAGCAGAGCTGCAATAACAGCAAATGATCCTTGGAAATCACAATCACATTAGGCTGCTGTTCAAATAGCTTTTAGGGTTGTGATAATGGGAGGCATTCCTAATAACTGGTGACACTGCAAGACCCTGCCCAGAAGGCCTCCAAATGGCAGCGTACAATTTAAATTTTAATCTGGAAACAGTGGAAATGATGAGATTCCAGCTGGGGACCTTCTGGTCTGAGGGCCGGCGTTCAGCCTCCCCATTAGGTGCCCCAAAGCTTCGTTGAGTTGATGACTGAATGCCCCTACTCTTTTCACTCATTCCCACTTCATGCCCATCTCCCACCTGACTCCCTGCATGGCAGGAGGTTGCATTGCTTTGCTTCCATAGAGGTGATCTTGGAGCTGATGGAGCATGCCCACGTCGCTGTGATCCAACTGAACACGTCTGTATTTGACATAAATGGAATGGTGCGTCCATTGTTCTGACAAGTGATAACTTTCTGAACTTTTTTCCTTCCATGTGTGGGGTGGGCTTTGGGACATACTTATCCACTCTAAGCTTGAAATGAAAGCTGGCAGATGTATGCCATGGGCAGGAGGAAAACGCTTTGTTTTTTCCTACAATAAGCAATAACCCTTAGTATAATAACTCAACACAAGTTAAATAGTGAAAGGGAACATTAGTGGGACCCTGTCGGCATGGAAGGGAACAGCTGGCCATGTTAGTAATCATTGCATGTCATTACTTGGGAAGTCCACTCCCAATATCACTACAAACTTGTATTTCCTGAGTGTTTAGGCAGTAACACACGACAGATGAGAAAGTATCATAACAGGACATTGGAGGCAGAACTCTAGAGTTTGATGCTTGGCAATGCCAGGTTTGGTTTCCAATAAGCAGAGACAGAAAAAAAATCTTGCTAACGGAAATAAAGTAGGGAAGAAAATTTTGAAGATTCCTAGAATTCCTCTCTCAAAGCTCTTCCTAAATCATCTTTTTTTAAAAATGGGAAACTTTTTTTTTTAATTCCCCATGTATATCAATGGTCCCAAGAATGGTGATGTGTCTCTCAGACTAGGAGTGTGAAACTAACAAAAGGATGAACATTAATACATAGATGCCTGGAATACTCAGTGCAAACACAACTGCTTCCACTGGGCTCCATTAGGAAACCTATTCCAGTACCCCAATACCCTCAGCAGCAGAATTAGAAAGTTGTTTTCATTTTTTTTAAAAAAACCACACACAGGAGCAAATTTCTGCAAGGTGGAAATGGGAATAAAAACCAGTGTTTTGGAATTTTTTCTTTGCAGATAGTCATCAAATGAGGTACAATATTTGCTAACAGAGGGTAATTTGAATTATCCACGGATAGTTCAAAAACACAAAGAGTTCATTACCCAGATATCTCTATTTAAAATAGATTTGCTTTTGTTCATCAGTGCAGTGCACATGGCTGGGAAATGGCAAAGTGCCAGAATGAAACTGCTCCTAATTTTCAGAGGAGGCCACCAGCTAATTACACAGACTGCAGGTGTGAAGAGAGAAGCTCAAAGTAATCAATAGCAGTAATTAATCTGCTAGACTGGAGCTAAAGAGCTAACAGCTGGACATCAGAAATGGACACATGCAACAAGATCAGCAATAATTACCTCTTTAAATATTGAATTTCCATAGCAACAATTAGGCTTATAAATAAAGGCTGGAAACCAAGGCTCCGAGGCATGACACTGCATGGCAAACACAACATTCCCCAAATCAACCCTTTTAATAAAACACCAACAATATGCTTGGGCTGGGTCGACCAGTTTTCCAGGGTTGGAAGAAGCTGACTGCAGTTCCTCCAGCCTCAGCTTTCTTGGCAACCTACTGGATCTCTGAGTCACCAAGATGGCCCCAGAAATTGCTGTGGGCAAGAGAGCAATACCTTTCCACATCACCTAGCACAGCAGAACAACCAGCTACAAGACACATTTTTCATCTATGAATTATGTTCCTTTAAAAAAAAAATCACAAAACCTGCAAGCAAAATTCCTAACCAATGTGTTGGAAACATCAGTCTTTAAAAAAGCAATTGGGCTGTATTTTGAGGGATTTATTTTCAAGACCAATATGATCAACAAGATACCAGACACTGAAGTTTCTATGACATTCTTTTGCTTTGTGGAAAGAATAAAGGAAACTTTTCATTAGTGGGTTTTGTATTATTTTTGAGCTGATGGGGAAGAGGAAGTTGTTACTGAATGTGACCTAAGAGCCTGGCTCTATGCTACACCCTTTATGTTCTTCATTCATTTGAGCCTAATATTGTTTTGTTTGACAAATCATAGGGAGGCTAAGGACTTGCCAGGGGTCCACGGCCAATAGATGGGAAATCGGAGGGTCATAATTTGAACTCAGCCCTAGAAGTTATTTCAGCAAAGCACTCAAACATCTTTGGGAGGGGAATATGTTCTCTAAAACACTGAAAATTGTTACTGTTTGAAATGCAATTTAAATTGTGCTATTTACATCCACCATTTCTACCAAAAAAAAAAAAAAAAAAGGAAAAGAAGACTAATACCTTGATTACTCGAATATTTTTCTTTCATGTTTCTTCATTTTGATTTTAGTTCACAACTTCCATGGCCCTTATTCAAACAAGTATTCTATAGAAAGATATGGACAATAATTTTCTAATCCAGAATCAAATACAGTATATGGAGTTAGCTAGACACATTTCCTCTTAAGCATTAACAAAATAGAGTAGCTTTTACTGAGCTCCTATTTACCACCAATTACTGAGCAAAACACTTTTCATGCATTATCTCATTTAATTTCATGATATTATAAACTATATCATCCATTCACACTTGAGAAAAAGAAGGTTCAGAGAAGGTATGTAACATTCCCAGAGACACATCAGTGTCTATCAGTACAAGCTTCCTGGAGTTAGGACTCAGTATCAATCTGCACTCTATTTACATGGTATACCCCCTTATATGTGGTCACTTTCCTAAGCCAAAGCACCAGAGATGGCATTCTTCTGCACATCCTAAGTATGCTAAGGCCAGTGGTAGGTTGCTAAGG
Organism: Canis lupus baileyi; assembly: GCF_048164855.1. Classification (NCBI taxonomy): domain Eukaryota; kingdom Metazoa; phylum Chordata; class Mammalia; order Carnivora; family Canidae; genus Canis; species Canis lupus. The sequence continues at coordinate 9,123,723 of NC_132874.1, forward strand.
GTCATATAGTTAAGAGCCTAGACCTTGACATTAAACTGGGTTTGAATTCCAGTGCTGACAGTTGTCAGCTCTGTAATCATGGTTCTTCAACCTTCCTGTAAAATGGAAATAATAGAATCTGCATAGTGTTAAACAATTAGCACAGATGAGGCATTGGAGGGGTACATACCACTGAAATGTTACCATTGCTACTTTTCTAACCTCTGCTGTCTTAACCACCCACGCCTTCTTCCAGTCACTTCTTTCTATTCCATTCCCACCACCGCTAGTCCAGGTCAATCCCTTACTCCTGCAATCATGCCTTCCTCATTTCCTTGTCCCTGTGGTCTCTAGCACACTATCCACACGAACAAGGGAAGTGGTCATTCTTGCTATTGTGTGCATGTGCAAATGAATGAAGCACATTAGCACCTGTACATAAGCATGTGTATCTGTGTAGACCAAGACTCATTCTGATGGCCTCAATACTACCACAGACATGTCCTTTGGCAAAACAAGTTCTAAAACAACAACCAGCTCTGGGAAGACTATGAGTTGTATAATAGTGTCCCATTCCAGAATCTCTCAGTAAAACCAAAGGAAAACTTAGGAACATGGTAAGTCTAGATCCATAAACTAACTTTGTACAGTACATGGAAAGATACATAAAGTTTTACTGTTCTGAAGCTAAGCTACTTTGCAACTGCATATTCAGTGCACAAACACACACACATTCCCTTTTCCATCAACTCCTCACTTCTATCATTAACTGTTATTTTACATTTTTCAAAGGGAATCCAAGGTGTGTAAACAATAGTGACAAATACAGGAAAAGGGACCACATTCTATCAGAGCAAATAAACAATAAGAACTGACCAGCTGAGTCAGTATTCATCTTTACACATTAATCTGTGCCCTGTACAAAACAGGCATCATTTAAAGCTTATTAAAACATGCTATTTTGTGACTTCTCAGAGATATTTGGTCAGAAAACTGAGGGGACAAAGGAATGTTCCAAATAAGGGAACTAGTTTTGTAAACTTTCACTCTTATTGCAGTATTTAAAATATAAGATTGTGTATGAAGAAACTTTTATAGATAAAACACCCATCCCAAATCAATCAATCAATCAATCACCCAGGACTGCCTCATATTAAATATTCCAATTTTATATATAAAAATAGGTGATTTATTTATAATTAATAGACTCATTAATTTGTACAAATCCACTAGTTCCAGATATGTACCTGAAAAAGCACTTTGCTAAAGCTTGATCTTTAAACTATCGTTGGGATAAGATAAGTAAATCAGCAATTGGAAGGAGAATATCACCAAACTCTGCATGTCTCCATGAATGGTAAAGCACTCCCACTCCACTGACAAATAAGAAATAGTTGGAAAAGAGTACTTCTGGCCTCTCTGGCCTCACTTCCTCTTCATATATGAAGACAAGCAACTTAACACAAGAATTGAGAGAGAGACATGGATGGAAAAAAGAAATAAAAAATACATGAAGGCAAGCAATGCATTTGGAGTTTTCCTCATGGAAAACCCTATCTAGAGTTTAGTGGCAGATGGCTTTTGGAGGACTTTAGTAGTTCAAAATGATACAACACATAATTTGATCTGAATAGGACACTAGGAGACCCTGGGTTTTCCATAGAAGTTGGTAAAGATTGTGCATTGTTGAATGCCAGAGATTTCCCATTTCTGAAAATAAATTTGAATCAAAGCAAAGTGAAGGTGGGTTTAGTTGCCATACTAACACCAGGAGGAAGTGAACTATGTCTGATGATTCCACACCCTAGCAGTGCACTAGACCAAAGATTGCTAAACTATAACCGTGAGTCAAATCCATGCCTCCTGCCATCTGTTCTTTGTTTGTTTTTGTTTTTGTTTTTCTGCTCCTTAACTGTTTAAATTTGTTTTATTACACTAAAATACACATAAACATTCACCATTTAACCTTACTCAGTTCAGGGACATTACGTGCATTCACACTGTTGCACAATCACCACCACTACCATCCAACTCCAGAACTTTTTCATCTTCCCAAACTGAAACTCTGTACCCATTAAAAAGGAACTCCCCAATTCCCCTCTCTGCAGCCCCTGGTAACCAGGGTTCTACTATCTGCTTTTCTGAATTTGACCACTCTAAGTACCTCATAGAAGTGGTGTTCTACAACATCTGTCCTTTTGTGTCTGGCTCGTTTTATTTCCAGAATGTCCTCAAAATTTATCAAAATTACAGTATGTGTCAGAATTTCATTTTAAAGCTGAATAATCATTATATATATATTGCTTTTCTATTTGTTGATGGACACCGTGTTGCTTCCACATTTTGGCTATCGTGAATAATGCTACTATGAATATCAGTATATATATAGCTATCTGTCTGAGTCCCTGTTTTGGATTCTTTGGGGTATATACCTAGGATGGAATTTCTAGGTCATATTGTAATTCTATGTTTAATTTTTTGAAGAACTTGCTGCCTATTTTTGTAAGTAAAGTTTTATTGGAATACAGCTATGCTCATTTGTCTACATGTTGCCTATGGCTGATTTCGGGCTACAATGGCAAAGTTGAGTGGCTTTAACAGAAACCACATGGCCTAAAAAAATCTAAAATATTATCTTGTCCTTACAGAAAAAGGACCTAGCCCTTGTATTATATCTTCTTAAGGCACTTTTAAAAATGCAGATACTTGGGCACTCTCAGACACATTGAATCAGAATCTCCAGGAGATGGAACTACAAAGCTGTTTTATATATTCTTTCAAAGTTATTCTGACACAGCTAGTATCTGAGTCACCATTTGGAGATCCCTATACTAAAAGACCTCCAGAAACTAGCACAAATGTATCCAACTGCCCTAAATGTCAGTAGCGATATTATTCAATTAATCTCAGTACTTAATGAACTTTTCATTCACACTCAACAATTGAAAGGACATATAGTGAGAATTTGCCAGAAGCTAAGTCGGACTATAAAACTTGTGTCTGAGAGATGAACAGTTTGGGAACTGAAGGGATCCCCATTTTGGACAGATGCACTTTAACACCACACAGGAAGAGGTATCTGAGCAGCCTCCCTCTTATAGATCCATGTAATCAAGGAGCAGAATTTCTCCATCCCAGTGGTCTGTCATATTGCCTTAACTCAGCATCTCTGCACCTCTGACCTATTGATGGCTCTTCTGCTTTTCAGTCTGCACTGTTTTGTTTTGCTGTGCGCTTTCTGAGTCTGCTCATTGATTTTCCTTCTCCTTCTATCTTTCTGGGGATCTCATGTCTCTCATCCCATGTTAACGTTGGTATGTGTTCATTTCTGAGACCACAGTGAAGAAGTCTCTTGTGCTCTTTTCTTTCCTTTCATATGTTCTTTAACTCTTTGCATGAGTCCACAGAAAACACACCATTATAGCCTTGTGAGCCAAGTCACACTCAACCCAACTATAGTAATAGCACACAGAAAATACCACTGAAACAAATAAAACTTGATGATAGTATCTTTGGAGTATAAAAGTAAATATGTTAGGCTAATCAAAGTCACTCTTATTTCAAGCAACATTCATTATGAATTAATAGTACAACTTAAGAATCTGGATTTTCTTTGGATATCATTAATAAAGACTGGATCTTGGCAGCAGCATCTAATCAAAGCCAGGAACATTTATAAGAAAAATAAGCTTTAATATGTGTTTAGGCAAGTTGAAAATATTTAACATGGTCCCTAGTGGGCACTGCGGAAACAGAAGTAAACAAAGTGTAGTCCAGGGGGGTCCTCAGCCTTGTGGAATTTGCTAAACAATTTGAATGTTAGAAATTTTCATGACACTAAAGGAGCAGATCCACCCACTATATACTTGGTCATCCTTCATACTAATGTAGGTGTTTGAGAGAACTATGAACTTCCCTGATTGTTATCTCTTTTATTGTCCTGTAGGAATATTGTTATGTGATCCCAGAAAACAAGTCATCTTTCTTGATTTTGGCTTGGTGTTGTCCTCTATCTATTATAGCCAGTTGCACCTACTCTGCACTGATTTATACTAGCTCAATCCTTACCCATCAGACAACACTAAACAGTGCAGATTCTCAATGGCAGCAAATATTTTATCCCCTGATAAAAGTTGTCGGCATAGTTGTGAGGGTTTGAGTAGAAAAGAAACAAAGTCAGTGTTTAACCCTTCTTTCCACTTCACGACAGGTCTGTTTCTTGAACTCCAGTTATTATTTCAAATCCTTCAAATGCTTCTCTAGTACTGAACACTGTTTCCAACAGCCCTGAGTTCTTACACTTCTTAAAATCTTTTCACTCATCCCCAGGTTAACTTCTGTCTTTTTTCTTTTCAGACACAGTGATACTGTGGAATGTCCATGGGCTTCAAAGTCAAAAACCTGGCTCTAAACCTAACTCATCACTAATTAGCTGCATAATCCCAAGCAACATTATTAATTCTAAAGGCTCTATCCCTTATTGATAAAATGTGGGTATTTTATTAGTTAAAAATTTAAAAATTAGAATTTAAAGTTCAAATTCAAGGTAATACATAAACATACCCTCAATAAAATACAGCAATTACCATTGTTCATACTGGTCTTGGTCAAATTACTGCTTTACTTTGTTCTCTAATCTCTCAATTTACACCTTGCTCCCTTCTACAGTTGACCCTATTTGAAAACATTATCAACACTGCTAGAAGTGTGGCTACAATATGATCTCCACTTCGTTTCACCTCCTGCCCAAAGTTATTCAATGGCTCACTAACACTTTATCCCAAGCAAATCTCCACTTACACTTCCCTGTGAGAGACTGTATGAGCTTCCTATTGCTGCTATAACAAACTACCATAAGCAAGCTTGGAAAAAAACACAAATTTATTATCCCATAGTTCTAGAAGTCAGAAGGCTAAAGAATCAAGGTGTTGGCATGGCTGCATTCCTTCTGGTGGCTCTAGGGGAAAATCAGTTATTTTGCCTTTTTGAGCTTCCAAATATCACCTGCAGTCCTTGGCTCCTGGTCCTCCCATCTTCAAAGATGGCAGTGTATCATTGTCATCTTGCTCTCAGGCTCTCACTTGCCTTCTGTCTCCCTCCTCACCTTAAAGGACTCTTGTGATTATATTGGACCCATTTGTATAATCCAGGATCTCCTTTTCTTAAAGTCAGCTGATGCATGAACCTAATTCCACTTGCAACTTTAATTTCCCCTTGCCATGTAACATAACATATACACAGGTTCCAGGGAATAGGATGTGGACACCTTTGGGGTTTAGGGTATGACATTATTCTCCCTACAACAAGGCCATGTTTTTCCTCACTCATGTGTTTTCACACATGCTGTTTCCTATAACACCCTTCCCCTGCTTCTCTATCTTAATCAAGCTCCTTTCATTTGAGACTCAAGTGTCAACTCATTCAATAAGGTTTTCTACACCCTAGTGCCATATGAAATATATTCCTCTCTACCATGCTTATCTAACATTCTATACTATACATTACTTAATATTATTTCTATGACTGAGGCTGTAATTACTGATTTATTTATATCAGACACCAGATAAAAAAATGTTGTATGGTCAGGGCCCGGGTCATTGTTTCTGAATATTGGCCCTTAGCAATGTGTGAAAATTAAAAAAAGGAAAGAGGAAGGTTCTGATAAAAGAATAAATACGCCTTTGGGAAGAAAAAAAAATTGTTGTTTTATTCTTTGGTTTTGTTGGTTGGTTTGTATGTTTTTGCTTATTTCCTGATTTTTTTTTCCTGAATTACATTTTAGTTCAAGTTACCAAATATGTGACTTTGCAGAAAAAGTGTTAGTATAAAATAGAAACTAGAGTCCTTGTAGTTCTCAACACTGGCTTCGCCTTAGAAATCACCTGAGGATGATTTTAAAAATACTGAAGAAAATTAAAAAAAAAAAAAAAAAAAGGGATCCCTGGGTGGCGCAGCGGTTTGGCGCCTGCCTTTGGCCCAGGGCGCGATCCCGGAGACCCGGGATCGAATCCCACGTCGGGCTCCCAGTGCATGGAGCCTGCTTCTCCCTCTGCCTGTGTCTCTGCCTCTCTCTCTCTCTCTCTCTGTGACTATCATAAAGAAATAAAAATTAAAAAAAAAATACTGAAGACTCCAACCCAGCTTCAGAGATTCTAATGTGATTCCATAGTGTGACCTGGACTTTGCAATTTTTTAAGCTCCCAGAAAATCTCAATGTATGCCTAGGTTGAGAATCACCAGTTTAGAACTATTTCTCAAAGATTTCCTATGGAAAAAAAATATTTCCTATGGCAATTGAGAGAAGATTCCCAAGTACCAGTATTTTAAGATTAACGATATTTGAATAATATGCCAGTATTGCTTCTTGATCAGATACACCATGACTACCGACAAATGGTTATATTCATTGCTACACTATTTGAAAAAAAGACAAACTCCATGGCTGTGAGCTCACATTCCCTTTTCTGATAAATTCTTTACATTCTGTTGAAGAAAAAGAAAGCCAAGTTTTATGTGTTTTTATTAAGTGGCTTTGTGCTATGAAGTAGAAATCATCTCAGCCTCTGAGGAGCTAATTCTCCTTGTTGTTGCATGACTGGCTCATTAAACTTTAGTGCTTGGGCCCCAGCTTCCTACCTTTGGGGCTTGGCCTGGGAAAATATGGAGATTCATAGAAAAGAAAGGCAAGTTCCTGCCTGTGGAAGCTCTTTGAGGCTGTACAAGGGCAACGTCTTATTCATGAGGCCCCCAGAGCCCAGACTTTTGCCAAATCATCTCTATTTTTTGCCAATCTGTCAGTTACCAAACTAAAAGCATCAATAATGATATCTGGGGGGGGAATATTAAATAAAGCTCAAATGGCTGAATGTACAATATCTTGCTGAAGGGAGGTTGTCCCATGGAATCAGTGTAATACTCACCAGCAAACACTTAATACCCTCTCCTTTCCCTCCCAACTCTAAATGCTAGTGTGATAGACTACACACACGGGGAAGAAAACATGTTTTTCAAACCTTACAACTGGTTTGTACACTTAAAGGCTTAGAGCAGATTTAAAAGCATAGTACTTTAGGTGTGGTTTATAATATTTGCTAAGATACTATTACCACCGCCTTTGCTTCTTATACTAAAAAGTAACTTGAAAATGCTGAAAAAAAATTTAGAACACAAGTGTATTTTTCCAATTATAAATATCTATACAGCAAATTGCATAAACTAGAATATCTACTCTCTTGTATAAATTATCTATTCCTGGGTAACAAATTACTGCAAACTTGGAGGCTTAAAACAATACATATTTATTATCTCTTAGTTTCTGTGGATTAGGAGTCCAACCACAATTTAACGGAGTCCTCTGCTCTGGGTTCCAGAAGGTTGTAACCAAGGTGTCAGCTGGGGTTGTGGTAACATCTGGAAGCTGGACTAGGGAAGAACCCACTTCCAAGCTCACTCAGGCTGTTAGTAGAATTCATTTTCTTGCAATAGGACCTAGTGCCCTGGCTTTGTACTGGTTGTCAACTGGAAGCTGCCTTCCTAGAAGTTCCTCTAGCTTCTTGTTACCTGGACTTCTCAATATGGCTGACTACTTCTTCAAATCCAGCTTGAGAGAGTCTCTAGAGCAAGACTACTAGTAAGACCAGGAGTAACATCTACTACCTTTGGTTATAAGCAAATCATGGCTTGCATCCACCCTCAAGGGGAACTGATTACACAAGGATGTGAGTTTGAGCAGGCAAAGATTATTAGGGGGTCACCCTAGAGTCTGTCTGCCACCCTTCTTTGGCCACAGCATGACCTATGTTACTACGAAGTGGAGATTAAGCTAACCCATTCCTATTATCCAAGACAACGATTATGAGTGGAGCTTCTTCAGCCATAAGACTGAGAACATTTCTAAGACTTTTGTGTGAACTAAAGAGGTCTAACTAGAGAACAGAGTTACAGTTCTGTTTTTCCTTTGCTTAGAAAGATAAAGACTTAAGTTAGGAAATATCTGGATATGCTTAAATAGACTTATTCTTGCCCAGTCCCAATCTAAGCAGGATATTTGGGGTTTTCTTTTCTTTTTCTTTTCTTTTTTTTTTTAAGAGTTTAGCAAAAGCATTTGCACAGTATTTAAGATAGCTAATTAACTCAAAAGACCACCTGGTAGGATAAAGCCTTGACATAAGGTAGAGCTCTGATTTCAGCTATGTTGCTTTAAACAAGCCAGATATTCTGTGAACACACATTGAATTCAAATGAATCAAGGCACTTCCTTAGCATCCTATGGGGGATGAGTGACTTGTCTACAGCCACACTGCTAACAACTTAGAGTTTTATCTCCAGGTGTCATATGCCAGCAACACTGCCTTTCTGTTATAGTCAGCTGTTTCCATCCTCAACTCCTTACATAGTTGTGTGTGTGTTTGTGTGTATCTCATTTCATCTTAAAAAGTAAACTTTCAGCACCATTTGAGATGGAGAAACTGAACTTCGTGGAGGCAGAGTACTTTTGCAAACACTAGAAACCATATATGCTAAAGCCTAAGTATGGATTCATATTTGTCAGATGTAAGCATTGACATAAAGCAGTGCTCCTCCATTACACCTAGCTAACTTCCCATTTCTGGTAAGGCTTCAACAGTGACTCAGCAAGCAAAAGGTACAAGAAACTACATGAAAACTGACTCTCTAAGCATTCATAAAAGCTCTGTCATACAATCACTGTCACTTTGGAGCTTTCTACTGCCCAGAATGAAAGGGGCCATTTGGTATATTCCAGCCTATGAATCAGGTATCACAAACATGTAGTCACTTATCAGATACCAGCAACCACTTCACGGAGGACTTGATCTAATGCATTGCCCCAACCCAGACAACAGGGAAATCTCACTGGACAATGCACAGGTAGAAAGAAGAAAGGAAGAGGAAATAGGTATGTTTCAACTCTTTTATCAGCCAGTTCCTTTAGGGACATTAAGTTATCATTCCTACTATAGACTGAATATGTGCCTCCAAAATCATATGTTAACACTCTAACCTCCAATGGGGTGGTATTAGCGTCTTTGGGAAGCAATTAGGTTTAGATGAGTTCATGAAGGTGGAGTCCTCATAATGGGATTAGTGCCCTCATAGAAAGAGACCAGGGAGCTCTCTTTCTTAATGTGTGTGTGTATATGTGTGTGTGTCTCCCCCTCTTGTGAGGACACAGCAAGAAGGCAATCATCTGCAAGCCAGGAAGGGAACCCTTACCGGAACCTATCCATGCTGCCCTCCAATCTTGGACACCCCAGCCTCCAGAACTGTGAGAAATGTTTGTTGTCTAAACTTCTCAATTTATAGTATTTTGTGATAGTAGCTGAACTAACAAAAACAATTCCTTTTCCCACATGACACTCTTGAGAAGTAGATGGTTTTCCTCTCTTTACAAGTGAGGAAAATGAAGGCCAGAGAGTGAAAAGAAATTTTCTAACAAGCTATAGAGATGAATTCCAACACATGTAGGTGACACCAAGGCCTGTGTATGCTCTACCATGCCAGATTGTCTCCTCTCTACTATTAACAGTGTAACAACTGGCAAATCCCTTGCCTGCCATGGAACTCTAGTTAGATGTTCCCTTAGCTCCTTTCCCTTGAACAGTAGGCTTTCATGACTCTCACAACTACTAATTAAAACTATTAGAGTGGGTGATGTCACCAAGATGGCGTAGTAGGAAACCCCAGCCTCCATCCCACCACAAAAGTCAGCATTTGACAGCTACCCACAAACAAAAACATCCCCAAAAGAGCTCTGCAGTCCACTCAAGAAATTTTAGCAACATGTTGAAACAAAGAAAACCTTGAGAATAACAGCACAAAAAGGGAAGAAAGGCAGTTTAATTTTCCCTGCATCATTCCATTCCCCATTCCACTCTTGGCCTTGCTCAGTTTCAAGAGTGAACTTGCCAGCAAGAAAGAGTTCCCCTCACAGGGAAAGAAAGAATGGGATGCACAATCAGTTTCCCCATCTTTTGGGGACAATTCAAGATCTGCTCCATTTTTCCCAACCCAGAGACTGTCAAAGCTGAGATGTATAGAGATACCTAGGAATAAGGAAGATAAGCAGGAGCTACCAATAGCAGCCACATAGCGGGAGCAATTTCAATTCCCAGTGACCTGTTCTACAGAAAAGCCTAGTAGCTTTAGCCATGAAAAACAAAAACAAAACAAAACACCAGCAGCACAGCCACACAGACCTGCTGCAGATTTCACTGGCTCTCAGTCCACAGGTATTTGCATTCACTGAAGTTAGCTCCCTGAGTCTCTCCGTGTTCTCCCCCTCCCAGCTTCCTCCATGCCTCCACTTCAACAGCAGCCACCCTGGGCCTCTGTAGTTGCTCAGGTGCAAGACACCAGCTTAGGCACCCACAGCTGGCCCCTACTGTCATGCACACACTCCAGGCTAGTCCCTCCAGCTGTGCATTTGTACTCTTTGAGCCTGACACCTATCACCAGTCTCCATGGACACAAGCAAGCCCAGGGGGAGAGTGTGCAACCACTGGAGAGCACACTGACATCTATGGCCCCATCGGTTGCTTATAGACCCAGATTATGCTTTGTCTTCTGCCTCTGGCCTGCACCATTGCATTTGTCTGCCGCCAGCAACCCCATCTGTGTGCCTGTATGCCTGTGGCCAAACCCCCATCACTGGCCTCCACTGGCAGCCACAGCATAACAGCCAGCCAGGGCCCATGCAGCTGCCAGTGCACCTACAATTGGCCCTGTCCTTCCTGCCTGTATGTCTTAGGCCCCACCACTATATATGTGTTTGCAATTGGCCCCTACCAATACTACACAGAAACCTGCTACTAGCTGTCATGGCCCAGGTTGTACATACCACCAGCTTCAGGCACTACCACTATTTGTTTTGGTCTCTAGCTACTGGATCTGGAGGTAATGTTTAGAACCCCAGGAGCCCCAAGAGCCCTTGCAGACTCTGTGGAACCCTTTGCAACATTCACCAAGGACCATGCAGTTGTGAGTGCTGTGGACCCCAATGGCCTGAGCCAATGAGCCACTACACCCCCTGGACCTACTGCTACTACAAGCCCCTGCACTTGGGTGTCCTACATCATTGGACCAAGGTCACAGTACACTCTAATGTGTTCCTATTCTTACTGAAGTCAGTCCATAAAGTCTGGAAGAGGTGACTGCTTCTTTAAATGCCCAGACTCCTATGCAAAGCTACAGGGATCATAAGGAATCACAGAAACAGAATTCCACCAATGGAGTAGAGTAAACCTCCAGTAACTGGCCCAAGAGAGAAGGAGATATGTCAGATTTGTCTGACAAAGAATTCAAAATAATTGTCCTAAAAATGTCTAGAGGACAAAAGGACACAGGCAAATAATTTAATAATATTGGAGAAACAAAGCAAGAACAAAATGAGAAGTTCAGCAAAGAGTTAGGAAGCATAAAAAAGAACCAAACATAAATATTGGAACTAAAGGAAATAAGGACTAAACTGAAGAATTCAGTAGAGAGCTTGAACAACAAAACAGATTAAGCAGAAAAAACAACAACAACAACAGTGAACTCAACACACCTTTGAAAATTTTCCAATAAAAAAAGGAAATTATCCAATCAGAGGAATGAAAAGAAAAAAATGAAGAAAGTCAACATGCTTGTAAGATGCCATTATACATCATTCAAGTCCCAGAAGGAAGAAAGAGAGGGAAAGGGTTGGAAAGCTTATTTAAAGAAACAATGGCTGAGAACTTCCTAAACCTGGAAAGAGATTTGGACATCCAACTTCATGAAACTAACAGATCATCCCAAAATTTCCATCCAAAACAATCTTCTCCAAGACGTTATAATTAAGCTATCTAAAATTAAAGTCACAGAGAGAATTGTAAAAGCAGCAAGAGAAAAAAAAAAAAAAAAAGGTCTCCTAAAAGAAAACACCCATAAGGCAATCAGCAGATTTCTCAGCAGAGACCTTTCAGGTCAGGAGAGAACAGAATGATATATTCAAAGTGCTAGAATAAAGATATTGCCAACCAAGATTACTCTATCCAGCAAAGTTGTCATTCAGAAATGAAAGTGAAATCAAGACTTTCCCCCAATAAACAAAAGCTGAGAGAGCTCATCACCACTAGACCTGCCTTATAAGAAATACTAAAACGAATTCTTCAAGCTGAACAAGGACACTAAGTAGTAACATGAAAACCTATAAAAATAAGCAATGCACTAGTAAAGTATATAGTCAGAATCAGAATACTGTAATACTGTGGAGAATCAAAATATACCACTATAGAAATCAAGAATTCACAAGGAAGATACCAAGAAAGAAAAGAAACTACAAAATAGCCTGAAAATAGTTGATAAGATAGCAACAATAAGACCTTACTTATCAATACTTTAAATATAAATGGATTAAATGTAACAATCAAAAAAAAACATAGTGGTTGAATGAAACCAAGATGAACTATATACTGTCTATAGGAGTGGTTTGAAAACCAAGATGCAACTATATACTGTCTATAGGAGATGCACTAAACGTTCAAGGACACACACAGGCTCAAAGTGAAGAAACAGAAAAAGATATCCCATGGACGTGGAAATCAAAAAGAGATCATCTGATACTTACATCAGACAAAATAGACTTTAAACCAAAATCTGTAACAAGAGACAAAGAAAATAATTACATAATGAAATATCAATTTATCAAGAGAATATAATAAATACATATGTACCCAACATTGGAGCCCTGAATTATTTCAAGCCAATACTAATGGATTTGAAGAGAGTAATGCAAACAATAATAGTAGTGGACTCAGTAAACCATTTTCAATAATGGACAGATCATCCAGACAGAAAAATTAATATGGAAATATTAGACATGAACTATACTTTAAATGAACCTGGGAGGAGGGGAGAGAGAGGGAAGCAAACAATAAGAGACCCAACTATAGAGAACAAACTGAGGGTTGCTGGAGGGTAGAGAGCGAGGAGGATGGATTTAATGGATGATAGGTATTAATATGTTGACAGCGTATGTTTGACAAGGTAGCCAAGAATACTCAATGGGAAATAGGCAGTCCTTTCAATAAATGGTGGTGGGCAAACTGGAGAGTGACATGAAAAACATTTCAGTTGGACCCCTATTTTCTACCACTTACAAAAATTAACTTGATGGATTAAGGTCTTGAATGTAATGCCTGAAGCAATAAAATTCTTAGGAGAAAACATAAGATAAACACTCCTTGACGTCGTTTTTCTACACTGATTTTTTTTTTTTTTTTTTTGTATAGGACATCAAAAACGCAAACAGCACCAATAAAAATCAACAACTGGGACTACATCACACTCAAAAGCTTTTCACATCAAAAGATACAATCAAGAAAATGAAAAAGCAATCTATTAAATAGCAGGATATATTTGCAAGCCATGTATCTGATAAGGAGTTAATATCCAAAATATAAGAAACTCCTACAACTCAATAGCAGAAAATAAACAATCTGATTTAAAAATGGGCAGACAACGTGAATGGACATTGTTTCAAAGACGACACACAAAATGCCAGTAAGTACGACACACGAAAATGCCAGTAAGTACATGAGAAGGTGCATAATGTCACTAATCCTTGGGGAAATACAAATTAAAACCACAAGGAGACATGCCTTATACCTGTTAGAATGGCTATTATCAAAGGACAAGTGATAACAAATGCTGGCAGGGATGTAGAGAAAGGGTAACTTTTGTGCACTGTTGGTGGGGAATGTAAATTGGTATGAGGGAAGACAGTATGGAAGTTCCTCAAAAAAATTAAAAATAGAACTACCATATGAACCAGCAATCAAAGAAGATAAAATCAAAATCTCAAAGAGATGTCTGCACTCCCATGTTTGTTGCAGTGTTATTCACAATAGCTAAACATGGAAACAACCTAAGTGCCCTTCAATAGATGAATTGATAAAGACAATGTAGTTATATATACAATGGATATTAGATAGTCATTTAAATATATATATTTATAATAACATAGATTGACTTTGAGGGTATTATGTGACATGAAATAACTCCAAAAATAACAAATAATGCATGATCTCAGTTACATATGGAATCCAAAACCATTAAACTCAGGGGCGCCTGGGTGGCTCAGTTAGTTAAGCATCTGTCTCTTGATCTCAGCTAAGATCTTGATCTCAGGGTCATGAGTTCAAGCCCCACATTGGGCTCCACACAGGGCATAGAGCCTCCATACATACATACGTGCATAACATTAAACTCATAGAAACAAAGCAAAATGGTAGTTGCCAGAGATTTAGGAATGGGGGAAATGGGGAATGTTGGTCAAGGGTACAAACTTTCAGTTATAAGATGAGTAAGTTCTGGGGATCTAATGTATAGCATGGTGACTATAATTAATAAAAAACTGTGTTGTATACTCTAAAACTGAGTTTGAGTATATTGCTAGGAGAGCTTTAATGTCCTCACCATAATAAAAACAAAATTGTAATTTTTAAAAAGATTGTATTAATCTATTAATGAGAGGCACAGAGAGAGAGGCAGAGACATAGGCAGAGGGAGAAGCAGGCTCCCTGCAGGGAACCCAACATAGGACTCGACCCCAGGACCCTGAGACCATGACCCAAGCCAAAGGCAGACAACCACTGAACCACCGAGGTGTCCCAACAAAATTGTGATTATGTGAGGTAAAGAGTATATTAACTAAAGCTTACTGTGGTGAACATTTCACACTATGTACATATATCAAATCATTCCAGTGTACGTCTTAAACTTATACAGCGTTATATGTCAATTTTAGTTCTATAAAGCTGGAAAAAATATAATAAAATTGTCATAGTCGTTGAAGCAAAAATAACCTCTTTTTCCTTTTTTACACTATAACTTTTGAGAATATAAATGTGTATACTTTTCTCTCTAGGAATTCAAAGAAGCCCATACAATAGATATTAAATGTGATATATTGGGCAGCCCGGGTAGCTCGACGGTTTAGCACCACCTTCAGCCCAGGGCCTGATCCTGGAGACCCAGGATCAAGTCCCACGTCAGGCTCCCTGCATGGAGCCTGCTTCTCCCTCTGCCTGTGTCTCTGCCTCTCTCTCTCTCTCTCTGTGTGTGTGTGTGTGTGTGTCTGTCTGTCTGTCTGTCTCTTATGATAAATAAAATATTTTTTAAAAATAAAAAAATAAATGTGATATATTACACACTACAATATAAGAAAATATGGCTTTGTATGCATTTGGAGTTGGCTATTTCTCAGTCACTTTGTCCTACCACATGCAGCATATGCAAGAGCTTGCAGAGGCCTATCAGGCAGGTTATAGAGAAAGAACATTTAAATTACACCGTATAAATGGCCCTTAACCTTGAGGCATTTACAATGCAATTCCCAAATTGAGTATATTCTGAGTGAAGATACATAAGTACAAAAATATCTCAAAAGAAAGTACATCAAGTCACAATTTTATGGAATTAGCAAGAGTATAATCTAAGAAGGCCTTAAAGAAAGGTGGATTTTAACTAGGATTTTGGGTTTGAAAGGATGATATGGTTGAACAGAGGGAGCATCTAACTATTGAAAGGATAAGCCCAAGGTCCCAGTAGATTTTTAGGGAAGTGATACAGGTCTGATGGTTCATCACAAGATTTCCTTAATAAAGGGGTCACTTGCAGTGTTATGGACAGGAGTAAGAGAACCAGAGAGAAGCCATTTCCACACCTACTGAATGAGCAAAAGGAAGAAGTGGTGCCACAGGGCCCCACGGAGAGTTGAAGCCTTGATAGAAGCCTTAGGCATGGAGAATATATTTCCTGCCAGAACCATACCCCCAAACAAGAGGGTGAGAATGCTCTCTCCCGCCAGTGCCTCCCATAGGGCCAATACCAATGGGAAGCTGATCCAGCTAGAACAGCCTCCTGGGGAACAGAAGGACGGTGGACAACTGGTCTGAAGGGTGCAAATGGCGAAAACCAGCACAGCAGATGAATCTACCCCTTCTTCTTTAGGTGCTAAAGAAGATTACAGGGATGCAGGAAAAAGTAGACATCAAAAGAAACACACTTTCCCCCAAACAGGCAATCACAGGAGAGTCCAAGCAAGAGCTGAATAGTGTAGGATAAGTAACAGTAAGCAGCATTAGTCGGGCCTCACACTTACGCTCTTCAAGGAAGATTTCTTTTTAAAGTCACTGCTTACCTCTTTCAAATTCTTAATGTATCACTATCAAGATAACTGGACCATTATTATTATTATTCGCATTCTCTGCCTTGGGTTTGAAAGGATGATAGAGGCTTGCTTTAGCTAGGCTCCTCTAATCCCTCTTCTCAACTAGGTCTCAAGCAGTTTTAGCATGGAATCCAAAGGCCACGCAGTGAGAATCTGCCCACCCACCATATCTGAGCAAGGTTTTTTTCTTTAAAGATTTTATTTATTTATTTGACAGAGGAAAAAAAGAGAGAGTGTGTGCACACACAACAGGCAGAGGGAGAAGGAGACTCTCAGCTGAGCAAGGAGTGCAATGCAGGTCTCAATCCCAGGTCCCTGAGATCATGAGCTGAGCTAAAGGCAGACACTTAACCAACTGCCCCTGAGAAAGTTCTTAATTTTCCATCAGTGGCCCCCTCATTCTGCTGGCTACAAATCTCCAGCCGCCTTTGCTGTATTCAGAGTTGAGCTCAGTCCTACACTGAGGGCTCTCTCCTCCTACCGCAGTAGCATGAATAAAATGTACCTTGCCATTTTTAACAAGCATCTGGTGCAAAATTTTTCTTGGACACAGATGCTAAGGACGGTTCAGACAGGAGGCATGAGAAAGCTCTGCTTCCCACTCTCAAAGCCTCAGGAGATATGGTCCATCCTCATGCTCTTTTGCAGTCAAAGCAGAGGCTCTCAAGCTCAGACTCAGCTTGGAAAACCCCTACTGGTTGTTAGATCCCTGAATGATTACCTCAGGGACAGGCAGCACAATAATAGAGGGAATTTACTATGAAGATAAAGGAGTCAGCCATAATGTCAGGATGTGTCCAGAAGCCATGACATCCCAAAACATGTACAAATGGCATGCCCATGGCTGTTGCCCTAATCTCCGGCCCAATTCCCCAGCTTTCCTGTTGATTCCATTAACTGCCTCTATCATTCTATTGAATAAATTTTACCCTCATGGCCAGTTAAAATCACCAACACCAGTTTTTATTGCTTGTAACTCAGAAGCCTAATAGGTTTTGCTGTTACCTAGGATCAATTTTATTTTTATGAAAAAACAAAATTTTAAATAATATAAAATGAAGGTCAGTTCATTCATAAGGCTGGAATAACAAATTGTCATGAACTGTGTCACTCAGAACGACAGAAATTTATTTTCTCACAGCTCTGGAGGCTAGGTTGATTCTTCCTGGATGCTCTAGAGTTGAATCTGCGTCTCTGTCCCAGCTTCTAATGGTGGCTGGCCATCCTTGGTCTTCTTGTCTTATAGATGCATCATTCCAATCTCTGCTTCCATCTTCACATCATATCCTTCCTGTGTGTCTGTGTCCACTTTCTTCTTCTTATAGGGACATAGGCCACTGGACTAGGGTCCATCCTAATCCAGTATGACCTCATCTCAACTTGCAGACATCCACAAAGATCCTATTTTCAAATAAGGTCACATTCACAGGTGCTAGGGATTAGGACTCCAACGTATCTTTTGGGAGGACAATTCAACTCACAACATAGAGAAACTACTGACCATATAGTCCTGTAACCTAAAGCCAGAGTAAAGCAAACCCAAGTCAGGGGTGATAGAGTAGAATAAAAAGGCAGAAGAGAGAGAGAGAGAGAGACGTGGTGCAGAGGTCTTGGGAAAGAGCCAGGAGTCAACACATGGAATCATGAATGGCTACAGAGCACAATTTCTTTCCAAAGCAAGAGTCTTGAATATTTAGTAAAATCAGGTTCCATACTCTCCTAAGAAGAGCATCAGGAACTAGAGCTAATAGAAGGGGAGAGAGGTGGAGGAAGATGGTTATATCAAGGTAACAAAAGTTAAAAGTAGACTCACAACTTAAAGGAAACAGAGGCCAAAACATCATAAGAATTAAATATAAATATTCCAAAGCAAATATAATAATCTATAATGCTATGCCAAATATTCACATAGAAAATCAAATCTGTATAGCTTAGTAAAAATGTGAAGGTTGCTTTAATGAGTCACTGAATAAATATCTTCTCGTGAATTACTCTCATTTTTGAGCATACTATTTGCTAGCAAGTCAGTCTCAAGATAATTGTACACAAACAGAAAGGGCCAAGGAAAAACCCCAGGCATTAACTCTCTAAAACTGTGGAAACTAAAAATGAGCAAAACTTTGTTCTCAGGATTACTTATCATACTTGAAGTGACTACTGTACTCAGTCCTTGGTCTCCCTTCATTTCTTTTTGATGCCTCCACAAATCAGTGACAGCTACAACATTTCTGCTGAGCCAGCACTCTCCCCCCACCCCTCCACCCCCCACCCCAGTGATCTCAGAATGTCTGAGAGAATGTCTGGAACTCTGTGCACTCCTTGATATGCAAAAGAGAACCTTATTTCCAAGTGCCTTAAGCCAAGACAGTACTTGCATAAATCATGTGGAATAGAACAGAGATAGGAATAAAATAAAATAAAGGGTTAAAGCAAAAAAAAAAAAAAAAAGGGCACCAGAAAGAATTGCCAGTTTTCATTGGAATCATGGGAAAAAAGATTTAACCATGCATTTCCTTAAATCCTTGATACTGTACTTCCTACTGTAAACGAAGCAGTATTAAAGGAAACATCAGTAGCTGGATAAAATGAAAGGCAAATGGGGAAATGAACATTTGCTCTGTGATGAAAATAAAAGATTTGTGAAATGAATTTGGAACGTGTAACTGTTCTATTCCATTAAACTATCTTTTTGTCTCTTTCCTTCTCACTCCTCGGACCAAAATATTACTCTTACATGGTCTTCACAGCTGGTTCTAATGAGAGAATGAATCTGATGAGGTGCAAGGTGGCTTAGGCATGGATGAATGGACAATCATGAGAAAGATGCCAAAGGAGGACAAGGGACGCTTGAAATCTGCTCCTTAGCCAACTGGCTCTTTGCATGATCTTTACACTACAGCGAAATATATTCCTCCCTCTCCACCACTAATAGATGTAGTTAGTTACTATATTCCAGAATCATGACCTCCAAGATTACCAAGAGTGTGCTCTGCAGCCACACTTTCTGTTTTATTCCATAGAAACATGACAAGAAAGCAAAGTAGCAATATAAAAATGAAGTCCTTTCCCGGAAGGAAGATATCCATAGTCAGTATATGAAAGGAAAGGTTCCCATTAAGAAATGACCTCTCCAGGGACACCTGGGTGAATCAGCAGTTGAGTGTCTGCCTTGGGCTCAGGGCATGATCCCAGGGTCCTGGGATTGAGTCCCGCATCATGCTTCCTGCAGGGAGCCTGCTTCTCCCTCTGCCTGTATCTCTTCAGGAAAAGAAAGAAAAAAAGAAAGAGAAGAAAAGAAGAAAAGAAAAGAAAGAAAAGAAAAGAGAGAGAGAAAGAAAGAAGAAAGAGAGAGAAGAAGAAAGAAAGAAAGAAAGAAAGAAAGAAAGAAAGAAAGAAAGAAAGAAAGAAAGAAAGAAAGAAAGAAAGAAAGAAAGAAAGAGCCTCCCTGCTCCAGGTATTTTAGCAAATGATCAAGAACCAATGGTGGGAAGAAATTCTTGCTCCAAGAAACAGAGGCTTCAAAGAAAATAAGCTGGGGAAAATCTATTAGGGAAGGCTCAAAGATCTACATCCAGTCTTTTTAAAAGATTCCCTTTTCTAAAAATGAGTGGGAAATATCAGAGAGGGAGACAGAACATGAGAGACTCCTAACTCTGGGAAACGAACTAGGGGTGGTAGAAAGGGAGGTGGGTGGGGGGTGGAGGTGACTGGGTGACGGGCACTGAGGGGGCACTTGGTGGGATGAGCACTGGGTGTTATGCTATATGTTGGCAAATTGAACTCCAATAAAAAATTAAAAATATTAATAATAAAAGGATTTTAAAAAAAGATTCCCTTTTCTAGATTGATCTCCACATTTTTTGTTCATCTTGAAACGGTAGCACCCTGAACCCACTGTCACCTGAGTCTAAGCACTTAACGTCTATTTTTCTCTCTCCGTCATCAAAGTAGCCACCAGCCTTGCAAACACAAATTCAATGGTCTTAATCCTTCCCCATTCAGCCCCCCTGCTGTGTTCACCCCTGTTGGTCTTGTCCTTCATAAAACTCCTTCCTCCTGACACTTCACTAGGCTATACTATCGCACGGTCCCCTCGTTGCCCGTTACTCTTCTATCCTCCATTTCTTCTCCTTTTCCACATCATTCATTTCACTTCTCTCTCATTTATCATTCTTCCAGAGCAACAGCACCCACTCGCATGCCTTCCGCTAGGATGGATCTTATGTTTGACCTTCCAAATTGTCTCTCCAGGCTCAAGTCCTCAACGTAGCTCTAATCTGAATTTCTAACTAACCGCTATAACATCTTTTGGTAAATGTTCCAGAAGCATCTCAAAACACATAAGTGTAAAACTGAATTTACCTTTTTGCCACAATCTATAAACTTTAGATTTCTATTACTGCTACCAGCATCTATCTCTTCCTTCTCCTTTCCCCTCCCCAACATCCAACCAGTTGGGCCTCCAAATTCTCCTGAGATAGTCTCTTTTTTTCTTTTCTCTTTTTTTTTTTTTTTTTTTTTTTTTGACAGTCTCATTTTTACCATTCCCAGTGATGTCTTTCTAGTTAATGACTATTACCTGCCTGGCTGGTTGCTACAATTTCCTAAGGACCTGCCAGCCTCCAAAGGGTCCCTCTTCTCACCTATCCCTTATGTCACTGGCAGCCCCTAGCTGCTCCCTAAATTGTAATGCCCCTTTCTTGCCTCCAAGTAAAACCAAAATCCCTCAATCCAACCCCAAACCCCACAATGTTATCCCAGTCTACTTTTCTAGAATTTTCTCTTTTGATAACTTCACAGGACCCTACATTCCAGGCCATTGCACAGCTCCTGACTGCTTCATCATTTTACCCTTCCCTCTTCTGACCCAAATCTCTCTGTTCTATCAGAGCCTGCACCTACCTCAGGAAGACTGTCCTTATTCCACTTATTCCACTGTCATTTCCACTTGAAATACTTCTTTTTGAACCTCCATTGTAGATTGAAGCTACTCCTGGCTCAGGTAGTTTGCTAGCTCTTTGCACATATTTTTTTTCTTTCAGTCTGTTAGATTCAAGCAGTCAGAAGGACAGAGACTCACATTTATCATTGCATCACATGAATATAGGCTAATAAAAATTTTTCTGATCGAATTAAATCTAATTTTCTCTCACAGAAATGAAAGTTTGAATAAATAAAAGAAGCTTCTGTGGATGCTTTCAAATGACATTTAGATTCAAAATCAGTCTCCTTTCTATATAGAGAAATATAGTCCTCCCTCTATCTTGTAAGACAAACTAGTATACTGATAACAAAACCAAAACTCGTTACCACTTTCAAATAACTTGGGACTGAGCTGAAATAAGGTAGAAAACATGGGTAGTTTTCCTAAGACATATCTTCGATTGCCGCCTTACCAGAAAACCATGATGACACATTATTTCCCTCTTTGATATAAAAAAAAGCTTATTTCTCTGTCTCCTTGAAATAAAATGCAATACATAATCCACAGTAAGAGGCTCAAACCTGGGGGTGCTTGGGTGGCTCAGTAGTTAAGCCTTTGGCTCAAGTCATGATTTAGGGGTCCTGGAATTGATTCCCACATCAGGCTCCCTGCAGGGAGCCTGCTTCTCCCTCTGCCTATGTCTCAGCCTCTCTATCTGTGTCTCTCATGAATAAATAAAATCTTAAAAAAAAAGATGCTCAAACCTATAAAAATAAATATCACCCATAATAGCACAGTATTTTTCATTTCTGCCAGGAGCTCAGGCTCACGTTATTAGAAAAAACTCACATTCTTTTACCTGGATATTTGAATAGTTCCAAGCAAACCATCTATCAGACTGGCAAATTATTCTCCCCCCCCTTAAAAAAAATTAAAGAAGATGCTGCTTCAGAACTTCCATCAAGACATTCCAAGATACAGCCTTTGAATGAACAAAGTTTTGCACTAACAGGATCATCTCTGCAGACAAGAGGGGCCAGCAAGCATGGGGAGATGAGGGAAGCTCTTCTTCTGGACCTAATTGCCTGGCTGCAATCTCATTTTCCATCACATTTTATTTAACTTTTCTTTACTTATATCGCATAAATTAACTCAGCAGCCATGCAGAATAATTTTGCTTCATTTGGATCTAAATTAATGAGCGTGATCACAAAGCCATGTGTACAATTTCAATGAAGATACACTGTAATTATTCTCTTGTACGGGGTAGCATCTCTGCCGCGTGCTAATGTAGTTTGAATGCGCAGTATCTGATGCTTTTGTGGTCTTCTGCTACAACACCCTACTGGAAAAAATGTCCTCCGGTTAAGAAATGCTAAAATAAATTATTAAACACAAAGGAAGGAAGAAGAAAGGGGGGAAAAACTTAGAAAGAGAAAAGAAAATGACAAAGGGAGAAGTGTGCTCCCGGGCACTCATTTCCTCACACAAATTTTATTTCCAAATCGCTTCATTAAGTAATGCATTAAGTTGTGCAACAATAGATCATATTTTTTTTTCCTCAGCATTTGAGAGAGGGGTTTTGCGGAGAGGGAACTCTGGGCATTTGAGCATATGTAAGAAATAGAGAAGAGAAATCACAAAAGAACACAGGCACTTATGTCTGTAGTCAGCCATGAGTTACAGGGCTAAGTATCAGCTTGAGACCATGAATTATTTCTGCCCAGGCCATACAGTTCATGGAGCCCTGCTTGGGGAACATTAGACCCTTAGGGCAGGCAATTATATGCCTTTAGGATTAATCCCAAACAAGACAATGATTCAGAAATAGACACATTCTCTTTTGAAGAGCTTTTAGTCATAAAAAAGTCATTTTTTTTTCTTGCTTGCCCTTAAGGCCTCCCAACGCCCCCCTCTCTCCTCTCCTCTATTAAAGGTATAAAACAGAGCTTCCACCTGCTAGCACTCATAGACCAATAACTTTAATTTTTGGCACTTATTTACAGGCTGAATAGACTCATCCACACCTGCTTTCCCCTTAATTAGCTGGCTATCTAAGGGCTGCAGATTGGAGGCTGCCAGCTTCCTGAACTAAGAGAAAGATCATTTACTTGCTGATATAAGAGAACTGGGGTGGAGAAAGGAGGGAAAAAAAGAATCTTTCTGTTAGAGAAACTAAAGAGGAAACCATTAGGAAAAAAAATAAGAGAGAGTGAGAGAGAAATAATATATGAATATGGGATCAAATTAGAAATACTACTACATATATGATATAGATAAGAAATATATATGAATATATAAGTATGTATATGAGTATATATTAGCATATATACTTATAGAATATATGTATGTATATCATATATATATCCATATATATTATATATATGGGCTACTTGAAGCCAGGAAAATAAACAGCCACTCTAATTGGCAGTGACAGCTACTTCTACTTAAAAACATTTGAAATCTTCCAAAGAGCTCCAAAGAATCCGACATTCTTTCGCATTATTTTTTTTTTTTTAATATTTTATTTATTTATTCATGATAGTCACAGAGAGAGAGAGAGAGAGGCAGAGACACAGGCAGAGGGAGAAGCAGGCTCCATGCACCGGGAGCCCGACGTGGGACTCGATCCCGGGTCTCCAGGATCGCGCCCTGGGCCAAAGGCAGGCGCCAAACCGCTGCGCCACCCAGGGATCCCCTCTTTCGCATTATTACCAAAGACAACACTTGCTATCACCCAACAGAGATAAGGAAAGTGACCCCCAATAAAGTAGGAAGAGGACTGGGTTGGGGGTCTGAAGCCCCTGGGACCCTAGACTCCACTTTGCCACCAACCCACTGCTGGAATTTTGGATATGTCACATGACAGGGGTGGCCTCAGTGTCCCCATCTGCAACAAGTGGGAATGGATAAAGTGGTCTTCAAATTCCTTTTTAGCTTGAGTGATTTTGAATCAAAACTTATTCTCCTTTCAGCTCCTTTCTACAATATCAATCACCCCTGAAATAACCCAGGATGGGGAGGGAGAGCCATAACAAGACAACAGTACATTGTAAAAATTAGACACTTTTTACACCGCTGGAATGTCTGAAGTTTCAAACCACAATAGGTGAATTTTAATGCTGAGAGGAAACTTCCATGATTTCCTCAACTTCCTCAAGTTACAGATGAAAAAACAAACAAACAAACAAGATCTAAGATGGTTAACTGACTTGTCCCAGGTTCATGGAGCACAGTTGAGATTAGAAATCAAGTTCAACTGCCTCCCCAGACAAATAACTGGCAATTCTGCAGCGAAACAATCTGACCCTACACAAAAGTGCACTCATTAGAAAAGAAGGGCACGCTTCGTGCTAAGGTTTAGGTGCAAGTTTATCTTTCCTTCATACAGTTTACAGGCTCTTTAGAGATGCAATGGGTGCTCAATATAAATTTGGTATAAATAAAAATATATTCCCCAAGGGCCCTTCAAGATCAGTACTCAATGAGCATATTTTATTCTCCAGATGTGTTGCAAGCATGTTACGGAACCATTGCACTTCTCAGTTTAAATCACAGCAAGAATTTCTACTGCCCCTAAGACAAGTACCAAACTTGGCACCACAACCTAGAAGGCCTCTCATGAGATGACCACAGCTCACCTCTCCAGCTTCATCTCTGCCTGATGCTCACCCCCAGCAGACCACAGTCTTTCAGCCAAATTGAACTACTTGTAGCAAGTCCACAGGAACAGCCTGTTTCCCACTTTCTGATTCCCCCACTCATTTTTATCATCACTAACCCCCTTTTCATCCTCCTTGTTCCCTATTTGTGTCACTGCTCCCAAAAACCATTACATCTGATCCTCCCATGACCCACGTGGAGCTAATTTGCTCCTGGTGCTCACCTCTCTCTCCCATATCACAGTGAACTTGGTAAAGGAAGGAATTTCCTTGTCCCCCATTGAATGCCCCATAATGCTAAGCACTGTGATTGTTCAAAAATACTTGTTAAATAAATCAATGTCAAGAGAGGTAGAACCATGGTTACTTATGAATTCCTTTGTTTATGGATATTTTTAAAAATTGACCACGGGGATCCCTGGGTGGCAGCGGTTTGGCGCCTGCCTGCCTTTGGCCCAGGGCGCGATCCTGGAAACCCGGGATCGAATCCCACATCGGGCTCCCGGTGCATGGAGCCTGCTTCTCCCTCTGCCTGTCTCTCTTTCTCTCCCTCTCTCTGTGACTATCATAAATAAATAAAAAATTTTAAAAAAAATTGACCACGTCTTTATGACTTACACACGACAAAACATTCAAGTCTTTACCTTTATTCCCATAGGCATGTCGACCTTCCCACATCTTGGAGCTTCTTCAGTACATGAGGATGTGCTGGATGTACTAGGATGTGGGCTGTTGACTAGGATTACTCAGTCACTGCAAATCTACCCACTGTTCTCCAGTCTTATAGAATGAGCAGTTCAAATTTTTCCCAGGAGTCTATAGAAGGGAGC
Organism: Canis lupus baileyi; assembly: GCF_048164855.1. Lineage (NCBI taxonomy): Eukaryota > Metazoa > Chordata > Mammalia > Carnivora > Canidae > Canis > Canis lupus. The sequence goes on from NC_132874.1 coordinate 9,149,334, forward strand.
AATCAACAGCTGGATTCTGGAGCCCAGCCACCTGAATGGAGTCTGAGCTCTGCCACTTATTGTAACTTCAAGCAAGTTACCTTCCCTCTCACTACATCTCAATGTCCTCATCTGTAAAATGAGACGATATCATATCTACTTCAAAGAGCCATTGAAGAATGCAGTTCGTTAATATGTGTAAAAATCTTACTACAGCATCTGGCATACAGGAATTATGCAAGGCTGGCTTAATATTTTTGTTAGGATCATGTATAAAATTTTTTTTTTAAATTTTTATTTATTTATGATAGTCACAGAGAGAGAGAGAGAGAGGCACAGACACAGGCAGAGGGAGAAGCAGGCTCCATGCACCGGGAGCCCGACGTGGGATTCGATCCCGGGTCTCCAGGATCGCGCCCTGGGCCAAAGGCAGGCGCCAAACCGCTGCGCCACCCAGGGATAGGATCATGTATAATTATAATCATTATCCCTAAGTTTTTCATACATGTTGTCTCACTTAACCTTCATAACTGTGCAGTGAAGGAGTCCTCATGTTCTCCTTTACCAGTTAAGACATCATGAAACACTGCAATGTCACAATGGAATCCCAGATGTTGAAAAAGTTGTACTGTGTATCATTCCCCCACCTCACCTCTACCTTCCAAAGATAAGTTGCCCCTCAAACATTGTTAGTCTATGAATGTTAATAGGATTCTCTCAGGGACCCACCAACACAAAATCCTGGTCCTATCTGCAACCTGCCTCTGTCAGAATACATAGCCAGTCTTCTATCTCTTACATCCCTCCCGCCACCTTTTCATTCCCACTCCTGCCCTCTTTACTCTGATCCTCATTATCTCAAAATTAGATGGCTGCACACTTCACTCTTGTTTTTAGCTTTAAAAGCACACCAATTTCACAGAGCTAGAGCTCTGCCTTCATATGTGAAATTTAAAAGAAAAAAAGAAATCCAATAAGTCTACAGAAGTCCACAAACGGTTCCTGATTTTTGCTTCTCCTCCCCAACTCCCATCAAAAAAGTAAAATAGACTGGGGGAAAAAAACTTCCTTCCAATGACTCCCACATCAATACATTACACAGAAAGCTTTTGAAATAACCCAACGTGCCTGATTAGGAATGTAAATTCTATACAAATTTGACTTCACATTTTCCTAGTGACTTATTTGTACCTCGACTTTTTTTTCTTAGGGTAGTTAAGCAAGAGGAGATGCTTACTTAGTGAAACGAATTAACTTCTCTTCTACAATTTAGTCTATACCATTCTGATAGCTTTTGTAAGGTCGATTATGCTCTGAGATATCAATAAACTTTTTTTCTCTGCAGCTCCTAGAAATAAACAAATGAAGAGAGAGATTTATCTCAATTCTCCTTAAGGGTTTGTCAGTCTTCAGTTGTCTAAGACTAACTTCCAATTAGATTTTTTGTTTTCTGATTCTTGTGACTTCTTGATCATGACAAAATAAGAAAGGAAACAGTTCTATGGCTCAAAAGTAGAGAGCAATCCAAGGATGGGTTATCTATGAATTCACAACCCTAGGCCAGACACAAAGTTTCAACCACCATCACAGCCTGACTGGACAACCAATCAAGTAGAAAAATCCTATTTTGTCTTCTTGGAAAGCATCGTAGAACCCAAGATGTGTTTCTATACTACTCCTGTCCCAAACAATGCATCTCACACACACATCTCTAATGTCTGCAGGCACCCGGTCTAGAATTCAGACAGGATCCATTTACTTTATTAGTTGTAAAATAAACTGCAGATTTCAAATGATGACCCTCTCCCTGAGGGGCTCTCCCCACAGCTGTGTTTAGAGAATAGTGGCTCCTTTGGTAAAAAGAATCAGATAACTTCTCTCCACTCAAGACTCAGGATATTTTATTCTCAAAATATACCTGTGTTCCAAGAGTAAACTGTAACAAATTTGAAAAGATGGAATCCATAGAAAGGATTTTTCCCCAGATCTGAGCTTTAGGGTAAATGAGAGAGAAAGAATGGAAATTTGTGAAGAAATAAAAGTGAGTATTTCTGTGTGCTTAAGGAGACCATTTAAAATACCTTAAAATATTTTATGTGAAGATATACAGTTTCTTATAATTATGTTTGGGATGCCTGGGTAGCTCAGCAGTTAAGTGTCTGCCTTTGGCTCAGGGCGTGGTCATGGAGTCCCCGGACTGAGTTCCCCACTGGGCTTCCTACATGGGGCCTGCTTCTCCCTCTGCCTGTGTCTCTGCCTCGTGTGTGTGTGTGTGTGTGTGTGTGTGTGTGTGTGTGTCATGAATAAAGAAAATCTTTTTTAAAAAATTATCATTTTTGATATATTGATATATTAAATTATCAACATAATCATTCTATAAGTATTATTTGATTGAAGTAAGACATTATTTAGCCTAAGTGAAGCCAATATTTAGGAAATAAAGAAAACCTCTTAACAGGAAAAAAAAAAAACTAATTCCCTAATCTTAGAGAGTGAAAAAGAGAAGATATTCGATTTTCTGGATTCCATGTTAACTACCTAAAAGTCTTTCATTTTGGGGGGCACCTGGTGGCTCAGTGGTTGAGCATCTGCCTTTGGCCCGAGTCATGATCCCAGAGCCCTGGGATCAAGTCCCACATCAGACTCCCCACAGGGAGCCTGCTTCTCCCTCTGCCTATGTCTCTGCCTCTTCTCTCTCTGTGCCTCTCGTGAATAAATAAATGAAATCCTTAAAAAAAAAAAAAAGTCTTGTTTTCATTGAATTTGCTGAGGAAAAAAAAGAGACAACAGGGAAAACCACCCCACACACTGCTTTTTGCCACAGAGGATCTTTAAAATCTTCACTTATCCTGAACTGTCACCCTCAGCAGCCTCTGAGTCTTCCAATGTTACCTTATCATTTCTAGTCTTTTAAAAACTGCCTAACAGTCCTAAGACAAGTGTTTTTCAAAGCTTGCCAGTATGTGATATTTCTAAATCCAGACAAATTGCTTTCATGTTACAGAAGATGAAGATAAGTGGGAGGCTCAAGACCGGGTCCCGTAGAGGGCTTGCTGCAGCAAGCGGTGGTCCCATCAGTTCTCAGGCTGTGACCCTTGACCAGAGGCCTGGATGTAGCTTATTATGCCAGAAGACAATGAAATCTTCCCATATCCACCTCTGAGATTTTGTTTCAAAGCTAGGCAAATGTGGTTGCAGCTTATTAGCTCATTTCTGCATTTGCGAATGGATGCTCCTGCATACTGGGCTGAGGCTCTTCTGCTAGCCCATCCCCATGCACCATGTACTCCTTCACTGGGTATCCTGAAGCCCACCTGGGTACCCCTCTATCAGAAAGCTGGCTGCCAGTTCAGTTCTTTGGGGAGAACCCATTAGAAGAGACAGGGAGACGGACCAAAATCCATATAGACTATCAGCAAGCTTCTTGCACTCCCCCAGTGAAGAGAACCCAATACAGTAGACAAGAAACCAGAAAGAGGAAAGAGGAAAGGTTACAGGTCACAGGTACTGTCAAGCAGCCTTCTCTACATATCTTCCTCTATTCTGGGAACACTTTCTCTCCTCACTCTGGATTGTACCTTGCAATTTCTCTACAATCTGAACACACTATTGTAATTAGTCCCCTCATTCAGTTCTGTCCACATTACCCAATTTCCTGCTAGGACCTTGACTGACACAGATTGTATTCAACTCCCACTCTGAACAAATCAAGAAGATGAGGCCATAGCTATAGGTCCAAAGTCAACAAAAGGAAACCCACACAGAAGGCAGAGCAGCCTGACTTGAGAAAATAGCAATGATCTCCGGAAGCTAGAAAGTATCCAAGTCATTTTTAAAATGTTGTACTGCACTGCTTGCCTTTAAAATAGAAAGAATGGTACAACATTTCCTAACAAATCAAGCCCAGTTCTAAATAAATGTCTTTAGAAATAGTTTAGTAGGAATGAATTCTAGGTATCCAAATATAAAATACTTAATACTGAGGTTTAAGATTCTGGAATATTTTCCCCATCAAGAACTGCAGTACTTTAAAATATTTCAAGGGAGGGATGCCTGGGTGGCTCAGTTGTTGAGTGTCTGCCTTTGGCTCAGGGTGTGATCCCATGGTCCTAGGATTGAGTCTTGCATCAGGCTCCCCACAAAGAGCCTGCTTCTCCCTCTGCCTATGTCTCTGCCTCTCCCTCTCCCTCTGTGTGTGTGTGTGTGTTCCTTATGAATAAATAAATCTCTAAAAATAATAATAAAATAAAAAATATTTCAGGGAAAGCAGAAGAGAAATCTTGATGTTTTTCCTCCCCTTCTCATTCATCAGGTTTTTTTTAAAGCTTCCATGTTTCTAAGGAGATGGTCATTGTAACCCCATGTGAGAAGTGCAAACGAAAAGACTAAGGCTCAGGGAAATGGCAGAGCTAACCATTGTGGGGAATAAACTTTCATCAAGATCATCCAACTGCTCCTAGAATTCATCACTCCCAACTTACCTGGAAAGCAAATATACAAATATCTTGACTCAAAGCTAATACTAAGTAATTCCAGATAGAAGTATTCCTCTGACCCACAATGCTGATAATCTTACCTCATAGTAACATTTTAATAGTCCATTTGGTCCTAATCCAAGACACAGCCCTGAGCTATAGCCCTAAATGAATTCCCCTCCACTTTTCATTTCTTCTGGGGAATTGGACTAATTATAGTGACTACTTTGGAGGGAGCACTGGTTTGAAAACATTGCCTGAGGGATACAAAAGTTGTTTTATTTCATAATTAGGCATCTCTGTCCCAGGGGCATTTTATAGTCATGGTTTGAAATAACAGCCATTATTTTATTACAATTTTCTATTTTTTGCACATAAAAATATTTAGAACATGTTTTTAGCTGAGTTTTATTAGTCATAATGCCAGGAAGTGCCTGGTGTTATGGATGATGGAATTATCTTTGAGGGCTTCCCTTTAGTGTTATTTCTTTCTTATAGGCTTCGTTCTCCCAGCATTTCGTATTAGAACTGAAATATAAAGTGGAAATTGAATATTCTATTTGCAGAGGTGACCCATACACAAAAATAAAGTGAACCCTACTCCTAGGTCTTTCTATTCCCTTGCTCCTAATCAGCATTATAACCCCTATGCCACATGGGTAACCACTTAGGTCTTGGGTAAGGCTATTTTAACAAGAAATAGAAACATGGCATCCATTCTCAGGCACAAAAGTAACAATTCAGAAACAATTGACATTAAATAATGCCCTTATCAGGCAATTGGATTAAATTTCCCTCTTGGGGGAATCTAATAACAAGATTGTGTGCATGCACTGGCATACATGTGTATGTAGAGAACAGAATAATAGAATCATAGAAACAGAAGGGATTGTCTATTATAGCTAGGCAATTTTTCTTAAACAAAACAGGGATCACCTTTAGAATATCTAAAAACTTCTCCATAATTCCTCTAGGGACAGGGCACAGGTGACCCTTTCACACACACAGCGCTGGTACTCTAGGAGGATATTAGTCCTTATGTAGAGATAAAAATCTGTTTCCTCTTCACTTCTGCCCACTGACACCAGTTCTTCTCTTCTCTGACATCAGAGCCTAGAAATGTTTGAAAAATAGTCATCAAGTCCTTTCTGGTAAAGAATGATCCTTTTCATTAGCCAGTACCCATCCCTCTCTTCTTCTGGTAACAGTATGCAATTTTCCTTCAGTTCCATACCTTCCTCACTCTTAACACATGCAGTCGTTTGCAGGGGATGGAGGCGTACATTCCTGGAATGGGTATATGACCTAAGCCCACCAATTAATACATACAAATTTCCTGTCCCTTGTTTAGTTTCTTTATAAAAATTTTTTTTTACATTTTATTTATTTATTTGACAGAGAGAGAGAGAAAATAAGCAGGAGGTGTGGCCGGTGGAGGAAGAGGGAGAAGCAGACTCCCCACTGAGCAGGGAGCCCAATGCAGGGCTTGATCCCAGGACTCTGGGATCATGACCTGAGCCAAAGGCAGATGCTTAACCAACTGAGCTATCCAGTTGGCTGGATGCACCCCATCCCATGCTTAGTTTCTAAGCAGGCAGTTGACAAAGGCTATACCCATGAGACATATTTTTACAGAATCTTTGAGAAAGACCAGCTCTTTTCTTGCTTTTCTTGTCCATTTTACTTGCTGTATAAGGCAATAGAAGTCATTTCCAAGCAAAATAATCCTGAACCAAAAGAGTCTTCTGATCTTATTCTTTCTAAGGAGCATCACAGTTCCTCCAGCTATTCCTTAAATGGTCTGTCTTCACAGCTTTTCACCATCTCTACCAACTCTGATTTGTTCCAGTGGAAAAGTGCTGAACAAAACTGTTACCCAGAATGAAACCCAAATTACAAAATGTGCTCTGAGCAGTGCAGAGAACAGTAAATATTGACCATTAGTGATGTAGATATGATAATTCTATCACTTCAGCTCAATAGTCCATGAATAATTTTGTGATGGTTAATTTTTTATATCAATTTGTCTAGGCTATGATACCCAGTTGTTTGGTCAAACACCAATCTAGAGGTTGCTATGAAGACTAGACTTTGAGTGAAGCACATTGCCCCCCATAATGTGGATGAGCCTCATCCATCACAGCTGAAGACCTTAAAAGAAAATGATTCAGCCTTCAGAACACCTTCAGACTCAAGACTGCAACACTGATTCCAACTCCTGCCAGAATTCCTAGCCAGCCTGATTTCAGACTTCCCAGCACCTCCTCCACCCTGCATTAACACCTGTGTATACGTGTTTGTGTATGTGTCCTATTGGTTCTGTTTTCTCCAGAGAACTGACACATAAAGATATTATGCTTTTTTCTGGCTTGGAACCTTCAAACAATGGAAACACTTGATTCTTTCACGTTTATGAGGACTCTCCATCTTATATTTGCTCAATTCATTGTTTTCAACTGAACTCCTCATACTTTATATGTGTGTCTACGACCATGATTTCCATCAACTGAGATTTTTCAGAAAGATTCCTTCATCCAGCATATTCATTAAGGGTCTCAGTTTGGAACCTATGCACATTTGGTGAGAAGGCTTTGATCTCTCCATCCTAGTAATTAGAAAAGTGTTTGTTAAGCTATAGCTTATATTGGAGCCCTGTTGAACACAACTTGAAGTTCCCGTCAATCAGTATCCTGTTGTGTGACCTCCTTAACTAGTTGTTAATCCACCTAACAGGATTATCATCCAAGCCACACTTCTCCATCATGCCTGTAAGAATATTATAAAAGTTCCCACTGAATGCCCTGCAGAAAGAGAATAGACTATGTTCACAGAATTCCTTCCATCTAATAACCATGCAAAACCCATGCAAAAATCGTTACTTTGACATAAATTATTGTTTACGAGCTCATTCTAACTGGCCACCCTTTCATTTTGTGAAGAATTTTTTAAGACCTTATTTATTTGAGGATAAGAGAGAGAGAGAGAGAGCACAAGCATGGGAGAGGGATAGAGGAAGACCAGACACCCTGCTGAGCAGGGCACCCAACGCAGAGCTCGATCGCAGGTCCCCAAGATGATGACCTGAGCAGAGGCAGACACTTAACCAAATGAGCCACCCAAGTGCCTCTTTGTGAAGAATTCTCATACACAGTTGATTTAGAATTTTGCCAGAGTGCCATCAAAATACCAGCAAAGTAAACTTAGATCTGCATTTTTGCTAATTTTTGAAATACCCTCTTCCCCAAAGATGAGAGATATTCTGTCCATGATTGCATCTTCAAGTTCTTTCATTACCTTGAAAAGTAATTCATCTGGGCAGCCCAGGTGGCTCAGCAGTTTAGCGCCGCCTTTGGCTTGGGGTCTGATTCTGGAGACCCAGAATCCAGTCCCACGTCGGGCTCCCTACGTGGAGCCTGCTTCTCCCTCTGCCTCTGTCTCTGCCTCTCTCTCTCTCTCTCTCCCTCATAAATAAATAAAATCTTAAAAAAAAAAGAAAAGTAATTCATCAAATAAATGACTAGTTTCACACATTTGAAGAAGCACAATGCTTCTCACCTTCTTGAGCTTCAGTTGTTACTCATGTAAGTTTTACTCTTTATAGTTTAAATGTGATTCTCCTTGATGGAGAAGAAAGAGAGAAAACCAGGCTAACCAAAAGGCAAATAACCAGGAAAAAAACTGTAACAGACTAAAGAGCCAAATGACTTTTATCTTTGTTCTATTAAAAAGCATGTAAAATCTGATATTTAAACCATCAAAACTCTGGAAGACAGATGATCAAAGGACAAACAGATAACTCATTTAGAAGAAATCTATCTGAATCACAAAACATGGAAAAGGTTGCATCTTCTTAGTATTGCAATAAATACAAGATAATATTTTTAAGCTTGGCCTATAAAATTAGCAGTCTCTTGAAAAAATATAATATACAATGTTGATAGTGAAAGTATCACCTACATTTTCACATATACACGTATTGTGTGATCATATATATTGATAACAGAAATATGACATACTACTACTCTTTCACAAAGTTGTATATCAATATTCACAACACCCCAAGGAAATATTTTTAAATGTAAGACAATCTTTAGCTACAAAGATTTTTATTGTTTATTTATTTGTGTTTAAGGATATACACCATACAAGCAATAAAGAATATGAAATAAATTATGCCTCATAATTATAAAAGGGTACTGTGTAGCCATTAAAATGATTACTATGAACTTACTAAGAGAAATTCTTATTTTATAATTTTTGGCTTAAAAAGTTATTATACAGAATATGTACATTTTCTCTATGTAATACAAGTGAGTAAAACTCTTCACTAAAAAAATAAAAAAAAAAACCTAAGAAAATATACCAAAACTAATATGGTCATGACATACTAGATGTTAAATTATAGAATTTTTACAAAGGGAAAAATAACAATAGGTTTTATTTTTAAAACTGGATTGAGAGGTTCTGTTTTCTTTAAAACCAACAGAACCTGAGCATATTTTTGCAAGAACCATTCAAATAGTCAAGAAAAATCATGGAAATTATCATATTTTCAAAATCACAGAGGGAGAAAGTGCATCAGTCAAATCAAGCATGATCTGTCAGATATAAGAAAAGCCCTCCTTCAGTCTGCCACCAACCCCAAAACACACCTTCCAATCATGCTTCATCATAGGTTTTTTCCTACCCATACTTAAAGGCATCATCACTAATCCTCAAAAGATTATTAGTGCTCAAGATTTTTAGTTATGAATTAATAGTTAAATCATGATTAGCTATTAGAAGAGCTTTCAGCATTCAAGACTGATCAGTATTATTGAGGTTGGGATATAGAAGGAGAAGATAAGTTGCCAGATGTAAAGCAGCCATTCTCTTCACTTCAGAATGCACCCCCATCAGTCCTGATCTCAGAATCCACATGCGTGCACTTAACACTTTGCATTTCTCTTAGGAAACCATGCTCTCAGAACTAACACCATCTACACTTAGCAGGAATAAGCAAAGCCATTCTGATTTGGGCCTTACCATACCTATAGTTATAAAATGACATGAGTTGGGACGCCTGGGTGGCTCAGTGGTTAAGCATATGCCTTGGGCTCAGGGAGTGATCCTGGGGTTCCGGGATCGAGTCTCACATCTGGATCCTTGAAGGGAGCCTGCTTCTCCCTCTGCCTGTGTCTCTCCCTTTCTCTGTGTGTCTCTCATGAATAGATAAATAAAATCTTTCTTTAAAAAATGACATAAAAAATGATATGAATTGTTCAATATTTCAAAATGCATGGTATGAAGTGGGGGGGTAATTCCTGTACAGAAGGAAGAGAGATACTAACATTATACTGTGATCCATTTGATGTTTAATAAAATTACATTGACAATGAGATAACTTAGGATCAGATACTATATTTTAGAAACAAAGGCAATTTTCTGGTTCCTAGGTATAGGTTAGGATAAAGAGTATATAAGGCAGATGTATATGAGAAGAGAAGGCTAAATTAATGAAGAGGGTATTTCCTGAGAGTTGTCTGGGAGAGAAAAATCAAAGTAAAATGAGGTTCAAGAACAGGAGAGACTAGATTTACATTGAACTGACCAGTGGGCCAGAGCCAAAAGGACTGATGAGTAATGAGGTCAGAATAAATCAAGGAGCAAAGCACAGAGGAGACAAGGTAGAGAAACACAGGAAAGAAGTCCATCAGCCCAAGGATCTAGGGGAAATTATCTGTCATTCCTTAAAGGTTCCAAAATCAGCTTGGGAGAAGTAACCAAAATTTATCATTCATGTATTCAAGAAAACCTATTTATTTCATCTCCTGATGATGGAGTGAGAAGTGACTCAACATATTGACATGTTTTTTGACAAGACAGACTTTAAATCTGTGAATTGTCCAAGCAATGTCAATATTTCTGGTACCTTTTCTTCTCCAATGCTGCCTGTTCCTCTATGATCCCTCTCCTGTAGAACCTGTCCCCTAGGTTCTTCTCTGCTTCCCATTCCAGATGACTGTGACCTATAATGAAGGATTTTGCTAACACTAGAGTTAGTCAACTGAAATACAATTTTAGTATAGTTATAAAAGTGCTCCTAATGCAAAGAAAGTTGGATAAGTCACTACCTATGAACATCATTACCAGACTTGAAAGGCCCCAGGGGTGAGACATACTGCTCTGAATGATCCAAAATTGGCTTCTAAGTCTATTTTGACTGTGTGATTTCTCCTATTACAAATATATAGGATCCTCAGAGCAAGATGATTTTCTTCTCACAGTGTTTTTCATGGCCTTTAAATATCTTTGTCCATATAAATTTATTCAAAAGAAATGTCAATGTTAGCCTCCACAACAATGGGGCAATCTGACAACATGTTGCCTATTGACACAATGCAATGGGAAAGCATAATATCACCCATGAAGTCTTTTTGCATTAAAACTGCTTATCTTGAAGCTAAGTATGGGGAAACAATCAGACTACTCCAAATTCAACCAGACAATTAGACTTGAGTCTTCAAAACTGTCAGTATTATAAAAGATCCTAAAACACCTAATGGGAGAGTCATTCCAGATTAAAAGAAGCTACAAGGCTATGACAACTGCGTACAAAGCATGCTTCTTACTCAGATCATTAGAAGAAAAAAAAAAAAAAAAGAAAAGGAAAAAGAAAAACCAAATGATACTGCAAGGAGAGCTGGAAAATCTGAATATTGACAATATTATACAATGATATTATATCAATGTTACATTGAGATAATTCATCGTGTTTATGTAGAAGAATGACTTTGTTCTTAGAAGATGCATCCCGAGCTAATTAAGAGTGATGTTCACAACTTCCTTTCCAACAACCTAGATGGGAGGAAAAAGAAAATGCAAGAAAAGAAAGATATACATATGTACAACATACATACGGAGGAAGACAGAGACAGAAAGACCCAAGGTAGAGAACTCATTGTGGCAAAATGGTAACAAGTAATGAAGAGTATATTGAGATATTGGCAAGAGTACATTAATCATTATAGTATTTACTATTCTTTCAGTTTTCTTATAGCTTTTTTTTCCCCAAATAAGGTTGGGGGAAAGACAGGCAGAACAAATACATAATCCTGTGATATGGTGGGAGAAACTCAGAAGTCTGAAGATTGGGTTTTGTGCACAGCTGTGACATGTGGCTCAGATTCTGAGCAAGTGGCCTCAGTTCTTGGGGTTTTTAGTTCTTCTTCTGTACAGTAAGATGGATGAACTGAATCATCTCCAAGGACCCTTCCCTGTGATAGGAGTAAGCATTGGGGAATAAAAATAGTCATGTCTATGCATGTAAATGTATGTTGACATATGCCAATAGCATAATAAAATTGCTATTTCTCTTCATAAAATTACTCCCTGGTAATTTCATAATTTATAAATTATTCCTCCTCAGCACCTTGGCTAATTGTGTGTGTTTAATGATATTAGCCTACTTGGCTCTGAAATGCTGTTTCTTGTTCCAAGAATCAGACCTCTTATTTACCTTTAAAAAAAAAAAAAAGAATTCTACACAAAATAACAAGCAAGAAAGAAACAATGCAAGAAAGGAAGGAAGGGGGAGAGTAACAAGGGAAGGGAGGCTAGGAGAAAGGGGAGAAAGAAGGAAGTTGGGGACAGAGGAAGGAGGAATTGCTTCAGAGAAGTATGTATTTGCTCACCAGAGCTGGACTATAAACTGAGAACTGAAGTGTCTATTTAGTGGTGCAAATCCCTCAGGTGATTGTCTCTAATTAGGAGTTGGAAATAGGACCTGTAGCCACTTCATTAATCCCCTGACTATACATATCTAATGCACATGTGTGAAGTTCTGTGGCATCTACTAGGAACCAAAGCAGCAAATGGAAGCAAGAATGGATAGTTTTGAGAAAGAGAGTAGATAATTTTTTTAAATAATCTGTGTAACTCTCTCAAAACTTTTCCTGATGGACCATTTTCCAAGATTAAAAAAAAAGTTTTAAGGCTATTAAGAACTAGACCCATTTGAGCAATACTCTTTAAGACTTATTTATTTTAGAGTGAGAGAGGGAGCATGAATGGGGGTGAGGAGTAGAGAGAGTGGAGGAGAGAGAATCTTTTTTTTTTTTTTATTGGAGTTCAATTTGCCAACATATAGCATAACACCCAGTGCTCATCCCATCAACTGCCCCCCTCAGTGCCCGTCACCCAGTCACCCCTACCCCCTGCCCACCTCCCTTTCCACCACCCCTAGTTCATTTCCCAGAGTTAGAAGTCTCTCATGTTCTGTCTCCCTTTCTGATATTTCCCACTCATTTTTTCTCCTTTCCCCTTTATTCCCTTTCACTACTTCTTATATTCCCCAAATGAATGAGACCATATAATGTTTGTCCTTCTCTGATTGACTTATTTCGCTCAGCATAATACCCTCCAGTTCCATCCACGTTGAAGCAAATAGTGGGTATTTGTCGTTTCTAATGACTGAGTAATATTCCATTGTATACAGAGACCACATCTTCTTTATCCATTCATCCTTTGATGGACACCGAGGCTCCTTCCACAGTTTGGCTATTGTGGACATTGCTGCTATAAACATTGGGGTGCAGATGTCCTGGCGTTTCACTGCATCTGTATCTTTGGGGTAAATCTCCAGCAGTGCAATTGCTGGGTCATGAGGCAGATCTATTTTTAATGAGGAGAGAGAATCTTAAGCAGACTCCTCACTGAGCATGGAGCCCAACACAGGGCTGGATCCCATGAACCTGAGATCATGACTTGAGCCAAAAATCAAGAGTCAGATGCTTAACTGACTGAGCCACCCACAGCCCCTTGACCAGTATTCGTAATCTTAAAAGCAAAGACAGAAGAAAAGAAGCTTCCAAATTAAAAGCCTATATTTGAGATTTCTATTTAAAGAATGTGAGATCAGCACAAAAACAATGCTCACAAAAGTTAAAATTTTTAAAAATCAATCTAACTTAATTTTTATTATATACTATTTTGTATATCCTGATTTTAGACCTTATGCTTTTTATTACTGTACATTCTGATTTTTTTTACCAGGGCCATGGATCATCTTTTAAAAATAAATCTAGGGGCAGTTGGGTGGCTCAGTGGTTTAGCGTCTGCCTTTGGAGAAACCAAATCAATTGGTTTCTCCAGGATGTTTTTCTCCCATGTGATCCCGGAGTCCTGGGATTGAGTCCTGCATCAGGCTCTCCTCAAGGAGCCTACTTCTCCCTCTGCCTATGTCTCTGCTTCTCTCTGTGTGTCTCTCATGAATAAATAAATAAAATCTTTTTTTAAAAAATGTAAAATCTTAGGAGGGAATAAAAGCAAAGGACTTCCATGAAAAATGGTATCTTTATAACTGATGTGAAGATATTTCCAGGACTATTATAAACTGGATTGATAAATATATTCACATCTAGAAAGTGATTCTGTAACTGGGAATGTTTTGAAACATGAAAAACTATGATAAATAACGTGAGCTGGTCATCATTCTTCCCATCATTGAGCTGATTCTCTGTTGACTTTTCACTATTCTTGGTGACTTGCATTGGAGTTTCCATAAATCCACTAAATAAAAAAAAATATTAATTCCAGCATATGGATACTTGACCATTAGCAAGGAGAGCAAAGACTGGGTCAGAATGAAATCTTACTCTAGCCTGCTCTCCTTCAAAGGAAGTACAGCCCATGCTCTCCCCTCATCTCACCCTCTTTATCCTGCTCCTTTTCTTCATCTGTACAATGGGTAGGGGGAAAGCCCATGGAAAGACTATTACCCACCCACAACAACAGCATGTCCTGGACAATATTTCAAGCGCAGTATAGATGAGGATTTACTCAAAATGACTGCCCACTGAGGATATAATTGAGCCTACCACTCCAAAGTCATGCTTGTCAGGTCATTTACTATCTAAGCTTATACTTCTCCATTTGGGCCAATAGGGGACCCAGAATCTTCCCTGGAGTAGTCACAGAGTGCACATGCAGACCAGGTACCCAACAACACTAAGAGTTTTAGTAAGACAATAGAAGGTTATGTTGAAATACACACTGTGAAATAAGACCTTCATACACCAATCATGGGAATTGTACATTTCCTAAATTCAATGTCCTGTTCCTCCTCATCTAGCAAACAATACCTCCTTTTCTCCAATCTGAATCCCTCCAGAGTGTGCTGATCCCTCTCCCCCTTGTCCCCATTGGCTCTGGAACACCTCCAAACAAGCTTGTCCTTGAGAGTTGTCCCAAAAGCTCAAGCTTTCTAGCCACAAAAGCTGAATGGTCATTTTAAATCATCAGTCTTCATCAATTGGTTTCTCCAGGATGTTTTCCTCCCATCAGTATGCTGTGTAAAATGTACAAAGTGTGCAAAATGTTAACTGCTGCCTACTTGTTAGCAGGACTGACTGCTTGATGCTGTAGCTCTTCCTCACATGTTTGCACCTGCTGTCCGGATGCACCCCCTCCTGCACCATGATCAGTATTCTGCAGGGTGGTGACAACCAGGGGAGCATTTTAAGCACCATTGGTGGGAAAGCACAATTTCTTACTTGACCTTCATTAAACAGCCTTGGATAACATCCCCGTCAACAGTAGCTGCAGTCTGGTAATATTAGTGTGAGCATTATATACTACATGGGGCTACACTGGCATGCACCCCAGCCCAAGCTGCTTCATGTACCATCTAGGGGAGCATGTGTGCTAATATTCACATGTGTCCTGATCGAGGTCTTACTTTCTGAGCACTCCTCTCCTTTCTCCACTGACCTTCCTCCCATCAGCTCAGGTACTAGATGTCTGGCCTCTTGACAGAGAGAGAGAGAGATGATGTAGCTGCCTGAGAGAGAACTAAAGCACCAATGTGACTTTAAGATCACCAGAACACCCAGCCCAGGCTCTTCTTCCCACTTAAAACTCTCCAGAAAGCACACTGCTCTACCAAACCCAGGAATATACTGTGTGCATTTTATTTAAGTCATCATTCTCCTATCACTTCTGTATAAGAGGCAAATAAGCTACAGATTATCTCCCCACTGCCCATCAACACCCTCTGGTGGATTGCAAATGTAAGCTGAATTTAACCACAAAATACAGGCACTGTTTCAGAAAGAAGGGACGTAGTGCCTCTTTCTAAGGTAAGCAGCCAATCAGAACAGTGGACCAGTGCAAGGGGTATGGCCCCACGGACCAGGAAGGAGTTACAGCTCAAAAGACACACACTTTCTGCCAGAGCAGTGATCCTAGCAGTAGAGGACTGTAAGAGGTCACCTAAATAGAAGAGAGCAGTTTGGAGAAAATAATCAGCAACTACAATCGGTTGCCAAACCAATGGACACGTAGTTCTGAATAACTGCTCCATTTAGACAGCCAGGGCAAGAACCTAGTCAAGGCCAAGGGGAAGTGTAAACCAGCTCAGGGCAGAGGTGATTGGCTGGACTGCAACAAGATCATGCCGGCAGGATTTTCACATGTTACAGTGTGTCCTGAACTTTGTATTTTTCCATACATATATGGAAAATGCAATGAAATAAGCCATCTATTTCCAATCAATATTTTGATAGGCTATATTAAATAATCAATCTTGCTTAAAGACCACAGCCAAGTCTCATTAGCTGCTATGGTTCTCCTTTGATTTTTGTTGGCTTTCTGGATGGTTTGGCCACTCTCACTAAACTTTGATTAAGGCAAGAGAAAGAGGCGGAACTTTTGGAATTAGATGAAAACCTTTGCCCTTATTCCTGCAGGTCTTTCTGTTAAATTGTATTTTCCGGCTTAAATAAGGTCTCCCATGAATCTGGCTGTCATTATTCTCGAAATAATAATAGTTGATTGTTAAGAAATGAAAAAGCACAAAGCATGTATATTTATTTCTCTGCCTTTCCCCTCAACTCAATGGCTATTACAGGGCAGTGATAGTCCCAAGGAAACAGGGGTTCTTTTAACTGTACCAGAAAATGTGTTCAAAAACCTAAACAAGCTAGCTGCAGCCATATCTTTGTTTGGCAACCTGAGTATTCTCTTCACTTAGACCTGCTCGTTGCAACACACAAAGGATTACTCTGCAGCCAGGGATAATAGCTGATCCCATAATCTGGCACTAACACTTAGAAAGATTAATTACCCTATTAAAATCTTAGACATTACTAAGAAAATCTTTGTATAAACCTTTTAACTCACAACAAACGCAGCCTCCTCAGTGCCTTGGGATTGTTATACAATATAGGTCCTCACCCTCCTACACTTGTTCACCGTTGTTTCCAGCATCTTCAGGAATATCCAGATGCACATACTCACACACAAAAGTGAACGCACATCAGCAAATGTGCACTGAGCAACGGATGGTCGAAGCTGCTTCCTGATACAAAGGCGTAGAGTGGGAATGTGGTTGGAATAGATAAAGTAAAAACTCCTCCCGTCTATAAATCGGTCGCTCTGGAGATTAAGCAGCAGGGGAAATAAAAAACATGGATTCAAAACCTGCTGCTGTGTCAGAAACCAGAGGCACCTAAGAAGATTCAAGTTGTAATCCCCCCACAAATTATATGCCCAATATGTGAGTGAAATGATGAGGAAGGTTGAATTCTTGACGCTTAGCATCAAAGTCTCCCTCTGGAGCCAAACACTGATGATCAGTCTTTAGGGAGTTTTTGGTTTTCTGGATGTCGGCCTATGGTGGTTCCCTTTCTTTGCTCCAGGTTTCTTATCACATATGCGAAGAGAACCCGTTGGTTTCAAGACAGAAATGTGATGAAATGCAAGAGGGAGCAGAAGCCCCAGTGAACAGGTTACAAGGCACGTGCAGACTGAACACGAAAACCACCTGCATCCTTCTCATCAGTTGTGATACTTCACTGACAATGTCATTAAACAGCCCACAGCAAACATCATCCACAGAAAAACGAAGAAATGCTGTTGATAGTAAGTTGGTTAAAAGCCCAGCCTGTAGAGTCAAGATCCCAGCTCCTGCACAGATTGGCTGCATGGAGCCGGGCGACGTGCATCATAGAACCAGCCTCAGTCTCAAATGCCTCACCTGTAACATGGAAATGACAGTCATACCAGATGCCTGAGGGTGTTGGGGGAGTCGGTGAGGGAAGTTCATGGTGCATCTGGCACAACCCCTCATGCATCGCCAGTGCTCAGGAAATATTAGCTGTCCCTGTTCCCTGTCCCTGCAGAGTGACTCCCAAATAACAGAGCAGGCTGCTGTCCAAATGAGGATGACTTCAGGACTGATGCGTCACTTGCCCCTTCGAGCTGTTAAGTAGATCAGGTTCCTCAGCAGGCCTCTTGGCTTTTTGTAAGCAAAGCCTAGAAAGACATAATAACAGGGACAAACAGCACTAACACACATTACAGGGAGACAGGAATTGTTCACAAAACTGGTAGAAGTAGAAGACCCAAAGACACGTTCACTCCCCTTACTCCATCACAACCCCCCTCCCAGTTCTGGTTTACTCTACTTCTCCTGCTACCAACTTTTTCCACTGAGTTTCACCTACTGTCTCAACCACAAAGAAGAAAGACTTTCCCAGGTTTTTTTTTTTTTAATTGCAAATCAGAGGCATAAGCAAATCTCTCAGGAAAGCCCCAAACTGCTCCAGCAGTACCAGCACTTCCCAGAGAAAGGGTCCTCTGCATTCCCAGGTTTGTAGAGAGAAAAGTTGGTCTTCACAGACTTGCCAGGGAAAATGCAAAGCCAGAGATGGTCTATATAAAGCAAGCATGAGGATTTTCCTTGCACTCAGTGAAGTTATGGTTGAAACTTCAAAACCAAAGGAACACTTTTGATCTTAGCAACAAAAGCCTTCCACTCACTGCTCTCATGAGAAGGTGTCAAGGCTCCGCTGGGGCATTTGATTCTTGATGCACGTGGAATGAGAGGCACAAAACATTTTTCTCTGGACCAGCAGAGAGCTGAAATTGGTGCATTCTCCTGTTAAGAGTAAGCAAATTTGGTCCATTTTTTTTCAGGTGCATAGCAATCTTTTTAGACACTGGAAGGCAATTTCTAAGTAAAATAAGATCCAGTAAGGACAGTAATATGGATGTTCAAAATTCTTCCTCCCTAACATTGTCAAAACCATGACTTTCTCCCACTCTACAGTGCTTTCTCCTCAAGTATTGCTGACTACCAGTCTCAGATGAGCAGAAACAGTCAGCTCAAACATTATAGAGACAGAAATGGGTGCCCCAGATTTGCTGTTATTGAAGAAAAATGAAATCCCAGAGACATGAGGGGCAGGGGGGAACTTGGCACTCACAATGAGCATCATTCTCTTAAAGATGTGCACACCAGCACTCCTCTGAAATGTATTTATACAAATAGGCTTGAATTCCACACTTTAAAAATAAAGGATACCTTGTCACCAATCCAGGCTTATCAAGGTGGTCAGCTTCTGATCAGAAAGGTTGCATCGAAACATCTACGGACGGCACACAGAGAAACTATGAAAGGTGGGCTTCTGATTACTCCCCATGTAGATCTGCTTTCACAGCTCAAAAATCAGCCCTGTCCTTAAGAAGCCTTCCAGTTGAAATGCCTCAAAAATCACTTTAAAATTTTTAAAAAATTAAAGTTAAACTGATATACATGAAGAAGAAAAAATATATCATTAAGGTAGTCCAACATCTTCAGGGTTACAGGGGCAAAATGCCCACATACTACCTAGGACAGCCTTCTGAAGAACATAAGAAGATAGGCAGAAAACAGCGTGTCAGGTACAGAACAGATACACCCACAAATAGTTTATGGGACTATATGGGAAGAGCTCCCAAATCAGGATAGTCTTGGGGAGCAAGTGGCAGAGACAGGGCAGGGAAGGCTTCCCTGGTTCCCCAAAGTCTACTTCTCATCAGCCTATGTATTTCTATCTTGGGCTCTATCCAGTCTGGATGCTGAGCTAGATGGAAACATGCAAGAAGGCAATGGGCTCAGTGTCCTCATTTGCTGCCAAGTGGTAGAGCCAAGTTCTAGATCCAAGTGCTGAACCCATCCAGGCCCTGGAGGGCTTCCCCTGGAGGTCAACTACCACATTGGAAGACACGGTCTACAGAGCCAGGAAGGACTAAATTCACACTTCTGGACCATCCCTTCCTTGCTGTTGACCCCAAATGAGTTATTTTAACTTCCTCAGCTTCAGGTCCTTAACTATTAAATAAACAAACTCTTATCCCAAGGATTATGATAGACCAGAGAAGTTATCTTTTGAAATTATAGGGCTCCTGGGTGGCTCAGTTGGTTAAGGGTCTGCCTTCAGCTCAGGTCATGATCCCAGAGTCCTAGGATCAAGCCCCAAGCCCCAAGCCCCATGTCAGGCTCCCTGCTCAGCATGAGTCTGCTTCTCCCTCTACCTGCTGTTCCTCCTGCTTATGCTCTTTCTTTCTCTCTCAAATAAATAAATAAAACCTTTTAAAAAAAATTGTTAACAATGCCTGACAAATAGGGGTGGTGCTAAGTAAATGTTAGCTTCTTTCCTTTGTATTCCTCACCCCTAATCTCCTTCTGCTACCAGGTTTCGTAGATCTAAGGCAGCAGGGGAATAGGCTCAGATGTGAACAGAAGCACAACTTCATCCTGCTAAATCCCACACAAGTTCGGAACCACCTGACTCTGTTCTCTTGTCTTACTAGCCTGTGACACCAGCACCCCCACCACTTTCATTACTACCCAGATGGTGATCTGATTCAGGCTCCTCACAGTCCACTGGCACCAAAGTAACTCATCAACCACTTCAGCATGGCTCACCACTGTCCTGTTACTTGAACCATGGGTTTAGACAATATGATAGTGACAAGACGTCATTCTGTACAAGAATCTTCACTCAGTCTGACCTCCTCCCTCCTCAAAAGTACCAGCTCAGCAAACATAACCACATGGTCCTACTGGATCACCAGGAGATAGCACTGTCACAAGACAGCAACAACAAACCTTTGTCATCGTAAGCTTTTGTTGTGACATCATCTAATTTTTTTCATCCTAGCTTGGAAAAGCTGAGTCCACCAACTCACAGCAATAACTGACAATGAACTCAGGCCCTGTGATTACCTTACATGAATTATTTTGTTCAATCTCATGACAACTCGGAGTTGGGAACTATCATTAGGCCTATTTTACTCGTGACAAAAGATTCAATTGAAGCTCTAGGCAGCTAATTAACTTACCCAAGTTAAAAGAAGTGGTGATGAGGACATCCTTAAAAGAATGGCGTTCATTTTGAGGGTTTTGGTGCCAAGTTTCCCTCTCCCCCCTCCTGTCACTGGGATTTCACTTTTATGCTGGTATTGGACAACTCTGGGGCACCTCTATCTGTTTCCATAAGATTTGTACCAACAGCTTCTATTTCTCTGAGACTGATACCCACACAGCCAGAAAGTGGTAGAGCAGATATTTGAACCATGGCATCTTGACAAGAGAACTTAACCAGCATGCTGCATCCAATTCCTTTTGATAACCTTAGGTCCTATAGCTCAGATTCACCTTTTCAACAATTTTATTGATCACAGACCATGTGCCAGTCACGGCCTTAGTGCTGGCAACAACACAGAACTGTTTTCATGAAGCTTACTCTCTATTTGGATGAAGAAAACATAAAAACACAAACACGTACACGTAATAGAGTTCAGGTAGTGATAAATGCTATGAAGAAAAATAAAGTTGATCAAGGGGCTATAGAGAGAAAGTACTCGATATCTACAGCAGCAGGCAGGTGATCACTTCATTTGATCCTATGTGTTCAGGTAGGACATACATTATATCCATCCAATATACTGGATCATGAGTTGAAAAGCCAAGTGACTTGCCCAACATCCCAGAGCTTGCAAGAAATGAAGTATACACTAAAAGCCAAATTTCCTACTTCGTACTGACTCTTTAGTTGCCATATTTAGTTTAATACTCCAACCTGTAATCATGCTTCCATATGTGCATTTTTAAAGACAGATAATCTCTGTGTACTGGTTTTTCCTTGTTGGTCCCAATAAAATGAGATCACCTAATAAAAAAAAACAGAGTGGATAGGAAGAAAGTATCTAAAAAAAGAAAGCTCTCCGAACTCATAAGAAACTGAACTGTCCAAAATGAGTTCTCTCACTCTCACTTTTAAATACTTTGATTAATAGCTGATAGGCTGTGCTCCACTATAATACTCATGGATTTGGCTCTTACAAGTAGAAATATCCTGGATCCAATGCTTTAATTACTAAGGGAAAATAAGAGCCCCCCTAAATCATGACTAACAGCATTGACATCATTTCCAATCCCGCTCTTTTATTTGTTTGGGCAATAAACAAATGAAATTTTAGTGATAAATTGATTGCTCTGTCCTGGGCTGTTAGACCATGGGCATGTTAATGGGCTGACTTGCAATTATGTGGTTTTGACATGACAAATATTAATCAGTTTAAACTCTCTGAAGACTTTTTGGAAAATATGACCGGGTAGGGAAAGATAAACCTCCTTCTTGTAACTGATTAAATGTCTTTATGGTTATTTTCTTCCCATGCCCATTTTTTTTTTTAATATTGGCAGGAGAACAGATAATTGACAGCTGCAAATCTCAACCACAAATTACATTACTTCAAACAAGCAGGGAAAGACTAAACCTGTGAACTGATAAAAATCTAAACTTCGGGCTGAGCTTTTCATGGACTGGGCATATGATTAGCCAAAAAATTAATCAATCTGCAAGTGTTTAACTATTAAATATCTGGCCCTGTAAACATGCACACATAACACAGATGTCCACTGGAGTGATCCTGCCTTTGATTCTGCTCCTTGTAGCCCAGATGCCTGTTTCTGGGCATTCTCTGAAGACTTATGCTTTACCTTGCCGTCTTTGGTTCCAGCTATCTACTGAAATTTTAATAATGTATCTTTTCTTTCTTGTGATCATTTCCTCTTCTCTCCTCTTTATGCCAACTCATTCATGGAATGACCTTTCTTGATTTTCTTGATTTTCCAAAAAGACTGCTCATACGTGGCCATAGGATGTAGCTGACTCTACTGAAAATTCAAGGTGATGCTGGCAGAGGAGGTGGGATGGTTATTTACAATGCAGCACAAATCAGCAGAAGAGAGATTTCTGCTCTTCAAGTTCTATAGCTATCCCCATCATCACTCCGCCAGCAGTGCCTTCTATTAATACTCTCTCCATTGCTAACACCCCCCACATACACATTAACTTCCTCCTCCTCTCTCCTTCCCCTGTACTCCAAATGCCCTATTCAGTTCCCATTCAGCAAAGACTTCTCGCACTCATACCATCTGGGCCATGAGGGCTTGCTTTCCCCAACCAAAATGGCCAACCCAGACACAAAGCCAAGGAATGGAAACTTCCCATAAGGGAAATTCCGTGGTCAGCAAGATATACTTGCTTTTTTTCTCCTCTACACGTGATCCAGGGAATATTATCTATCTTCTCAAAGGGTGGAAGAATGAGCATTATTTTCCTTTCCACCTGCTTTCTACCTGCAGTCATAGCCCATGATAGTTCTTGTGACTCTTCCTTAGCCCCCAGCATATTTTCCAATGTTAATTAGTGTTGCCACCTCACCAGCTCTGGTATTTACATCTCAGTAAGAAAATGCTACCAAGATGAAGTGAAGGAAGGCTTATAAACCTCATTTGTTAAGCTGTATTGCCCCAGGTGGCAGGCTTCCAATTCATGGCAGATTATGTGCCTATAAAAGGCACTAAGCAAGATATTTTAAGATAGATCTTTTTTTATCTTTAGGAACTATTTTGTAATAGTGGTATAGTGGTATACTCCTGATCAGGAATCTAATGCCCTAATTTTATCCATCATCCGATTTTATCCA
Source organism: Canis lupus baileyi (assembly GCF_048164855.1). Classification (NCBI taxonomy): domain Eukaryota; kingdom Metazoa; phylum Chordata; class Mammalia; order Carnivora; family Canidae; genus Canis; species Canis lupus. The sequence continues at coordinate 9,172,589 of NC_132874.1, forward strand.
TCATCAGTCAACCTTTTGATCAGATGTAAAGGAGACACATATCTGATGTTATCTAAATATAAAACATGACTTTTTAAATAGATTTTATTTATTTATTCATAAGAGACACAGAGAGAGAGAAACAGAGACATAGACAGAGGGAGAGGCAGGCTCCTCGCAGGAGCCCAATATGGGACTCGATCCCAGGACTCCAGGATCACGCCCTGAGCCAAAGGCAGATGCTCAACCACTGAGCCACCTGGGCATCCTGATTTTTTTCATTATAAAAATATTTCCCTGATTATAAAAATAGTATATGTTAATTGTAGAAAAATTACCTGCAGATTCACTACCAACAGATAACCACTGTTTATGTTTTGTTCTATTTCTTATAAGTTTATTTTCTCCACATATTTTTATAGATACGAGACCCCACAGTACATAATTTTGTGTTCTGATCTTGGTACTTATTATATATTGAGAGCTTTCCCATTTGTAAATATAATTAGTAATGCTTATATATTATTCCACGTATATATATATATATATATATATATACACTAATTTACATAACTTTACCTTTTATTCAGCACTTAGGTTTTATAAATAGCAAATTAACACCATATTAAATCAACTGTTTGATCAACTCTGATTAAAATGTGTGTACACACATTAAAATGTGTGTACAAAACTAATTAGAGTACAGAGGGCAACGTGGTAAGTAATCAGTTAACCTTTCCAATTTTTTTATTGCAGTAAAATATGCATAACAAAAAATTTACTATCTTAACCATTTTTAAATGTACATTCTGGTACTATTAAATACATTCATAGTGTTGTGGTCACTATCATACATCTCCATGATTATCTTTGTCTTGTAAAACTGAAACTCTTTAACTCATTAAATAATAACTTCCACTCTCTCCCTCCCCACCTCCACCCCCTGGCAACCACAATTCTACTTTCTAATTTTGACTATTCCAAATACCTTATATAAGTGGAATCATACAATATGTCTTTTAATGACTGATATTTTAACATTTAACATACTGTCCTTAAGGTTTATCCATGTTGTATATGTCAGCATTTCCTTCAAGGCTGAATGATATTCCATTGTAGGTACTACCCATTTTTTGATGGCCTCAGGATTGCCTCCATGTTTTAGTAATTGTGAATACTGCTGCTATGAACATGAGTGTACAAATATCTTTTCAATGTTCTGCTTTCAATTTTGAAGGGTATATACCCAGAAATAGAATTGTGGGATCATACAGTAATATTATTTTTAATTTTTTGCAGAACCATCATCTTGTTTTCCACAGCAACTGTACAGTTTTACATTCCCACCAACAATGGACAAGGATTTCAATTTCTCCATATCCTAGCCACTGCTTATTTTGTCTTGTTGTCATTATTAGTAGCCAACCTAATGGATGTGAGGGACTCTCATTACTTCTTTGTAGTTTTAGTTTGCATTTCCCTAATGATTAATGAAGATGAGCATCTTTTCATGTGCTTACTGACCATTTGTGTAACTTCTCTGAGAAATGTCTGTTCAAGTTCTTTGCCCACTTTTGGATGGGGTTGTTTTTTGTTAAGTTTTAACAATTCTCTAAATATTCTGGACATTAATCCCTTAATCAGATACAGGATTTGCAAATATTTTCTCCCATTCCGTCGATTGCTTTTTGTACTGTCAACATTACATCTTGCTGCAAAAATTGTTTAAATTTCTATAAGGACCAACTTATCTGGTTTTTGTTTCCTTTGGTGTCATCTCCAAGAAATCATTCCAAATGCAATATCATAAAGCTTTTGTTCTGTTTTCTTTTAAGAGTTTTACAGTTTAAGACCTTACATTTTGGTCTTGGATTCATTTTTAAGTTAATTTTTGTATATGGTGTTAGGTTAGGGTCCAATTGCATTCTTTTACATGAATCACATGACTTTTTATTAATATATCTAGCCTAGATTGGAAACAGTTCTGAAATTACCAAGAACTGAGCCAGCGTAGAAATGAAGCTGGAAAACAGAGAAATATCTACCTCTAACTCTCATCCCCATCCCCAGTACCAAAACCATTCAGAGCAAAGGTGGCAGTGGGGAGATTCTGAGACCCGGGGGGGCGGGAGGGGGGAGATAGCATACTTTCCAGTGGTGTCTGTCAACCAGGCAGCACAGTTTCCCCTCAAAATGCCATAAATGATTCCATGTGTGAACAAACAGTAACTGATTCATGATCCATTAGAGTTAGCATATATATGATGTCATTTATTCTACTAATTATCTTTGCCTCCAAATACATGATTCTAATTATGTTCCTCAAATTATACTTATTATCATGCCAACACCTATTGTATTTTTACCTTTCTGAGATTTTCTGTTTGAATTCAATCATCTAAGGGAAAAATCAACTACCTCACAGCTTGACAGATCCCAGGCCAACCATGCCCAATGTGTCTAGCATAGCCCCATTCTGAGGACTCTGGGACACTGAAAGCCAGGATATAGAGAGAATGTTATGGTGATAACAGTACCTCACAATGGTAGTTTTAGTCTTTTCCAAATCCCAATTCTACCTCCCTATCAACATCGTAAATTAAGAATGTCAAAGACCAGGACCCACTACAACATTCTTGGAATGGTGGAAACAAGACTCAAGCCCTATTTTCTTCTAAATGACCTCAAAGGATAAGCTAAGAGTTCGTGGTAAAATTTCAATCTCTCATGACTACGTGTAAGAAACACTTTTCAGGAAGAATGGTTATTGGAATCACATTTTGGTCTCATAAACCAAGCTAAAAGGATTTGAAGGGAATCAAGAGAAGAGCCCAAGGAACAAAAAGTTTGTGTCCCAATAGCCAAGTTTATTTTGTAGTGGCTCTTTACACAAAAAACTAGCCTCAGCCTCCCTACTCCACCATTCTCAACATTGTCCTGCCATCTTGTGAAGCAACTGGAAAGGAGCCATCCTCTCCAGATAAATTCTGAGAAGACTAAAGAAGAGTGACCAGCCTCGCACAGGGAAACCCAAAAGTACAACGTAACAGGGAATGCAGTGATTGTGTAATGCTCTGGAGCCACAGCCAATGAATGCCGCAATGCTGTGCAGAATAAAGAGGACTAATAAAGTGGATAAAAAGCCATTAAGTCCTGGGACTCCATGAGACTTCTCCTCCAGTGAGCTACTCCAAGTGCCAACATGGCAAGTTGGCTTTTCAGGAGTTAGCACCGTGTTGTAACGAGTCATCGGTCTTCCGAGGGGAATAAAATCAGCCAACAAATCCATTATGCCATTTCTTCTTCTAGAAGTTTCCTTGGTATCAGAAGCCAGAAAACACTCAAAAGACTTACAGAGGATACCAGCACCTCATCAGAAGTCCCTGTAAAAGGCCAGCCTTAGTATTTGCCTAAGATTCAGGCAACTGTCTCCCTCCTCACCCATGTTCATGCCCATGTCCCCTGGTTCTCATATCCCCGGTTTATTTCTGGATTTCCCTGCAAACAAACCCTCAGCTGATTCTCGTGCTTCAATGGAAAGTTGGCCTCAATGGTATGATTTGGTGTTATGATCCAAGAGACTATTCAATTCTATACCTGGGAATTTATCCAAAGGTGGGGGGAACATCTCACTTGAAGCATGAGGACTGAGGAAGGGATAAATAGATTCTCCTTTGATTACTCAAATCAAAGAGAGTATCTCACCAATATCTCTAAATAATAAATATCATAGTCCTTTCTTTGATTTGGAAACAAAAGTTTCTTGCTTGTTGTTTTTTAATCTAGGTTCATTTCCCAGCCTGGCTGTCTTTGAACACTCACTGTATTTTGAATTCCTCCTTGGGTCTCCTTTAAAGAGAACTGTCCTAAAGACTTAGCTGGCAGCCAGAGGACCCAAAGCTGGACCTGCAGGCTGGCGTTGGTACACCCCATGATGATGAGGCAGGAAGGGGCTGGCCCTTTTCTTGGTGGCAGCTGGTTCCACCTTAGCAGGCAGCTGGCAACAGCCTCCTGTTAGCTGCCGGGTCAAAAACAGTGATTCCGATACCATCTTCAGCATCAACCAGCTCTATCTCCCTCTCCTCCTTCCGGCCCACGCTGCTCCTGTCACCATGATTATGGAGGCAGCAGTTGCACAGTAATTAGGATCCTCCTGGGCCAGCCAATCTCAATGAGAGCAGGATGCCAGCTGCTCCATCGCCAGAAACATCTCCTTGGCATCTCTCCCTCCTCGGCACTCTCCTGCCTCCCAGTTTCTATCTGTGCCCCTGGCCATGGGAATCACTAAGTCAGGCCGAGACCAAGTGGACCTGAAAGACAAGGTCATCTATTTTCCCAGCTCATTGGGAGCAGCCCCAGCTCAAAACCAGGTGGAAAGGTACTGGATAGTCAGTCATTGTCAGCATCCCTACTGTTGAGAGCAAGTTTTAGGGATCATCTGAGCAATTTTTGCTCCAATTCTCCACCTCTTGACTTTATTGTTTGCATAGTGTCATAAACTCCTGTGGACCAAAGGATACCTTCAATGCCTACATTACTCCTAACAATGATCCTGGGATCTTTTCAACTCCAGGACCTGTGAAATTCAGGATCTGATGACACTGTCCATGGGACAATCTTCTGTGGACAGCACTCTGTAAGGACTCCCAGAGTAGCCTCTCCTCCTACTTTTTATTTCTCTGCTCTTCTGTTTCTAGGATCTTCAACTAACAATAGACAGAGATGCTGAAAATGCTCCTATATCTGTCTCCTGATGACAACGGGGGGACTCACCTGGCACCATGGGACATTGTCCCTCTAGGTGCTCTAATTCCAAGAGCCAGAAAAGATATGCAGTGATAAAATCTGATCATACTAAGGGAAACCAAGAGAAGCCCTTACTGGTCTCCTCACATAGCTCAAGACCCCAGAATCTGTTCTCCCACTTCCATTTTCTCCTCTCCTCATAGTCAAACAAGAATATAACATTTCTGTGTTACTAAGGACAATGCATATTTTTAAACCCCTTTCCCCTCCCTATGACTCAATTAGTACAATGTGAAAAACTGCCTCTCTACTCCCTGCAGCCAACTCACCCAACCCAGTGACGACTTTACTCCGGGAAGAAAGTCAGACTTGATGGAAGAACTACAGTGGTACCAGTGAGGTCTGTGTAAATGCTGGACGGAGTGGGGGTAGAAGCAATGGGATTTTCAAAGGCCTCCAGCCTTTCTCCAGATTTTGAAGCGCCTAAGGCACCACTTTAATCCCTGATAGATGCAAAGGAGTCTTGGGGAAGCAGAGAAACAGGAAAAGACCATAAAGAAAGGGCTTGATTGTACTCAAGAAACAGCCATTCTAATAGCTCTCTGCCTGCAGGCTCTGCTGTCCTGTCCCTATCGAGGGGAGGAAATGACCAGCCCTTTCCAGTGTGCTGAGCTGAGCAAGCAGCCCACAGGCATGTACGAATCAGAACAGACTAGTCGTGGGATGCCCTCGGAGTAGACAAAGGGTCATCCAGCAAGAAGATGTCACCAGCAGCACCTGGCTCTGAGCCTAAATTAATTGGCACATGGCTAATCAGCAGGATTGGTGGTGAAGCCTGGGAACTGACCACATCCAGGCAAGAGAGATGTGTCCAGTTACCATGTCACTACAGAATCAACCAGCCAGGGGCAAGGCATGCAGGAGATCTGGATGCAGAAAGCTGAAGAACTCAGACTCCTGTAAGAGAAACTCTATTGAGCCTACAGTGATGTCCTATATACATCCGCGCGGCTAAGAGAGAAGACAGACAATGGGAATTGCAGGAGGCATTTTTACAGCAAGGATAGCACAACCCTTACACCAGTAGTAGGACACTGGAAAAATGTTGGTCCCTATAGCTTTCTGTAAAATAGAAGATAGAAATAATTCAACTCAGCACGATTTTAAAAGCAAAAACAAAAAACGAAAAACAAACCTGAAAATAAAGTGTAATGACTCAACCTAAGGCTAAGCACCCCTGGCTTGAAAACCCTATTGATTCCTAAGTGGGCTCATTCTACCCATGATGCTGTAAGAGCTAGAACTAAATTAGTTAATAAACCAATAGAGGCTTTGCTACTACTTTTTGGAGGACCTTCTCAAATATCGTCACAATTTCCTTTAGTGCTCGATTACAAAAGGGCTCTTCACTGTCTCCACCAGCATCACTGCTACCATGCGCGCCAACGCAGCACATTTGCATTGACCTAACCGTAGCCTGTAGGCCAGGCAGATTGAGTCCCTGTACCTACAGGTGCACACACGCACCGCAAATAGGCCACAGTCGTTTGCAAGTTGTCAAATATCCTGGTCTTACAAAATGAATCCTACACAGAACTTGTCCTTCTGGAGTCAGCCCAAAACAACAAAAAAAACTGACTTTGGCACTGACTTTTCACTTGGAGAAGAGGTACAAATGAGGCAAACCATTCCCTTCCCTACCTTTTATCCCTCTTCCCTTTGTTCTCTCTCTCTCTCTCTCTCTCTCTCTCTCTTTCACTCGCTCCTGCTACGACACTAGGTTAATAGATGATTATTTTCATGAAAGCAAACCTTCTCAAAGCTTCAAAAAATCTTGCAAGAAATTGTTATTGTGATTCAATCTTTCAAACTTCACCGTGTTAATAATCCCTTTAGACTCATAAAGAGCTTATTGGAACCAGCATCAGAATTAATTGAATTTGTAGTCTCACCAAACAGAAACGGCAACTCTATTATTAGTATTAATTATGGTAGGTTTTGATATTTTCACATTTTTTATATTAAAGGGACAGTATCAAATTAAACACAAAGCAGCCTCAGCTCTACCTTTATGCCCTTAATTCATAGTTCTGTGACTTAGTCGAAAGCAGGATATAAACCATGTATTTATTGAGTATCCGTATCTTTGTTATTAATGGGTCTAAATTGGTAACAACGAAGTCTTCTCATTCCATAGTTTATTTTTAGGCATTTTTTTGTTTCCTATTAGAATTATGCTCTTTCTGGAAGGGTTGTTTTTTGTGTCCTATGTTCATTTTTTATTTAAGAATATTTTCCAACTGAGCTTCTTTTTCAGATTCTAAGTTTTTACATAGTTTAGCTTTAGAATCTGGTAGAAAGATCAACTTATAAATGGTAGGGACAGCTTGCCCTGATATTTCTGCTGCAAGTCATCATAAAATGGACTCGGAGCCAAGAGACCGAAGTCCTGGTCCTGGCTCACCAACAACCACCTGTGTGATTCTCCAGCATCAGTTTTTCCCTTCATGAAAAAAAAATTACAACCAAAAAAAAAAAAAAGTTGGTTTTTAATCCACTATCCTCTCTAAACTTTTTCTATTTCTACCTTTTATGATTACAATTACATGATGTTATAAAAGACTTCTAAATAACTCTCTCACTAGTGAATCATACATAGTTCTTTTTAATTGATTGTATTCCTTGTTACTGCTTTATGAGGATGAAAAAGACTTTTTTCCCACAATTGCTTGTTGTCTGGCATAATGTCATTTGGTAAAATTTTTACCTTTGTGTGTGTGTGTGTGTGTGTGTGTGTGTGTGTGCAGGCACGTATGCCTATGATGGGTATATTCGTATGAACAGTGGAGAAGGTGGGCACAGTGAGAAGAAAGTGAGTGGGGCTCCTGAGCATTTTGTTTAACCATAACAGACCTGACTTTCAACAGATTAAAAAACACTATTGAGGAGATACAGTTATAGGCTTTGAGAATCAAAACTATTTCCCGTGTTCTACAGTGCTCCCTGATAGTAAATAATCCTCTAGACAAGCCAAGTCTTATCCATCATTTCAATCAGGGGTTCTTAAGGGAGTATTTTCTAGGCGATCAGTGGTGGCAATAGGTGCTTTATCAAAGTCATAGTCCTTTCCCCTCAAAAAGTGAACACTCCAGCTGAGGAAATACACAAATCATAGAATTTTAGGGTGGAAGACTTACTAAAGTACTTCAGTTCAACCTCTATCCCACGAAACTGTTGTAAAGATTCATTAACTCAAAAGAAATGATCTTGTAGTAGAAGATCCCAACAAATAGCACAGGGCAGGGAAGATTCAAAAAGAAATGCCTGTTGGTTTCTTCATTCTATCACTCAGACCAGCTCTCTGCCACGCTTAGTGAGATTTGTAAAAATAAGAAAATAATATCCGCACCATCACTCCACTGAATATAAAAGATGGGGCTGATGTGCATCGATAAAACACAGTCCTCTACCTTTCCACTCCCTCAAGAAGCCAAAGAAAATCCGTTTCTAGGATAGATGGATCTGTGTTGAAGCCCAGAGTGACCATGGATTGGAGAATCCAGCCCCTTGGCTGAGTGATTCCACGTAGTTGCCCTCCCTCTAGTGGTCAAAGTGGAGATGGCAGTTCAGTATTTCAGCATTAAAGAGTCTGGATGGAAAGAGGAGTAGGGGTTACCCAGCCCCCAGAGTTTTGACTGTTTCAGAACCTCAGCACTAAGTTACAGAGCAAGTTGCCTTACAAAGGCTTCTTCTTAATTAGAACATCTTGCTTGTTTATAATGATCATGGCACTTACAAAAGACCATATGTCTTTGAGACGCTGCTTGGCAAGACTTTTCCAATGTTTACCAAATCTATTTTGTATCCCATGCTAATAATAGTCCAGTGGGTCCCCAGGCAGAGCAATGGAGACTGAGGACTTCTTGTTTCTCTTATTACTCAGTATTCCGCCTTCAGAATGTGAAAGACCTCTTAGTTCCTGTGAAAAGACTAAAACAGAGCTCAAAGTTTCCCAAATGCTGTTATTTTGGGAAACGTTTATTTCAAGGGCTAAATTGTAATCTTTTGACAAATCAACATTGAGCAATGCTCTGTTACTTTGTTATACACACACACACACTTGAAACTATTTCTCTTAAATGACACTTTCAAATGAGTGGCAAGTCATTTTCCTATAATACCCGTAATGTAATTCTATCCTCTTAGAGCCGGTGCATGTAATGCAAGAAAGAGGGTGAAAATGATGCCCAGTGTTGGTAATCACTGGTCAAAGTCACACAGCTAGACCATCCCCACTGTGACACTCAGACCATGACATGTGATTCAAAACAGGGAGAGGTTGCACCTACATAACCTATCACCAACATAACAACAGCAACAACAGTTTGTTGTACTTCGTTGACATCACAATAAATAACATGCTCAGTTTGTTTTTTCATTCCTTAGGTATGATTTGGATCATCCAGAAGACTCAGCTCTGTTACTCATTGTGGAAGAAAGTTAATATGGCAAATTTATATAGGGATCTGGGGATTATGTGGCATCCAAGACGTGCTTAATTCATGTGAGCCTTTGAAAGTTCATCATACATATGTTGTATGCAGAACGCATATTGGATACTACAATTTCCTTCCTTGGGTTAAGTTGTAGTGAACATATAAATGAAGTGTTAAGATCTTTCTTTTTTAAATTGTGATAGTTCTATAGCTCTGGGGGCATAATCCTCCAATGGCACCTATTTTATGTACTTGGAATGACTATCACCAGGGCCTTCTTCCTACTTGAGAAATGGTGGCAATATAACCACCATTTTAAAGAACTTTGAAATAGCTCCTAGAGATGAAAAATGGTCAATGAAAATAACTAGCAGTGCTTAACATGTGTCAGCCAGAGCTCTGAATGCCTCTTCTCTAATAACTCATTTATTCCATACAATAGTCCTATGCTGTAACTACTACTTACCTCCACTCAACAGAAATGTGCACTTTTATCAAGGTATCTCTAATGTGTTTTTTAAGCACATTCACTCACTGACTCTGACAATATTCTTGTGAGACTACTAAATACTTCATTTTGTATTTTCTTTGTAATACTAACATTATGTTCCTTTAAGACACAATACAGTGTCAATTTTTTTAAATATCTGTTGAGGTTTTTTTTAAATATCTGTTTGAGGTTTTAAATATCTGTTTGAGGTTTTAAATATCTGTTGAGGTTTTCCGAATAGAATTTCTTTACATCGAGATTTACTACTGATGTTTTATTAAGCTATCAGAAGAGTCTGCGACATAAAGATCCCTTATTTCCCAAAGAGGGAAGCAGAATTTCATTGGAAGTTTGTGAAACAATTAAATTTAACTCTGACTGTAGAACTATTTCCATCAGCTATAAAATTACCTTGGAATTAGTGAGCACTGAGAGCAAAGAAGTTGGAGAAAGTTCTTCTCTGATGTGAATATGTATTCTTTGGAGACCAAAAAAAGTTACAATATATACACTGATGCCAGAAAATTTAACAAGAGTGAACAGTGATGGTGAGTCAGCACCAAAGGGGCAGAGCTGTAACTCTAGGAAATTTGAACTGAAGCCAAACACATAGAGGGGTGATATATGTCTCAGGTTTCAGAAAACACCAAGACAATCTTTCCCAAGACACAAAATACTTTGCATAAGATAATAGGCCATAGGCCACACACATGATGAGGTCGTTATTTTTAAACCAGTTTACCAAAATTTCAACTTCTATTTTCCCCCAAAGCACAGACAGGCACCTACAAATATATCTGTGCTCCTCCATCCTTAGGATCTGGATGGTTTACAGATCCTGTCTTGGGAAAAGGTGGAAATCATTTTGCATCATATGTTGGCTTGTCTATGTAACTTCAAAATCCAATTGAAAAATAAGAAAAAAAATATTCTGGTAAACAGATCACTTTATTCTAAGGTGTAATGATGTCTTCCTGCAATACACCCCTTTGAGCAACTTCTCTAAAGAGAGCTCTCGTTTGGAAACCATCAAGGAAGCCAAGTGCAGCCTCCTAAAATACTTACAGCCCAGGAATGCTGGGAAATAAGCCCCCCCCCCCAAAAAAAAAAAACCTCGATCAAGGTAACACACCACGGCACATAGCGATCGCCATGAGGCAGCACAGGATAGCCACGGGAGTTCAGAGAAGGGATAATAGGTCTCCAGTTACAAGAATCCAGAAGGATTTCATGGAGAAGGTGAACTTCTAGCTCACCAGTGAAGAATGGTTTGGAAGTTTAAGTGGCCAGGGCTGGGAGACCTTGTAGAGTTAGCCTCATGAGCAAAGGCACAGAGAGGAGAAGGCTCAGGGCAGGGACAGGAAAAAATAGTCACGCTTGAAAGAGGGAAGTGGAACAGGAGAGTGGAAAAGTCATTCTAAATATTTCCATCCATTTTTATGGTGTTCTCTAGCCAGAGCTGAAACTCCTAAGAGCCAAGTCACAGAGAAAGGTCAGTCCAGAAAGGAGTGACGTGCAACCGAAGGTCAAATCATTTGGGGACGTAAAGGCAGAACAAAGAGAAAAAGGAACCTTTCCAAACAAGTTAAATTAAAGTTCTGGGGATGTTAAAACAAACAAGGCAATTAGGACAAATGCTGCTTAAGAGCTGGTCTGTCTCTTGAGACAGGGCAGGAAGACTCAGCTAATGATACCAAGCTGAACTCTAAAGAATTGGATGCGGGCATTTTAAATGGGGAACCTTTGACTCCGGAACTAACTCTAAATGACTGCGACTTTATTGGTCCTTGGGGCACAAGGTCAAGACCCAATTTTTCTATCTAGTCCTCTACAATTATAATGAGGATGCTTGTTATTTAGTAATGCCGTAGATTAATTTTGAATGAACAGCCCCAGTGGTCGGCTGAATAACGAGAGCATCCTCTGCTAATCAAAGAAACAACACTGGAATGAAGGGTTCACTCCTTTCCCAGAAAAAAAAGAAAAGTCTCTCACTTGTTTTCACTTGACTTTTAAATAATTTAACCATTAGAAGGGGAGGGGGAGGAGGGGAGAAGCCTAGATGCAGGGTGTGAGCACATTGGGGAAATTGGAAAATTAAGAGGATCTTTGGATCTTTGGTTAAGTTTCAGTTCCAGTGCTCTTTTTCCTGAAAAATATTACTTTCCCCAAGCTGTAGAGTATAAAGCATTTAACATAAAGAATAAAAGCTTGACTAAAAGACATGAATCAGATTTTGAAACTAGCATGTCATTTGCTCATCTCCAACCATGACCACCACTTAAAGTTCATATCAAGTGCGGTTAGCTCAGTTCTGTCCTAAAAAGTTCTGAGTTTCAAAAGGAGAGACTGCATCAAGTTGAGATTACTTCCTACACATGACCTTTACTTCTTGGTGCCATAGGAGCCCTCAAATTCGGTCCAGGCATACTGGACCATGTTTCATACTATTGCCTTTGTTTCTGTGTGCTTAGCATCCACATTTATCTATAAAGCAGATAGCTACTGAGGACCTACTATGTGCCTGATACTCACTGTATGGGTTTAAGATTTCTCTGTCATTCCCAAAACCAAAATTCTGCAGATATTCCTATTGACATAACTTGAAATTTAATTTTCAAGTGATCCAAGATGACAGATTTCACATTTTGCTCATTTCATCCAAAATGACAGACTACATAAGAAGGGTTGGAGAGAAAGGGAGGACAGTCACATCTACAAAAAGATAAGCACAGCTAAGGCCAGCATTTGTATGCAGACATATTGCTTTAACAGAATTGCTCAAAGCACTGAATTTTACCCCCTCTAGCTTTAAGCAAATAATTTAGTGCTTGGGAGCTTCATTTATTTATTTTTTTGTATTTTTTATTGGAGTTTGATTTAACAACATATAGTATAACACCTAGTGCTCATCCTGTCAAGTGCCCTGCTCAGTGCCCAACACCCAGACACCCCATCCCCCCACCCACCTCCCCTTCCACTACCCTGTGTTCATTTTCCAGAGTTAGGAGTTTCTCATGTTCTATCACCCTCTCTGATATTTCCCACTCATTTTCTCTCCTTTCCCCTTCAATCCCTTTCACTATTTCTTATATTCCCTGAATGAATGAAACCATATAATGTTTGTCCTTCTCTGATTGACTTACTTCACTCAGCATAATACCCTCCAGTTCCATCCACGTCGAAGCAAATGGTGGGTATTTGTCGTTTCTAATGGCTGAGTAATATTCCATTGTATACATAAACCACATCTTCTTTATCCATTCATCTTTCGATGGACACCGAGGCTCCTTCCACAGTTGGGCTATTGTGGACATTGCTGCTAGAAACATTGGGGTGCAAGTGTCTCGGCTTTTTCACTGCATCTGTATTCTTTGGGGTAAATCTTCAGTAGTGCAATTGCTGGGTCATAGGGTAGCTCTATTTTTAACTCTTTGAGGAACCTCCACACAGTTTTCCAGAGTGGCTGTACCCGTTCACATTCCCACCAACAGTCCGAGAGGGTTCCCCTTCTCCACATCCTCTCCAACATTTGTTGTTTCCTGTCTTATTGATTTTCCCCATTCTCACTGGTGTGAGGTGTGATCTCACTGTGGTTTTGATTTGTATTTCCCTGGTGGCAAGTGATGCGGAACATTTTCTTATGTGCTTGTTGGCCATGTGTGTCTTCTTTGGTGAAATTTCTGTTCATGTCTTTTGCCCATTTCATGATTGGATTGTTTGTTTCTTTGCTGTTGAGTTTAATAGGTTCTTTATAGATCTTGGAAACTAGCCCTTTATCTGATATGTCATTTGCAAATATCTTCTGGGAGCTTCATTTAAAGTATTCATCCTACTATGATTTTAGATTCAAGTAATCATTGTATTGCCAAGGATAACACCAAGTTAGTCTGAATCACCTGCCATCAAGGTGGAAAAGAAAGCACTAACTTTTCTGTATCTACGTGGAACAACGTAAAATAGAATGTATCCATGAGCTGCTTTGTTTACTGATCAATGTAAAGGACTACATAAGAGAAAGTTTCAAGGTAAGCCAATAGTCTGCACAGATCAAATAAACATGATTCCCCATTTTTCCTTGTTCACAGTCTCAGGCCTAATAGCAATCCTAGCCAGGTTTGTTAGTAAATACAAACTCAACATGTTAACTATCTGTACAGTCCAGTTCTCACAAGCTCTATTAAAAAAAATTCAGCAACCCCAGTTGTGTGTGTGTATATATATATATACACATACATATACACATACACATATATATATATGTGTGTGTGTGTGTGTGTGTATACTTGCTTCCAAAAGTCAAAATCAAGAATTAGATAAAATCAAGAGAAAAAATGGATAGGTTTCACATGGACTAGAAAAGTGTGGAGCTGTCAGTGGCCGGAAATTTTTAAATACGTTATTAGTCATGGTTAATAAACAGTTGTTGCACGTCTACCACATAGAGCACTGGGGAAAACACACATTTACCTATGTGGTCAGCCAAGTTACATTCTGGACTCTGTGCTGTGCTAGATGCTGGGGAGCTGGGAGACAGCCTATATCTTTGACAGGACTTTAAGCTGATTAGAGACTCAAATACAGACCACATTCCAATGAACAGGAGCAAGACAAACAAGTGGGTGTGCAAAAGGGACCCTGCTCTGTCTGCCTGCCTCTACCTGTTGCCACCTTACCACAAAACAGATGTGCTCTTCCTAGGATTCTTGTTGCCACCATGTGACAGATTTGAAGCTTTTAATTGTCCCCAAACTCTCTGGCAGGGATACCCAAGCCAAGAGGAACATGCCAAAGTGAACACAAGTGACAAACTGACCAGAGAGTCACAAATGAATGACAAAGACTTTTGGGGACCACCATCTGCTTGCCCATTTGAACCCATGGATTTTCTAATGAAAATGAAGAAGAGATGAGCAAATAAGTCCATCTAAATGGTTTATAAACCTATATCCTAAGGGCAGCAATAGGCATTTATGCAATTTGGGATTACAACAAAGTAAAAATACAAGTTGCAAAACAATTTTAAAAAATACAAATTGCAAAACAAGAATAAATGTTGAAATCCCAGTGCGTACTTTCCAACCATACCAAAGAAAGAATAAATACAAGAATTATGAAAGAAACCAAAAAAAAAAAAAGTGGAAAAAGTAAATGTTAAATGGTAGAAGAAATCTGAAATGGAAATTTTAAGAGGAAGCACAGTGAAATCTGGGAGTAAATCTAAACACCAACTCCCACTCCTCTAAACCTCCCCGAGAAAAGCCCTAAGAAAAAGAATCAGCACTCATCAACTTAGACTCTGGGAAAACAATGCGTGGGGCCCACCCAATAAGTAAAAGAGCAAAGGCATTTCGTACTTACAGGGCCCAAATCCACCATGAAGATTTAGAATGAAGTGCAAAGTTCAAATCAAAAATAGCAAGCAGCAAAACTCAACTGTCACTGTTGACTCAACTGTATACACTTTAAAGCATTAAAAATAGCAAAGGAGAGGATTACAGCCTCAAAAACTTTTTCAAAACATGGAAGCAAATGCCAACTGAATTCAAAAAGACAAGTTCCAACCAAAAAATAAACATGCAATCTACTGAGTCAAATGTAATTGATTAGGGGAAAATCAGGTTGAGGCATAGAATATTCTTGAAAACTCTTACCCATGCTGAAGACTCTACATTTGGCAGGCCATGGAGGGGCAATCATTTTCTGGCCATGCTGGAGAGAATTGCAGGAACTTATAGGGATATACACTGAGTAGAGGGTGTGTAATATATGCTCAGCCTTAGAATTCCATTTCCTATAGGATAGTGTTTCAGGTTGGCTAATTCTGTCTCTGTCTCTGTGTGTCTTTCTCTCTGTCACACACACAAACACACCCCACATGCCTGATATTCAATTTCCCCATTCCTTTCAGTAAATTCACTTGTCTTGCCCAGGCCCAATTCTATGCCAAATGTTTTCTGATAATGACGCAGTCTAGTTAGCCACATGTTCCTGCAAAGCTAATTGATTAGCTCCAGAATGAATGACAAGGTCCGGATGGACAGTACATGGGACAGAGAAGTTTGGGTAAGCCTAGAGAAGCCAGAAAGGGGAAATGCAGTGTTGCCAACATCTGTAGTATCTGTCTCACTTTCCCTAGCTTTGTTCTCAGGGGTCTGATCGCTCTGGCTTTGACCCTTTCTGAGCCCTGAGCCAGTTCTGAAAAGGAAAGGAAGTATATTAGGGGATCCCCCCCTCCAACCGGGTAACCACTAGAATCAGTTAATCTGCCATCCAGTATCCGCCTACAAACCAACTTCTGATCCAAGAGCAATAGCAAGGATTTGAAAACAGAGATGTCTGTCTCTTTCAAACATTGTATTCCCACGTGGTCCGAGCCTAACCAAGAATGGCTACACAGAAAACTTTTCCAGGCACCCAGGACCCCTGCTGACAGAGTTCACCGCCTTTGCACATTAGGCTTTGAACTCATGTCTCCTTACAGTCACTTCACGGATTTTCCTACACCCCTTGCTACAAAGTGCTCCTACACCCTCCTCCCAGTGCTTCGGTACTGTGCCCACTCTCCCAACGGCACGTGCCCAGGTAGGTATTCTCTGCCTCTGGCCCGATATGCAGAGAGTTCAGGGGCAGTGTCTACTCTCTTGTCATGTTGCCCTGTTCTGTTAGCCTATGGACAGTGACCATCCCCAACTGTATTTTTACTGCTGTGAACCCACCTGATTCATGGCACATCCGAGCTTTTAAGCAACAATTTGCTTGTTCTACTTTCCTTCTTTGAAGTTTATCTCCTAACTCATCAGTGACTCCCACAGGGTTCACATGGAGAGAAAATGCCTCTCACGTGGGCTACGCCAAACCTGTCCATACAGACTTGGAGATACTCCAGCCCTAGCTCCTAGGAGATCTCATACAGGCATTCCCTCCTTACCCTCTTTCTAACTATGCCTCCCTCATCTGCTTAAAGGAGCCTCAGACCTTTGCACAACTCTCCATGCTCCCCCATTGGAAAATGAGAACAGAAACACAGTGACTGAAATTCACAAAAAGTCTCACGTCACATCAGTGATCCTCTGAGAGTGGGTTGCAGGTAGACGTCTTATGGACTTAGAGTGGGATGGATGGTTTACACCTTGCCAAGCACAGACTCATCATCCCCCCTGCATGTGGATCACAGGCATCATCAGGCAATGTAATACAGAGGCACAACCCCCCAACTGGCTTGGGGTACTTAGTCTCAGGTCTGAACTCCTCTGTGACTTTACCTCCATCAGACTCTATTGCCCAAGATGTGGAAGGAAGGCTTAGAAAGAAAGATCTCTAAGGTCTTTCCCATCACAAAGAAACCTGCAATTCTGATTTTATAGGGGAAGACAAGAGATTTGCATAGAGCCTTTGAGGTCACTCCGCAGGAAGAATGCACGTGTACATGAAGACAGCAATTTATCTTATTATTTATAATTTATTATTTTTTAATTTATTCAAAGATGCCCTATTCACATTACCTGGAAGACAGGGGGTTGATCCCCAAACATATGGAATATTGTCACACGGACACCCTCTTCCTGAAGTAGAATTGTTCTGTATAATCCCATAAGGAGAACTGAAACCGATGGGTAGAAGACAGCCTTAAGTTTAATATAGAAGAAATGTTTTATTCATTCTGGGGATGGTCCTAATATAGAATCAACTAAAAGCCTTCCACAAACACACTGCTTTCTCCCAAAGAGGTCTCTGAGATTGGGAGTGTTTAAGTCTGCAAGCATGAGCTGATGACGGCTGCCACACGACTTCTTTGCATAAAGGATCCTTCCCAGGGCCTCTCACAGCTTCCTGCCTCGGCCAACATCCTGTCCAACAGAAGGGCCTTTTAGCTCTCAGATCAAAGCCTCCCTGTGTGCAAAGTGCCCATTGTTCATTAGTGAAATGTGACTTGCACCTGCTCCGCTGAGGTGTATGGCTTTCCCTGCGTCCCTCTCGGTTTCAGCAGGCTGTAGCGAGATCACAGGCCAGTCACTTCAGTGACGAAGGAAGCCACACTCTGCCAGTCAGAGGCTGGCCCAGCTGTGCTGGTCCTGTGCAAACCAGGTGCCCACTGCTTCCCCAGGAACCTGCTGCCAAGCCTTGGCAGCAGGGAGGACCAGCAGCTGTTCCTCCAGCATCAGCCTTGTCTGTCTGTCTCCTCCTCGGTCTGAGGATCCAAGGGCAGTGCGCTGGGGGACTTATCACAAAGAGGAGGGAAGAGAACTTTGAGACAGATAACAAAAGTGTTTACGGAAGGTTGGCCAAGGGCATGGAAAGCAGAAACGCAGGCAATGTGGGAACAGAGACAAATTTCAACCAGTCTAAGCCTCCCGTAATCTGAACAGCATCCTCCTCAAGAGAGGATGTTATGCAAATGCATAACAGGCAAGCAGCAATCAGAGAGAGCAAATTGTTTTTTAATAATATCAATGATCTTTTTATCGATCATAGATTTTAAATCCATGCCGACATTGATCCAAAGAACACATTGATCCTGATAAAAATCCACAGCCTGAATTTCAGTTAGCAGAGAGTGTCACTTGCCCTGCAGGGATGCTCATTCTCATGAAGTTTCATGAATGAAGATGGACAACAGGAGCAGGGAATAAGATAACCATTGACGCCCACGAGCTTCTGTGGTTATAGGTTCACTCTGTGTCCTGACCTGGGAAGCACCTACTGAGCTATAACTAAACTGGATGCATTTGGATCTTGAATTGTGTATTGTGTGTCCTTCTTCTAGAAAATATTTAAATGCCACCAAGCCACTCAGCCAACTACCCCCCCTTGGATCCTACCATCTCCTCGTCAGATCCAAATGATGTTATTCAACAAGGTGGGACCAGGAGTGAAGAACAGATTTGCCAAGTGAGTGACTTCCTCCTCCTAAAGGTGCTTCCCTGCACTGTGTCCTTGGAGTTGTGGCGAAGGGCTCCTTCCCAAGCCGTAAACCCCAGGCAGAAGGAGGCGGCGGCAGGGGGGGGGGGGTTGGGGGGAGATGCAGGGAGTGTAAATGACACTGTTGTGCCGTGACTCATCCTTTCACTGACTTCATTCACTTCTGTGTTTGTAGCCAGTTGGACAGCTGTGTTGGCCATGTGAAGTCAGAGAATTTTTTTGTTCCAAAGACAGGAAGATGGGGGGGGGGACAGATAAAACAGTGGGTGCGTGTGTGTGCAGCCATAATTATAGCATGACTTCAGCTTCCCTTGACCAGCTAACAGTCACCGCATTAGTCACCAGTCCTCAGAGGACGAGACGGGTCTGGGTGGATTCGGCATGAAGTGAGACGGGCCTGGTGACAGAGACTCAGGTCCAGGAAAGGGTTCTCATTTTATCGCAGCGAGATGAAGGACAAATGTCAATAGCTGAAGGATATGGTTGTCAGCTAGGAGCTAAACTCAGGCTATTACAGAAATAAAGGTGACAAGGACCTTGCCTTTAAAATGTCCACAATCTGGGGAAAGAGACAGCTAGAATTAGCCAGAGATGCAAGCAATGCTTTCAGGTCACAGGGGAGGAAGCATTTACATTCTGCACCAAGGCATCTTAGGACAACATTCTTGCGTTCAAAACTGGCAAAATAATGCAAATGGGGCCACAGCTAATACATTCTTTCTAATGTCACATAGATCCTTCCCTGGATGCTGTTGTCACCCACCAACACTTACACTTCTCCTAGCTCCTGCAATAACTACTGCAGACCTCCAACGTTTGCTTCGAAACTGTAACCCAGGCCTCAACTTCCAAACACAGGCAACAGCAAACTGTGGCCCGTAAGCCCAAATTCCACCTGCCATCTCTTTTGCAAAGAAAGTTTTTTGGGGACAGAGAATTCACTTAACATAATGTCTATGGTAGTCTTCTCCCTAGAATAGACGAGTTGAGTAGTTGCTACAAAGACTAAAGTCTCAACTGTTGGTTATCAAGCCTTGCAGATAAAGTAGTTTGTTGACTCTACTCTAACACACAGCAGAGAACATCTTCCTTTGCCAAGAAAATCTGAAGGTGAATTCCTTCAACCTTTTGACATAACATCTACTGAATGGCCTACAGCTGTTTTTTTCCCGTCTGGGCCTGTCCAGATTCAGGGGGAGGAAGGTGCCTCTTCTTCTGGTCAAGACCAGTCTGTCCATTCTGGGAAGAGATGAATTAGAAGCAGGAATTCAGGGACACCTGGGTGGCTCAGTGGTTGAGCATCTGCCTTTGGCTCAGGTCATGATCCCTGGGTCCTGGAATCCAGTCCTGCATCGGGCTCCCTGCAGGGAGCCTACTTATCCCTCTGCCTGTATCTCTGCCTGTCTGTCTCTCTCATGAATAAATAAGATCTTAAAAAAAAAAGAAAAAGGAACCAGGAATTCACATCTTCCCTCAATATTCCCCACTCAGAATGAGATCAATGCCCCTCAATGCTCCAAAAACAACCAGTGCACTTTGCACATTTTCTTTGTAACAATTGTTTGTATACATGTACTCCTTTCGTCCACGTATATCACACTATACTGATTTAGGATGGGATAGGACACAGTAACAGATTTCATAGCCTAGTACAGCTTTTCTTCTCAATCATCCAAAGTCTGATAGAGATTGGTAGGAATTCCCTCCATCTGACACTCATGGCCCAGGCTCCCTCCCTCATGAGACACTGTCAGGTCAACACCACCTCATTTCCTGGTTCATGGCAGGTATGGGAAGAGAGAGCAAGGAAGTAGTGTTCTGGCTCTTAAATGCCTCGGCCTATGAATTGCATTCACATCTAGTGACCAGAACAAATTACACAGCCCCTTCTCCTGTAGGGGATTGAGCAACATAAGCTCCTATCTGTTCAGGAAGAAAAATTCAATATGGTGGGCACTGGAAGCCTCTACCACCTCCAATCTCCTTTGTCTTTGTTTTCCAATACCTGGAAGAGGGACAAGTACATACTATGTACTGATTAAAGATTTTTCTGAACTGTGTTGACCCTGCCTGGTGAACTTAAGGGAAGTCTTCACAGAAGAAGAGATCAGGAAGTGGAGAAAAGGCCCCTTCCAAGCGCTAACCCCAGGAAAGGAGTCTGAAAGAAGAGAAGAACCACCAGACAGCATTGTTGAGGAATCCAAGTGAATGAATTAAGATAAGAATAGTCAATAGCATCACATGCCACAGAGGAAATAAATAAGAAAATGATGGAGAACAGGCCATTGGATTTGACAATTAGGTCATTAATGGCTCTTCTCTGGTGCAGCCCAAATCTCATTATGGTGAGTTTTAAGAGGGAATCCAAATCATTTCAGTGAACTAGAGTTTCAGAGTATGAATGTTGCTCAAAACAGATGGCTGTTTGAGATTTGTGGATGTTTTGTTACTCTGAGATTTTTTGACCCTAATAAAATTTCTTGCCATGAAATAGCAATATAGCTACCATTCATCATGTGCTCGCTCGCTATGTACTCCACTAAGTACTTTATTCGCATTATTGCTAATAACTAATAAAAATCCCAGAACTAAGGTGTTGCTATATTCTGGTCCCACAGTTAGTTCCTATGTCAGTGAGTATTTGGGCCCAGCTCTGGCTGGTTCCTAAATTTTTCCTTTTTCAACTACATCACAGTCTTGTTCCCCAAAACATGCAGTGGCTAAAACTGTGGCTCTTAGATCTGGAGCACTTCTTAAACAATAGAATGTCAAGGTAGAGTGGCTCTCTTGATGTTGAAGACTACCCTTTGCATCTTTAACCTCAAAATCATTCCACACCAAGGCATAGTGATTGTTGCAGATATTCTGAATCATCCTTCTAAAGTTGTCCTCACTTGAGAGAAATTATACAATGTATACAGCACCCAAACTTTCTTTAGTTCTTTCCTCTTTGGCTTACTTTTTACTATCTCAGCCTTTCTTTTACTTCTGCAACTAATAATTTGGTAAGCATAAATTATTTTTGACATCAGTGAAATCTCAGATGTTTTCTCTTGTGCTAAATGGCGAACAGTGTGCTGTATTTGGGTGATGATAGTAAGTTGACAATAAAAAAGTATACGTAAATTTTGCAGGGAAAAGAGTGTCAAGTATATATTGGTTTAGTAACAGTTAGATAGATAAAGTTCTCTTTGGGTCAATAGGGAATCGGGAAGGAAGACTTGGAAATGCTATATTGGTCATATCAAGAAGCAAGCAGTTCAACCATAGTTCATTTAAAGCTCCCAGAGAAGATGATGCTTATCCTCACCTTTGATTAGTATAGTCCTAGAATTCTGTGGTTCTTAATTGTTTCACAATCCCAAAATGACTAGGCAAGTGGGCTTTTTCAATTCATATCTGCTATTGACTCCTTGTTTGATTGAGCCATAAATGCTTGTGAACACAGTATTCTTATTCTCTTCCATATATGGCCTTTTTTTAAAAATTTCACCACTGTCCAGATGACAGATATTAGCATCTATTATACCTTGGCCTATTAAGTCAGAAGTGTATGTGGTTTCACATTTATAAGTAAAATTGTAATTTTTATTCTAAGCTTCACCAGGAATTTCAATAAAGTATTACCTTTTCAGAACCTGAAAATTAGGGGATCCCTGGGTGGCTCAGCAGTTTAGCACCTGCCTTTGGCCCAGGGCATGATCCTAGAGTTCCAGGATGGAGTCCCCCATTGGGCTCCTTGTATGGAGCCTGCTTCTACCTCTGCCTGTGTCTCTGCTCTCCCTCTCTCTCTGTATGTCTCTTATGAATAAATAAATAAAATCTTCAAAAAAAAGAACCTGAAAATTAAATTATTAATCATTTTATGTGTATCTTGAGAAATGAGTACTAGAAAATATTAAGCAGATTATTATAGGTATGTTTCATTTGTTAAAATACCAAGGTTCTGGGATCCCTGGGTGGCTCAGCAGTTGAGCGTCTGTCTGCCTTCAGCCCAGGAGGTGATTCTAGAGTCCCGGGATCGGGTCCCACGTCAGGCTCCCTGCATGGAGCCTGCTTCTCCCTCTGCCTGTGTCTCTGCCTCTCTCTGTGTGTCTCTCATGAATAAATAGGTAAAATCCTTAAAAAAAAATACCAAGGTTTTATTGAATGAACACCTGAAGTGGGCAGAGTCCTGGGAAGATAGTACTTAGCCCTCAGTGTGTCATAATACAGTAGAAAAAAAAGAAACTAAGTGAATGGATTTGCATTAAAACATGCAAAATGCTATGTCCATGGGTGCAAAATAGCAAATATCTGTCTTAAACTACTGATACTACTAAATATCCAATCTACAGAATAAGTAATCTGAGTTCATTGTGATAAATAGTTTACGTTAACAGATTCATTGAAAGTTTTCTTTAAACAGAGAACTCTTAGAAAACATGGTAGAAGTATTTCTACCATGATTCTCTGGAAGCTTGATCTCTCACTATTCTGAACATTTTTCCCCTCCATCGCTGATCCTTACTTCAGTCAGAGCCCATTACTTTCAGTGGATGGGCTGGACTTCTACTTCATAGAGAAAGTCTTCCTGCATCTCATAAGCTTTTCCTTCTTTTTGTACAATGAAAGTAGCACCTCACCTCCATTCAAGGGTCAACCTCTCCCAATATTCTGGGTCCTACCTCTCCACTGATTTCAGACTTTACCCCTTAACTTGTCCATTTCTTTGCTTTGGACTTAGATCTACAATTAAATTCATTTAATGTTGAACGCCAGCCTTTCAACCAAAGTTCCCTCAAGGCATAGTGTTTGATTGGTGAGAGTTAATCACCTATTTTCTCAAAATGGGTAATATATGCTGAGTTCTTACAAATTTGAAACTGTTTTGTTTCCTCTTAGATGTGAAAGACATCTTGGCCGTATATAAAATCTCTGGCTTATTTTCACTTCCCTTAAAGACTGTCCCATCAGCATCTGGGATCGTTTGTAGCTTTAGAAAAGTTTGATGCCTGCCCAGCCTCATTCCACCATAAGTGAATAGGTATTTCCACCTGCTCACCCTAAATATTCTTTCTTTATTCTAATCACTTTAGAATATGCCTGGATGCTGACTTTTCTAAATCAGTTTTCCATAGTATATGGTGAGCCCTTCAAACATGTAGAGTCATGCTTTATTTTTAGAAAAGTTTCCTTGAGTTGAATTTTCAAATATTTGTTCTTTGTTTTGGTTTTCTTTTGGGGAGAACCCATGTGTATACATATGCTTGTGTTTTATTCCTATAATTTTGTCTCTAATCCTTTTTCTTTCTATATTTCTTGTTCATTTTCTTTTTATTTTTTTAAGATTTTATTTATTCATGAGAGGCACAGAGAGAGAGGCAGAGACATAGGCAGAGGGAAAAGTAGGCTTCTGTGAGGAGCCTTATATGGAACTTGATTCCAGGACCCCGGTATTACAACCTGAGCCAAAAACAGATGCTCAACCACTGGCCCACCCTGGTGCTTTTCTTATATCTACCTTGTTCCCTACTGTGCTTTCAATGGTATCTATTTTTCTTGTGTTCTCATTTTTTAGTCTTTAACTTCTGAAAAATGTTTTTCTTTCATGATTTCTGCCAAACTCTAATTCACATCTTCCTTTATTCATCATCTCCTGTTGCCCAGTCCTGAGTCATTGCATTTTTGTTTTGTATACCTTCATTAATAAGTAGTATTCCATTAAGTTTTTTATACATGCAATGTCGATATTAAAATTTTTATCTCCTTCTTGGCAATATTTTTCTGGTGCATTTCATTTGTCTATAGAGGAAAATTCCCTATTCTTTTTCACAATTTAATAACTGTCTCCATACAGATGCTCTTCCAACGCTTTTTTTGTTACTCATATTTGAATGAATTTAATTTTCCTGGACCAGCTATTTACAAAGGTTATGAGGGGGTAGAGCGGAAGGACTAAGGAGTTCCAGTTTGCCAAGCTTTACAACTCATAGGTTTGTTCTGTTCCAGTCTGTTGCAATAGGCTATTTCCCTTAAAAAAGGAAGCTTCTGTTCAACAACATTCCCTTTGCCCTTTAGGTTCATAATGGATTCTATCTATGTGATCTTCTAGTGTCTTCCCTAGACACTGCCACTCAGGACACATCTCTTACCTTTCAACATAGTAGCCCCACTTTTTGTTGGTGCATTTTGGCTTCTCCTTTCTGTAGTCTGCCACCTACATGGTCCCCCAACCCTTCCCATCAACCCACATCTTATTCCATCTCACCTAGGGTGAACAACATCCCAGTTTGCCCAGAACCGAGGAGGTTCCTAGGACATGGAACTTTCAGAGTTAAAGCTAGGAAAGGTTTAGGCAAACTGGAAGAAGCTGATCACCCTGAATTCATTTTTGTTCCCTGCAGTTGCCACTCAGGATGGGATTCTCTCCTTCTGGAAGTGAACACTTACTGACATTTCTGAAATTCACCACAGCTGATGTTACCCATCCTCACCATCCTCCGTGATGCCTATTCACCACTTACTATGCAGCTTCTTGCCTGTTTCCATTGGCCTCGCCTGCTTCTGGCGGCACATATAATTTGTAGTTTTAAGAGATATCTGGGTCTCCTGGACTCACTGAAAATGGAATTCATGAGTTTTTCCTCTTCTTTCTCTGTATAATTTCAAAGAGAAGTGGAAAAACTCAGATTAAACCTCTATCATGAGTCTTTAACAGATATTTTCTGTTGTCTTCATGGAATTCCAGGTTGAAGAGCCTCACTTTTGTTATAATTGAATTTCTTGACCAAGTGAACTCTGCAGTTAAAACTGTGATGCTCAGAATAAGCAATACCCCATGTAAGCAATACCCCAGACAGAATGATGAGCCAACAAGATGAACTTCAGGATATGTATGCTACACATTATGGAAGTGCATTAAGGCACATAAAAGCACAAAAGCATTATAAATATCAAGTGCTATGCAGATAAAAGCAGTAAAAACAGTAAATACTGATAACTAAAAAAATCACAAAGAGAGTTAAAGAATACCCTATATAGAATGTAGCTAAGAACAGAATTGGGTTTTGAAATAAGCCCTCTGTGAATAAGAAATCGCTCTTTCTTGAGTAAGGCCAAACTCATCACACATATATAAAAAATATGCAGACTGAGTGCTCCTATATGCAAATCATTGTGCTAAATGCTGTTGCATGGATAATTTTATTTAATCCTAACAATTCTTCAAGGTAAGTGTAATAAAATCGAGTGTCCTGCAAGTTAAAATATCCAAGATCATTCAGCAAACAAATGCCAGACCTAGGACTCAAACCTGTGCATTGTTGGGGCCATTGCCCACACTCTGCTTGGTCTACCACCCTGCCTTTTTCTATTAAAAAAAAAAAGATGAAAATTCAGTGCATGGAAGAGAAATCTTAACGGAGATAGTAACTTAAAGCAGGGGGAGAGGAGAGGGCAGTCATTGACTTCTAACCAGATGTGGAAAAAACTCAAATGTAAACAGTTTAACTGCAGGAGGAACACAGAGGGAGCAAGAAAGTCAGCAACCTTATTTATTAAGATTTTTTTAATTTTATTTATTTATTTATTTATTCATGACAGACACAGAGGGAGAGAGGCAGACACGGGCAGAGGGAGAAGCAGGCTCCATGCAGGGAGCCCGATGTGGAACTCAATCCCGGGACTCCAGGATCACACCCTGGGCTGAAGGCAGGCGCCAAACCACCCAAGGATCCCCCTGTTAAGATTTTTAATGCAGTTGTTTCGACAAGCTGGAGACATTTAAAATTTGAACAACACACTGCATCTGGTTTCATCCTCTGACAGAGGCCCATTTTAACAAAGTGGGAATTAAATTCACAAATATAAGAAACTAGAATAGTTTACCAAATTTCTTCCTACTGTTATGAAAATAATATTGTGATAGGGGATGAGATTAAATCTCTGAAAAATCAAAT
Organism: Canis lupus baileyi; assembly: GCF_048164855.1. NCBI lineage: Eukaryota > Metazoa > Chordata > Mammalia > Carnivora > Canidae > Canis > Canis lupus. The sequence goes on from NC_132874.1 coordinate 9,199,162, forward strand.
TCAGTTTAAAAAAAGAAAAAGAGTGGCAGGCTAACTGGTCTTCCAGAAGGAATAGAACTATCAAGTCTAATTCTTAAAAAGCGGTTTGCAAAAATCTGATTCTTCATGTCACTGAAAAGCTATTAAAATTAAATAAGCTCCATGCATTTGAAAGTATTAGTTTATAGCCCCTTCCCAAATATGAACATCATGCCTCAAAGACTCAAGTGACCAGGATGACATCATTGGAATCATCTTCATCTTCAAACGTCATAGAAACTCCACTAGGAGCAAAGCCATGTGCATGTTTGACCTTGGTTTCTGCATAGTGCCTGTGAATGGGAAGAAATTTGAAGCTGCAAGCCTTCAGCTGATAGGAGGAAAGTGCACAATGTAGGAAGCTGACTGATTTGAAGGCCATATGCAGCCTTGACCAGAAGCCTCCCTGAAATGCCATAAATCTTAATTCCAATTAATTTCCAGCTATTCCAGTATGTTATTCAATAAGGAAATAAAACGCTAACCCTTTAACTCCAGATACTGGTGCATTTAGATTCCATTAATCTTTCTCTAGCTATTCCAACCTATATTGACCTCCTCCCTTCTCAGAAAATTATTCCTATGACTGATGCATTATAATTTGACCCTTAATTGCCTTCTTTGGGGGGCGGGGGGTGAATGTTTATGCAGGTAAACTTTGACTTAAACTACAGGAGAAGGTCTTTAAGCATTAGCTCCAAACATTGTGATAAGCCAGAGCAGATACTTAACACATATTAATTCACTGATCACAGGGAAGGGAAACTTTAATAGAAGGATTAAAGGGAAGAAAGTAATGAAATGCAAAGTACGGAGCATGATGTGGAAGGGAGACTTCATGAAGAATCACGGCTGGATCACTGGATTTTGGGCAGCCAAAGATGTACAAGGAATACTGAACAACTAAACTAAAAAAAGAGAGGGCAGGAGTACTAATAGATGGAAAAAAGCATGAGGAACGTTGACTGGGGTGTCTATTCATATACAAACTAAACAATAAACTGAAGGTAATCTCTTCAATAACTTCCTGTATAGCTTCAGGAGAAAGATAAATGGATAACAAAGAAAGAAAAAGCACATTCCGTTCTCTGAAAAGATCAACCACAGGAATCAATGTGGTGATAGTTGTCAAAGCCAACTTATTTTTTTTATCCCAGAAACAACTATGAGAATATACCAAACACAATCACAATTTGCCCAAGAAAATAGAAATCAAACCCTTTCTAAATCTTCAGGCCACAGAAATGTGTTATCCTTTCTGCATTTAATTTACTCCATCCTAATCCTGCATTAATGTTTCTAGTTTCTAAGTTTAGCTAATTTGTTAATCAGTATTAACAAATGCTATAATGTAGGACTTCATATTTTATATATAGAACATTATACATACTAGATCTCAGGATTTTCCTAAGTACAAAGTACCAATAACACTTCTATTAAATGAGCAAAAATGTTAAGGAACGGACAAGTCAGATCATATGGAAAACAATTTTCATTCTTAAAAAGCTTAATCATCAAAAGGACTAATTCAGAAGATGGATGCAGTATAATAGATCTAGATGACAACAGATTTTAATTTCCCCTCCTTATTTTATCTCGGCTTTCAGGAGACAAAATTGAATCTATAATAAGGCTTTTGAAATCTGAATCACCCTAAATTTGGTTTGACAGTGTTGTACTTGATGCTAAGAAATTCAGTTACAATGCCAAAAGGTGGTAGAGAGACAAAGAAGATGCAGATAGGGATACCTGGGTGGCTCAGTGGTTGAGATTTGCCTTTGGCTCAGGGTGTGATCCTGGGGTCCTGGGATGGGAGCCTGCTTCTCCCTCTGCCCATGTCTCCATCTCTTTGTCTCTCATAAATAAATTTTTTAAAAATAATCTTTAAAGAGGATGCAGATAATCAAAAGTATATAGCAGGCAAGAATTTTTTTTTCAGTTTCACCAAAGTCTCTAGGTGTCCTAATATTTTTTAAAATAGGTGTCTAACATGTTACACTGTAGCTGTGGAGAGAAAAAGAAAGAACCCTGTGATCTACAACTGCTCTCAGGAAAATTTAAGTGTGCCTTTCTACTTTCCAAAATGCTCACATTTTGTTTACTTTTTCTGTTCATTTAACCAACATAAAATCTATTACATTCTGGCATAGATAATATAATCTGAGTCACACAACGATAATTAAGACACTACGTTTGTACCTAAAGGAACTTACAGTGAGATAAAGGAGATTCTAAAAATAATTATAATTGAAGGTGGTAAACACAGGTAGATCAAGGCAAGAATGGTACTGAGTGTAGTTTGAGAAAGTACAATCCAGGGTCCCGGACTCAAGCTTCAATATTTGTTTCACTATATGGGCTGCATTTATTGAATGTTTTGGCAACTGGCTCACATTCTTTTTCACCCAAAATTCTGTGATCGTCTTGCATGACTTCATTATCTTCATGGCTAGTCCAACTTTATGACTTCAGAAACTTCCTCTTCCATGCCACTTTAGCTAAGCTCTCCCATATTTGACATCACTTAGAACTATTCCATCTCTGACACTGCTCATTAATATCAGTCACCCTCAAACCACAGACTACTGTCATTCCAGCCTACACATTCAGTTACTCCCAACACACAATTTCCTCAGTTCTGTTCAAACCTCTGGGGCACTTAACTACTCTTTTTCCACACCTTCCCGGCTTCATTTCCCTCCTTTTTCATATTGGATTCTGTGGTTTATAATCTCAATCGCTCCCTTACTAATCTTTAACCCAGCTCTATCGAGCTGTAATTGATATAGAACATTGTTAAACTTAAGGTGCACAACATGATGGTTTGATATACATATCTTGCAAAATGACTAACACAAGAGTTAACACCTCCATCACCTCACATAATTACCATTTTTCTGTGTATAATAAGAACATTTAAGAGCTACTCTCTTAGCAACTTTCAAATGTGTAATTCAGTATTGTTAACTATAGTCACCTTGTGATTAGATCCCCAGAACTTACTTATTTTACAGCCGAATGTATGTACCCTGTGAACAACATCTCCCCATTTCCCTTACACCCAGGCCCTAGGAACTACCACTCTACTCTCTGTGAGTTTCCATGAGATCAGTTTTTTTAGATTTCTCATATAAGTGAAATCATACAGTATTTGTCTTCCTTGCTAATCTCTAGGAACTTCCTTGCCCTGCTATCTTTAATTGCAACTGCACTAACAAAATCCCAACTGTGGATGAATTCAAGTATCCCACAATGAATGCCTCACAAGTTGCTAAGTATTACCAGAGGAACTCAACCAAGCTGACTGGAACCATCAAAACTTCATATCAGAGAGTTCATTTGGCCCCTAAAATCTGTCCCTCAGCCCAAACTGTCCCATTTTCTATTTCAATTGCAAAGTTTCTCAAGTATCCCCAATCAATCTTTCCTACCTTGCATGGTAGATGACATCTTGAAGAAAATAGAATCGGATAAGAACTGCCTCTGCTGCTCAGAGAAGCCATATCCATACCCATTTTTCATCCCACTGTCTAAGAGCAGTTCTTCCACCCATATTCCAGATTCTATCCTCTTTGGTTTTTTTTTTTTTTATCCTCTTCAGTTTAAGAAAGTTTTATTATTAAACATGCCTCTCTTGCATGGTAATACCTTTTTAATTGACCCATTTCTATTAGATTCAACCATGTACAAGTTGTCTGCTAATTTTCAGATTCTTCTATGTACTTCTCGCCTATCCTAACTAAACATTGTCACTCATTCCTCCTTTTATGAAAAAGTTCTCCAAGGATTATCAAGAATCAAAATTCCCATATCTTCAAAACCCAAAAATTTTGTGTACTCTAATCTGGCTTCTCTCACATGCACCACTCAATTGCATCCAAAAAAAAATTGTATAAGGTGTTCAGTTCAATGACTTCCATGGTATCAGTTCTAATGGACTCTTAATTTTTATTTGACCTCTCAAAACATACAATACTATTATTCACATCCTCTGACTAAAACACCTTCTTTGTTTCCTTGACCTAACATTCTTCTAACTTGATTTCAATACATTTTAGTCTCCTTTCCTGGTACTCCTTTACACATTCTAAGTAATGGAGTTCCTTGATCAAATTTCCTTGGGCTTTTTCTGATTTTGTCAGAGCTTACAGAAGTACTTCAAAAAAGTCATTCAACATTAACAACAATAAAAATAAACAACAGCAACAAACTCTCAAGAGGGGAGAGAATCAAATTTCAAGAAGTGCCATATTATATCATTTTAAGTGTCCAGTTTTCAACAAAAAATTATTAGCCAAAGATGCAACAAAATATGGTCTGTGTACAGGGAAAAAGTAGTCAATAGGAACTGTCCATGAGAAAATCCAACAGTGGACTTACTATACACAGATTTTTGAAACAGCTAATTTAAATATGTCCAAATTACTAAATGAAACAATGCCTAAATAAAGTGTGAGAAGATTATCTTACAAAATAAAGAATACCAATAAAAGAATGGAAATTCTCAAGAAGAACTAAATAGAAATTGAGGTGGTGAAAAGTACAATGACTGAAATGAAAATTTCACTAGAGGGACCCAACAGTATATTTGAGCATATAGAAGAAAGAATAAGCAAATGTAAAGGTAGGTCTATTGAGATCATCTGCCCTAAAGGACACAAATAGAAGATAAAGAAAATAAATGGAAACTCAAAGACTTGTGGGACAACAATTAAGCATACCAATATACATAACAGGAGTCAGAAAAGGAGAGACAGAGGTAAAAAGAATACTTGAAGAAATAATGGCAGAAAACTTCTAAATTTTTATTTTTATAAACACAATCTACATTTTTTAAGATTTTATTTTTGAGTAATCTCTATACTCAACATGGGGCTTGAACTCAGAGTCACATACTCTGACTGAGCCAGCCAGGTTCACCTCTACATTTCTTTAAAAGCTGTAAAATCTCTAAGATAAACTCGAAGAGATCCACACCTACACACATCATAAGCATTAGAAGTCAAAGACTTTTTGACAGTAGCAAGAGAGATGTTACTCATCATGTGTGAGTGGTCCTCAATAAGATTCAGTGAGTTCTCACCCAAGAACAAATAGAAGGCATGAGGATGGCCTATTCAAAGTTCACAAAGGAACTACCAACCTGCCAGTAGGGTAAAAACCTATATCCAAACTATCCTGCATAAATAAAGGACAAAATAGGACATTTCTAAATAAACAAAAACTGAAAGAATTTGTCACTAGCAGACATATCCTACAAGAAATACTGAAGTGAGTCCTTGAGGTTGAAATGAAAGGATACTGAATAGCAGCTCAAGTCCACATGAAGAAATGAGGATATAAAGAAATAAAAGTAACTCCATAGATAAATACAAAAGATAGCATAAATGTATTTTTTGCTTGTAACTTTTTCTCCTATCTAACTTAAGAAACAACCATAAAGCAATAATTATAAATTTTTATGGAGGGGGCAGCCGGGGTGGCTCAGCGGTTTAGCGCCGCCTTCAGCCCAGGGCGTGATCTTGGAGACCCAGGATCAAGTCCCACGTCAGGCTCCCTGCATGGAGCCTGCTTCTCCCTCTGCCTGTGTCTCTGCCTCTGCCTCTCTCTTTCTGTCTCTCATGAATAAATAAATCAAATCTTAAAAAAAATCTCCTTATTTTTAAAAATATCATATTGATGGGTGCAGACTATATAAGGATATAATTCATGTGACCATATTAACACCAGAAGGAAGGAGAAAATGGAATTACATACAAAGATTTTGTATATTCTTGTAATTATCTCTATTAATCCAACCTATATTGTTATGAATTAAGATGTTAATTAGTCTCTAATACAACCATTAAAAATAACTCAAAAATATATAAAAAATAAAGTGGGAATTACAATAGTGCACTAAAAAATATGTAACTCAAAAGCAGTCAGTAATGGAGGAACAGATGAGCAAAAAAGTATAAAACAAAAATAAATAGGAAAGTGGCAGACATAAATCCTACTTTATCAATATAATATTAAATGTAAATAGACTAAACACTGTAATCAAGATGAAGATGGACAAAATGGATAGAAACAGAAAATATGGGATCCCTGGGTGGCGCAGCGGTTTGGCGCCTGCCTTTTGGCCCAGGGCGCGATCCTGGAGACCCGCAGGGATCGAATCCCACGTCGGGCTCCCAGTGCATGGAGCCTCCTTCTCCCTCTGCCTGTGTCTCTGCCTCTCTCTCTCTCTCTCTCTCTCTCTGTGACTATCATAAAAAAAAAGAAAGAAACAGAAAATATGAACTATATGTTGTCTACAAACAATACATTTTTGATTCAAAGACAAATAGATTGAAAGCAAAAAAAAAAAAAAATGGGAAAAGATATGCTGTGAAAACCGCAGCCAAAGAGAGTTGGAGTGGCTGTACTAATATCAAATGAAGCTGATTTTAAGACAAAGATTGTTACTAGACATTTTATAATGATAATCAACCAAGATGATACAACAAGTATAATAGGACTCCAAAATACATGAAGTGAAAACTGATACAATTAAGAGGAGAAATAGACAATTCAATAATAGAGACTTCAATACTTCACTTTTAATAATGGATAAAATACCTAGACAGAAGATCAACAAGCAAATATTTGAAAAACACCATAAGCCAGCAATATCTAATATATATCTATTGAACATGCCACCCAACAAGAGAAGTATACACATTCTTTTTCTGTGCATGTGGAATAGTCACCAGGATGGACTATATATTAACCTACAAAACAAGTCTCAATAATTTAGAGGGATTGAAAAAAAAATTTAGAGGGATTGAACTCATATGAAGTTCTCTGACCACAGTGAAATGGATTTAGAAATCAATAGTAGAATAAAATTTTGGAAAATTTACAAATATGTATTCACCATATTAGTAGAATGAAGGACAAGAGCCACAAGGTCCTTGATATTGGAGTCATGAGTTTTGAGCTCCATGTTGGACATAGAGATTACTTTTAAAAGCCACAAGATCATCTCAACAGATACAGAAAAAGCACTGGACTCCAAAACCCTATACAACAAAAATGTTCAAACTAGAATAGAAAGTAACTCCTTCAATATAACAAAATGCATCTATGAAAAACCCGGAGTTAACATCATATTTATAACAAAAGACTAAAAGCTTGAAAGATCAGGAACAAAACAAAGATATCTACTTTTGGCACTTCTGTTGAACATTGTACTAGAGCTTCTAGCCATGCTCGTTATGCAAGAAAATAAATGGAATGCAAGTTGAAAAGTAAAAGTAGAATTGTATCTATTTGCAGAAGACATACTCTTGTAAGCAGAAAATAAGGTACCACCTACAAACACACACACACACACACACAAAAACACTGGAACTAGTAAACAAATTTAGCAAGATTATAGGATATAAGATCAATATATAAAATCAACTGTATATCTATAGATTAGCCATGAAAATTTGAAAACGAAAATTTTTAAAAATTATATTTACAACAGCAAAAAGATCAGAATACTCAGGAACATATTTAACAAAAGAAGCACAAGATTTGTACACTGAAAACTACAAAACATCATTGAAATAAATTAAAGAGGATCTATAAAATGGTATCCTGAGTTTATGAATTAACATAAGGACTTAATATTTTAAGATGGTAAGTAACACTCAACTCAATCTACATAGTCAATACAATACTTATCAAAGTCCTAGCTCTTTTTGTACAAGTTGACAAGCATATCCTCAAATCCATATGGAAATGGAAGAGACTCAAAATATTCAAAAGAATCTTGAAAAAAAATTACAATGTTAGAAAACTCAGGTTACTGATTTCAAAATATACTATAAAACTATGTTAATCAATACTGCAGGGTACTGGCATAAAGATATTTAGATCAATAAAATGAAGTGTCCAGAAGTAAACTCAGGCACTTATGACCAATTGATTTTTGACAAGAATGCCAAGATAGTTCAAAGGAGAAAGATCAGTCTTCTCACCTATGAGAGCTGGAACAACTGGATATCACATTAAAAGAATGAAGCTAGACCCATCCTTCACACCATAGACCAAAATGAACTCAGAATGCATCAAAAACCTAACTATAAAAGCTGAAACAATAAACTGTTAGAAGAAAACATAGACATAAATCTTCACAACTGTGGGTCAATGGTTTCTTAGATCTATGACACCAAATGCCTAGACAAAAACAACACAGAAAATTGGACTTAAAATTTAAAATTGTTGTGCTTCAAATAACACTATCAAGAAAGTGAATGCAACCCATGGAGTAGGAAAGACTATTTGCAAATCATATATCTGAAAAGGGACTAATATTCAGAATACACAAAAACTCTTGCAACTCAATAAAAAGGAAAATCTACTTTTATAGTGGCTTAAGTTTTTTATAGACATTTCTTTTTAAAAACTATTTTAAAATGGCCAATAATCACATAAAAAGATGCTCAATATCATTATAATTTGTATCAGGGAAATACAAATCAATACCACAATGAGATATCACTTCGTAGTCACTAAGATGGCTAGAACTAAAAAGACATACAATATAATAAGTGTTAGGCAGGATGTGAAGGAATTGGAGCTTTCATACACTGTTGGTGGGAATACAAAATACTGCAGCCACTTTGGAGGAGTTCAGCAGCATTTAAAATATAGCATATTTTAAACATAGATTTCAAATATAGTAGCATTTTAAAAATATATAGTAGCATTTTAAACATAGATTTATTCTATGAGCCAGCAATTCCACTCCTAGGTATATACCCAAGAGAACTGAAAACACTCAAAAATTTGTACATGGGTGTTCACAGCAGCACTATCCATCAGCTGATGAATGGATAAACAAAATGTAGTATATTCATACAATGGAATATTACTCAGCCATAAAAGAAGTGAAACACTGCTGTACACTGTAACATGGATGAACCTTGAAAACATTATGCTAAGTGAAAGAAGCCAGACACAAAAAGCCACCTATTATATTGTTCCACTTATTTGATGTTGTCAAATAGGCATATTGACAGAGACACAAAGTAGATTAGTAGGTACTAAAGGTTGTAGGGATGGGAGAATGGACAATGATTGCCAGTAGGACAATGGGTTTAACCAAAATGCTCTAAAATTAGATTATGGTGATGATTGCACACTCTGTGAATATATTAAAAACTACTGAATACACACATTAAGTGGATGCATCTTTTGGTGAACTATAGCTCAATTAAAATATAAAGAGACTTATGCCATTCAGTAATGCCACATCTAGGATTATGTTCTATGGAGAAACTCTCACAAGATGACATGCACAAGAACGTTTATTCCTGCATCGTTTGAGAAAAAAATAGAAACAGATTAAAGATCCATCAACAAGAGAATCGATAAATTATGATCTTTTCATATCATGAAATACCCTATAACAGTTTACATGCACTGGAGGATGTGTATTAATGCATATTGAATGAGAGCTAGAAGAGCAAAGAATGCATCATTTAAAGATATGGGATAGAAACCACAAAAGCAATATTATAAACTGCTTATAGATACACAGAGAAGTATAAAATATTCACTAGAATTAAAAACTTCAAACTCAGGATACTCGTTACCTCTGCAGATGGCAGGAGAGGAATGGGATCAGATTAGTTACAGGGGTTTCAACTATATCTGCAAGATTTTAACTTGTAAAGGAGAAGGTAAGAACAGAAAGGATGAGGGAAGAAGGGAGATTGAAGATAAATCTAAAACAAATAAGGAAAAATGTGATCTGAATAAGCTGAGGGGTAAATACATGATTTATTATATTAGTGTCTATGCTTTCCTATATATGTGAAATGAAAGTGAAAATGAAAGACATGCTAATCTTTACATGCGTGTGTGTGTGTGTGTGTGTGTGTGTGTGTGTGTGGATATGGATAAAGATAGAATCAAAACCTGATTATATTTAATGTGTCTTTATCTCATCAGCACTTCAAAGTATAGAGAACAAAGAAATTAGGGCTGAAAGTGGCTTACTAGTCCACTGATGTATCTTGCTAATTAATTTTCTATGAAATCTCTACAGAGACCTTTTTAAGATAAATGTTTTATCATTTGAAAAATAAATTTATGCTTACTCCTAAATTTGGAAACTACAATATAAAAATGCAATATGAAATATATATAATTATACTACTGAGATAAAGCCACTGTTTATACTTGTCTTTTTCAGTCTTTTCTCTATGCAGACATGCATCTTTTCATATAAAATTAGGGTCAAGGCATGGCTTGGCTCAGTCACTAGAGCGTGTAACTCTTGATCTTGGGGTCATGGGTTCACGTCCCACATTGGGCATAGAACTTATTTTTTAAAAATTAACATAAAATATTTTCAAAGATAAAGATAAAATTAGGTTGTGTTATTCACATGTAAATTAGATGTCCATTTGTCTGCTGAAAACCTCCAATTGTCATCTAATATCCTATTATACCTAACCTCGGCCCTGAGACCACATATGATCTAAGCCTCCTTGCTTCTTCCCATTCTCCTGCCTATTCTATTTAAACCTCACTAGCCTTCTAGTGGCTCTAAGCTTGCTTCCAGCACAGGACCTTTGCACGTGCTCTGCTTCTTTCGTTCTGGGATGCTCTCCTCTCATAGGATTATTTGAATATAGTGTTCATTAAATATTCATTCACCTATCTCATCTTCTCTGGATAGAATGGGTTTCCTTTTCCTTTTCCCATTGAAATTAGGCTTGCCAATGTGATTTGCTTAGGAATTTACAATAGAATATCAGCAAACATGACACAGATAATGGTTTGCAATCTGCTTCTGCGATGGGGTTTGTCCTCTTGTGCCTCTGTCATCATGAGGGGAACACGCTCCAGCCAACCTGCTTGTCCAAGACTCACATGACATGAACCTGAGCAGAATTTTCAACTTGGTGCCAAGCCCAGACATGCTCAGACTGAATCAGCTAAACCCTGTCTACCTGCCTCAGAGAGAATAAATTATGTGGAGAGGATAAATTATTTTATCTTAAACCACTGAGTTTTGCAGTGATTTGTAACCCTGTTTTATGGCAACTGCTCATGGATATATTCTATAACTTTGCATAGCTTAATCTTGCACTCCATTCAGATCTTGATATGTGGGCTCCCTCCTTTGAAACGTCTATCCCCTCGACTATTTTAAATTTACCCATAATATTGATCACAATCATATGTGTATCTGTTTGCTTGCCATCTTCCCCGTGAGAAAGGAAGTTCATGAGAGCAGAGACTTTATATTGTTCACTGCAGTCTTTCCAGTGTCTCAGTGCCTTGCACATTGTCGATGCTCAATAAATAATTGAGAGAATATTATGACTACCTGCTTTTTTAAACATTTTCCCCAATTATTCCCATTTCCAGATCATTAGACACTTAGCTTGCTTATTTTTGCTATTATAAATATCATTATGAAAATACTCTGGTACATAAATCTTTCTGTATATCCCTGATTATTTTATCAGAATGGCTAAATCAAAGGTCTTAAGCAAAGTTGAGATTCTAAATGTATCGGAACAGATTTCTCTCACTAAAGTTTGCACAGACCTATAAAAACAAAAGTTTTCACCAATTTTTGCCCAGATTTAATATTATATTAAATCAATATAAATTATATCAATACAAATCAGTATATTAAATATAAAGTTTAATCAATAAGGAAGTTGAAAATGCTACACTATGTTTTTTCATTTTTTTGTATTGACAAGATTAAATATTTTTATATGTATGGCACATTGTTACTAATTCTTTAAAAAGCGGTATTCACATCCTTCACCCAGTTTTTCCTATGTTAAATTTTTTTCTAATGCTTAAGAATTCTTTATAATATTGGCTTCTGTAGTCCAGTAGAACAGAATTTGAACACCAACTAAGTCTCTTCCTAACAGTTTGATCCTGATCAAAGCTGTATGCTCATGATGTTTCAGTTTCTCATTTGCAACATGTGAAGAATAACACCTATATAGATAGATGTGAAGATTAAAATAGAGCCTATATGTCTAGTCAGTTAAGGTTCTGGTTTTAAGCAATATTAACTCTGGGTAATTTAAGCAAAACAATGTATTGGAAAGATCCTGAGACAGCTCATCAAATTATGGAAGAGGTGAACAACCAGACTTTAGGAAGGGCAAATACCATGGGCAACCCTCAGGGTTGGGAGTAACACCCCTTCCATGGACTTCTCAGCTGAGGTCCAGCCATTAAATGACTCAACTCCAGCTGGCTTTGTCCCTGGTGTCTACACTCAATATTTAAATACCTTGTTGAGATAATTTGGCCTAATCCAGATCATATGCCCCCCTTCTACAATCAGGGAGTGAGATCTGATTACAGAAAGAATGGAAAGTACGTGAGGCACATAGCCCCTCCTAAATAATCAAAAACGAGGAGAGACGAAGGAAGAGAGAAAGAGAGAGGGACAGAGGAAAGAAAGAAAAAACAAAGAGAGGAGAGAAAGACATGTAAGAAAGGGAAGGAAGGGGTGGAGCAGGAGGAGGTGAGCTACCCCTGTGAAGTGCTAAGCTCTGTTTCTGCCCCTTAAGTTCACAAAAATAGTAGCCATCCATATACCATGCAACATTTTGGATTTTATATTTATGTAGAAAAAAAAGATTCCATTGAAGTCAGAATCTTGAATAAGTTTCTTGTGGTAAGTTATCTTTTGCTTTTATTGAACTCATTCCCAAGAGACCCAGCCCTTGAATCAAGCTGAAAATCTTCAGCACTCTAAGGGCTTAATGCTCAGTAGTAACCACAAAGAAGCAGCAGGCCTCTTCCATAGACTCTGCTTCCCTAGGATAGACTGTGCATGTTTAATTGTATTCTTGAATAGCACAAAATTCTGAATGGAACAAGTATTTGAAGACAACCCTTCAGAAGATCCAGTATTTCAAAGCCAAAATACAAAGGCCAGAATATGAAGCTTTCAAATTTATACAATATAACCAAGATGGAAAATTCTCTAATGATATTATCTTTGGACAGGACTTAACCCTTCCAAGACTTAATTCTTCATCCTTAAAATAGGTTTAACGGTATCTACCTCTCATGATTACTCTGCAGATTAAACAACGATGAAGATTTAAATTGTAAGCACCTGATTAGAGACAACCATTTTCCCCTCTTTTCCCTGTGAGTCAATTGAAAGCACCATAAAGACCCTCTTTGCCTGATTTTATGCATCCACATAAGTATATAGCATATAATGAATGGAGTATATAATAATGGAGGCCATAATTCAATTATTTAAAAGGAGGCCTACAAACCATCCTGCCAGTATTCTAGCATGATGTTATTCCTTACAGCAAGCCTGCAGGTTCCATTGTACAGATGAAAAATAAAGCTCAGCAAGTTTAAGCAAGGAGCCTATCAAAATTCAAATTCAACTCTGACTCCAGAGCTCATGTTCTTTGCATTAAGCCGCATTATCTCCTAGAAAAAGATGATCCATAGAGAAAATATTCTAGAACTAGACAATACCCATAGACAATTACTCAAGACTAATCTGTTTAGCCAGTTCTCCGAAAGGACATGAAGCACCAGCAAGTTGTTCATGTATTTAACCTCAGCACCTGGCTTGGTGCACAGGGGACATTTGGTATGGATATGTACAATCAGTCTTGTCTGCAGATTCATGGAGGAGAGGAGATTCCAAATACCACCAAATATCTCTAGAAAAAAGGGTTTGAGGAAACCATCAAGTTTTAGCTTGGTAAAATTCCTCCACCCTCCCATCCCCATCCAAAAATAAAAAAGAGGAAGAAAATGAAGAAAGACAGCCCACCAAGCCATATAAGTCTTTTACCAAGAGTTTGCATGGCTGGTATCCTTTGATTTTTCTCTCTGATGGGCCACAGTATTTGAAGTCAACCTTTCAAAGAATCTGGTACTTTAAAGACCAAATGGACACTCTAGGTTGCCAAGGTTTAAAATATTGTAGACGTCAAATTATTTGTTGGATACAAACATGTGAAAAAATCATTCAAAGAGATTGATCTTAAAATATATGTGATTTGGATAAAGTCATAGCCCTAAAAGGTACTTCCTAAAATTCTCTGAACTGGAGCTAAAGATGTATATATGTATACATACCTATTTATTAGCTAAGGTATGTATGGTATACATATCTATTTTACTTTAGCATTTGGAGATGAATTTTTTTTCAATCACGCTTAAGGAATAGAATGTAGCAGATTCTTACAGAGAACACCAAGAAGGCTTCAAAATGCACATAGCAGCTCTTCTCTCTCCAAAGCACGCCATCCAGCTAGATTCTGAATGAGAGAGTGCTCTAACAGGATTGGCATCAACCCCACCCATCCCTGGAGGAGTCTGGTTATTAAATTATTTTTCAAAGACTTGTCTTCCCCCCAGTCTTCGGAGGCAGTACAGCTGGGAGCCATTAGCTGTAATCAGTGGGCAGCCAGCAAAAAGAGGAAGCAGTGGGGGAATGCTCTGTCTTTCTGGAGCAGCCATCTGGGCAGAGTGAATTTGGTTTTAAACCCTAGGGGGTGGAGGAAGTTATTGGGATCTTGTTATATTTGGACTTGACTTCAGATCCCAAACAAAAGGCCTCTTTTTCACCCGAGCGTTTGCTTTCTGGAAACAGGAGTAAAGAGGTAGCAGTAGTAAGCCAGTGTCCATCTCGCAGGACATTGTGGCCAAAGCAGACAAGGGGTCTGAATACAAAAGCCAAACACTGCCTGCTTGGGAGCCTGACTTGGAGTTCTGAAAAAAAAGGAGGAACACATCCTACTGTGGGCAATCTCTTTGTGTCTTCCCTGTCCATGCTCATAAAGAAAAACACACCTCTCCCACTCAAAAAAAAAAAAAAAAAGAGGATTATGCTTGTCTTTGAAGCTCTTCATACTTACAGCAAGCTTACTTTTACTTGTTTCAAAATAGAAGTATCATATTTTTCATTTCATCTTCTCAATCTTCTCTGAGGATGTTGGCAATATGTGTATTAAATGAAGAGCTCTTAAGAGTGAACTTTGTGGCCAGAAATCCAGGTTTGATCATGGATCCACTACTGACCAACTGTGTGGCCTCCTCAAGGTAGGCAGCTCTAGGCCTCCTCTCCCTCATCTGCAAAATAAGGGAAAAAATAGATGAATCATAAGGTTGCTAGAATTAGTGATGATGTGCATCAAACGCCCAGCATACTTCCTGGAGCGCAAAAGACATCCAACAATTGATTACTATTCCTGTTTACACTATCTACAACCAAATTTTTATTTTATTTTTTTTTATAACCAAACTCATAGTAAAGGTGGTAAAGTCACCAAATGATTCCATAGGATTTTGAGAGGGTAACTTACAGAGTGAGTTAAACATGGTTCATCCCTCTAAATCAGAAGTCCCTAACTTGGGGATCTCTACACCCTAACACCACTTGCAGGTGCGTATATTTTGGCCTCCTAGGGTTCTTTTTTTTTTAAGATTTATTTTTATTTATTTGTTTTAGAGAAAGAGCATACAAGCAGGAGGGGCAGAGATTCTCCAGCAGACTCTGGACTCAGCACAGAGCCTGATTCAGGGCTTCATCTCACGACCCTGAGATCATATCCCAAGCCAAAATCAAGAGTCAGATGCTCAACTGATCATGCACCCAGGTATCCTTAGGGTTTTCATTTTTTTCAATTTATCCTGAGCATCTTAAAATGCAGATTTCATGGGATGCCTGGGTGGCTCAGTGGTTGAGCTGCCTTTGGCTCAAGGCCTGATCCCAGAATCTAGGATCAAGTCCCGTATTAGGCTCCCCGCAGAGAGCCTACTTCTCCCTCTGCCTGTGTCTCGGCCTCTCTCTGTGTGTCTCTCATGAATAAATAAAAATCTTTTTTAAATTGCAGATTTCACACTAAAATATATATTTCAAGCTTCCATTCAAAAACTGAAAATTTAACCACCCCAGGCCAGCATTCCTGAACGGCCCAGAAGGCTAGGACTGACCAGGGACTGTCCCCCTCAGAGAGGAGATGTGCCCTTCGGTCTGCTACAGACCCCTCCCCTCCCAACTGTGGGATCCTGCCCCTGCTCCCCTGACTTATCTTTTCAGGCATGTGAATCTGTGACACCTTTGTTAACCTCTGCCCCAAAGTGCAGATGGTTGAGAATAAGAGAAACATGAAGGAGCTTCATGAAGAATGCTGAATTAGTAGTTGCAGATCATGAAGTAAAATCATCTAGAATTAGGGGATTAGAAGGACACAGGGCACCAGGCTCCATACTCCTCCATGCACTTGGAAACTTGTCATTTAATTTCAACAAGTCTCAAGTTCCTGACACATAAGAGGCAACTAATATTTACTCTGACATTTCACAAGTTGAATATGAGGATCGATTAACGTAACGTATATGAATAAACCGCAAAATGCTCTGTACAAATGAAAGGTAGATTATCAAAGAGAATGGGCACAATATTCAAAGGAAGAAAATCATTTCCTAGACCATCTCTAAGAGATCTTTTTGGGAAATCACACAACTATGAGAGATCTTTCAAATAACTTAATTGAGGGGAGCCTGGGTGGCTCAGTCAGTTAAGCCTCTGACACTTGGTTCTAACTCGGGGCATGATCTTAGGGTGGTGAGATCGAGCCCCATATCAGGCTCCACACTGGGCATGGAGTCTGTTTGAGATTCTCTCCCCACCTCCTCTACACTCTCTCACTACCCTGCTCAATGTATACTCCCTCACGCACTCTCTAAAAAATCAGCTTAATCTAGCCCTCGATATTACAAATGAGCAATCCAAAACACAAAAAAAAGAGCTTTTAAGACGCTTACAACTTAAAAAAAAGTTTACAATATAGTGAAGCAAAAAGAAATATTTGGAAACGGTGTTCACTGAAGAGAAACCTAGAATCAGGTGAGCCCCTATTAAGTCCAGGGGTAGAAATAGTCACTGGGAGCAGAAAAAAAAAATTTTAATAACTTAAATGGTTCCTGCCTTGGATTTCAAATTCTAAGGGTAATAGGCATTTTCTCACTCTGGAAAAGGATGGAACAGGATATATGTTAAATAACAGGCACAGAAGAGGCTACTCCCCTGATGCTCAGTTCCATAGATGGGATGAGACAATTGGCAGAAAGCAAATATGTGTCTTTCTAAAGAGGGAAAACCCAATCCAACCCCAAGATTCATAGTTAGGACATCTGTCAGGAAGGGCCTGAATGACCCTAACTGTCAAGAAAGGCAAGTGTCTAAAGAAACTCACCAAGAAATAAGGGGTCTAAGAGTCTGGTAAGTAGGAGGGGAGGCTAGAAACCCTTCCACGTCATTTTGGATCTTCCTAAAACCAGACACCAAGACAGGATTAGATATGCAAGAGATTTATTGAGTGAAACGGTCCTCAAGAATAGAGGGGAGGAATAAGAGGTGGTGAAGAGAGTTGTCCAAAGCGGGAGGCAACTCTCATACTTGCAAAGGGAAGGAGGGAAGCAAGCAGGTGTAGGTCCTGAGGACTTGGGAGAAAATCTGGAACTGTGACTTGGGACTGGGTCAGGAGTTTTATCCAGAAGGAAGTGGGAAGTATCAGGATTTTGAAGGAGAGGTGATGCCATTAAAACCATTGGGAAGAGCCCTGCAACCAGAGCTCCATGCCTAGTGGTTTGAAGAGAGAGAAATAGACTTCCAGGTTATGGAATTAGTCTAGGCAAACTAACAAAAGGACAGAAGAGATTATAATACTAAATATGGAAGAGTTGAGTGTTAAGGAAGTAAAGAATAAGCAAATTCCCATCACAGAAATCACAGAGACGGTTTCCAGAAAGAGGGAGTCCAGAGACAGGATGGAAATACAGATAAGAAACCGGTCTAAGCAGCTTTTATCTTAAGGATTCTATATTTGGACTAATCCTGCAGTAAATGAGGTTAAGAAATGTTTATGTTAGAAGATTTGCATGTAGAGCACTGTTTTCCTTTTCTCGGTTTCAGGGCAGCCAGACAGAAGAAATTAAGTGTAATTAAATATAAAAAGTATCAATTAGCACTGATTTGCCCATCCTCTGAGAGAAATGGCCAGTTGGGAATGAGTGATCTAATCCTCAATCAAGCCTCAGAAGGAGTCAGAAACCAGACATCCATCTAATCCCAATGGGAAAACATCACAGGAAAGTCAAGGGTCCCTGATAAGCAAACGAGATTTCCCCCCCAGGTCATTATAATCTTTAAAGTAATAACATTTGATGTCCTGTTAAATTATGCTCACAAATCTGACAGCCTGGGGTGAGGTCTTGAGCGTGGTGTCACTCCCACCTACAACTGAATATTCAAAACCTTTCAAAACTAGCCAAAAAGAATAAGCCTGATAATCTAACAGAATGAACACCGTTAGCATCAATTTCGTTTGTTAGTTTTTAACCAAGTAGATTCCAACCAGCCACTTTTCCATTCTCCAGAAGGCTTCACATCACAGTGCTGAACAGCATGTTCCTAGATAGTAACCTTCTGTTCCCTCTGCAGTCGCCTACACCAGTTCCCACCAACAGCTCTCAGATTCAGCCGGCCCATTTCTCAGCTCTTCTTGATCAATGAGAATCACATTTGTGCAATACCCGTCAGTGGTTTTATGGCCTTTTCCAGTTGACATACTTTTCCTCCATTCTTCTCCTGTTCTTGGTATCCCCCCTCCCCTCCTCCAACAAATAAACATATGCTTACATATACTCAGCCTTTGGGAGATATTCTGAATTCAGGGCAGATGCTCTACCAAAGAGTTATATTGAGTTAACAATCTAGGACAATTAATGTATCTGTTTATATAGTAATACAGCCTGTCAAACCTTCCCCTCTCACCCCCCTAAATTCTGAGCACATCTGATTTTACTCAGGTGCTCAGATATCCCAGAAGAATGGGAGGTGGTCATTTAGACTTGAGGTTAAGTCCTGCCTTTACTAGCTAAGACAAAGCTTCCAGGCCACACACAGCAGATCTAGACTGTTCCTCAGGATCTGCCCCATGCCTCCCAGGGATCAGTCCACTCCACATCCTGCCATTGTTGTCGTTCCTCCATTCTCTGTATCTGTGACAAGTAGACCCTCTCCAATCACACCAACCCCCTCAACACATACTGGACACTGTGGTTTTCCCAGATTTCCTAAAGCATCTCTAAAACGAGATTATTATGTGTAGTAGAATTTTGCTGATGTCTTGAGGGTAATGGTCAACAGCCTAAAGCTGCAAGGAAAGAGCTTCCTCGCAGTACTAGACAAAGGTAGACACGTATTGGCCATTCTTGACTACAGTAAGGTTTTTAGGAGGCATATTCCTCCACGGGCCACACCCAACTTCCCACCATGATCTTGGGAGCTCCAGCTCTTACTCCAACCACTTCACTCCATTCCCTCCCCCTTCATAGACCCTGGCCCCCTCGGTTTTCCTTAGTCATTGCAGAACAAATAAGCATATTCTTTATCCCCTCTAACTCCTCCTCAACATGCCCAGGAAGTCTTGTTTTTCTCAACCAAAGGGCTTATCAGGGCTTCTTCAAAAGCAATGGAATTATTCCCGTGGGAATAATAGGTCATTTCCCTAGAAGATAAAAACAGTAACAACTTTTTCATTTCTTAATAATGTTTCTGTCCTCTTTGTAATGACTAAGTATGTATAAGTCTTTTAATTAGGGCACAGATCCCCAAAACTCTCATCGCAATGTCCTGGGAATGCTCTCCTGTAGCCCTGAGAGGCATAGGACCCAGCAGTGGCCAAGAACCACGCTAAGCTATGGACTGACTCTACTCTGAAATCCATTCACAAGACCACCAACCCCAGTGATCTCTCCAAGATTGAGGAAGTTTATTTTATCCCTTTGCCACGCCATCTTTTATTTCTCCCCCAGTGATACCCTATTCAAACCCTCAGCCAGGCAGAGCATCCTTCTTGTCCTCCTATGGTGGCCATGCTCTCCAAGGAACCCACAGACACCACTCCTCCAATTCTCCCACAGACCTGGCCGTGAGCTGGCTGTCTGCACCAGTGAGACCTTCCCATGCCATGCCAAAGCTCCCAAAGATCACTGTAGCTCCACATTTCAGAGGTCCCCCTGCTGCTTGAACTTACCAGCTCTCATCTTCTAACTTCACCTACCTCTCCGTCAGTTTCCATCTCTCCTCACCTGCAGCCCCACATTAGTTTCCTGGGACTGCCATTATGCAGAGCCACAAACTCGGTGGCTTAAAACAATAGGAACGTTTTCCTTCACAGTTCTAGGAGCCAGAGGTCTGAAAGCAAGAGGTTAGCAGGGTTGCACTCCCATCAAAAACTCCAGGGAGGATGCTTTCCTTGACTCTTCCAGCTTCTGATCCCTCCAGGACTTCCTTGGTTTGTAGTCTTCTATTATGTCTAAAATCTCCATCTGCCTTTTCTAAGGATGCTTATCATTGAATTTAGTGCCCACCCAGAACACACAAGGTGATCTCATCTTGGGATGCTTAACTTAATACACCTGTAAACCTTCTATTTCCAAAGAAGGTCACATGCAGGTTCCAAGCATATGCAGGAGTGGGAGAGGTACAGGAGAGACCATTCATCCCACTACATGTCCCACACTCCTGGGAGCCCTGGCCTGACCCCTGGCTGTGAAGGCCATCCCCCGCTTCAGCCTTCCCAGAACACCTCCCACCCCTGCATTCAGGAAAAAGATTCACTGGGTTGGCCCACTGTGCACTGCATGCCACAAGGGAACTTTTCTCCCTTTACCCTGGGGCAGGTAGATGCTATCTCTCCACCAAGAACTGCTAGTAGAGATCTAGTTTCACAGGCTAGGATTCTATTGCAATGTAAGGGAGGAAATGTAATCAATCTCACTGGAACCTTCCATCTCCCTCAGCTGGATGAGAATTTTAACTCTCTCTTCTCTCACTTCCCCTAGAATTTGCACATTATACTACCAACAGCATTCTCCAGACCACCATGCTCACACATGCAAGCTTATTAAACATTCTGACAAGCCTACAGTAGATAGGCTGTAACACCTTTTACTTCAGAAAAACTACATCTTGGTTAAACTCATTTAAACTAGTATTTCCCAAGCTCTCTTGACCTTAAAGACTTTTTTTTTTTTACATATTGCCTTAAGATTTCATGGAATACTAATGTCCCGTAGAACATAACTGGGAAATGTTTTCTGAAAATATTAGAAGTGTCATAAAGTTATTTTCTTCCCATTCTCAACACTGGGATACATAGCTGTATTTTAAGTCCTCTCAGTATTACGTATCTAAAATTAAAGTTTTAATCTGGCTAGTTTTGATTTTTCTACTTAGAGCTGAGTACCCTGAATTAGCTGGCATCTGTCAAGGATGAAGCCACCAAACTGACACAGAATAACCCTCAAGATTTTTTTTAAGATCTTATTTGAGATGGAGAGAGACAGAGAGCAAGCATACCAGCGTGGAGAAAAGGGGGTGGGTGAACACAGAAGGAGAAGGAGCAGCAGACTCCCCGCAGAGCAGGAAGCCAGATGAGGGGCTCAATCCCAGGACCTTGGCATCATGACCTGAGCAGACACTTAACCAACTAAGCCACCCAGGTGCACCCCCTCCAAGATATTTTGAAGGTGGTAGCCCATCTTCATCCTTCCCCAGCCTCCTCCCAATACTGGAAGCTTGTGCAAAACAAGCACTGACTGGCTGTCCTCTAAGAGCAAAGCCATGAGCTGTGATGCTCCCTTCTGCACTATTGCAAGTTATATGTGGGAAGACTAAGTCCAAGCTATTTTTCCTTTTACAGACACAGGATAAGATTTCAGTGATTATTTAGGTTTCTGATATAAAGGAGAAGCATTACAAATTACATAAGAGATAATTTTCCAAGTTTTCCATGAGTCATTTCAAATTATGCAGCTTGATAACTTTAAGTGCAGATACACATATTGTTCAAAAAAGGCACTTTCTATGCACTTGTGAAGCCCAATCATAGGTTTCCCCTCCACATCCTAAGAAAGCAGCCCAGGCTGTTGGAATGAACACTGACCCAGAAGTCAGAAGACCCAGGTTTCAGCTCCATTTGGATGATAACAGACAAATCTTTCTGAACTTGGATTTTCTTTCAGTTTCCAAATAGACAAAGAGGACAAACCAGTATAGTCAATCCTCATTAACTCAAGGATACCATATTTGTGAACTCATTTATTTGCTAACATACTTGCTAATATTTGTAACCCCCAAATCACTATCCATGGTGCCTTTGCAGTCCTTCACGCACATGGACAGAGTAGCAAAAAAACGTGAGCTGCCCGTCATGCAGGTCACCAGCTGCTGGTGAACAAGGAGACACCCTGCCTTCTGGTTGCAGCTCTGCTGCTGTAAACAAGTACCCTCTTCATGGTCTATTTATTGCCGTATTTCCCAGATTTTTTGTACTTTTTACTGATGATTTCACTCTTTTTTTTGATGATTTCATTGTTTAAAATGGCCCCTAAATGTACTGTTGACTTTCTCTCTAGTGCTCCTAGAGCAAGAAGGCTGGGATAGGTCTTAAATATGTGTTGGAAAAGCTTCACTCGGGCAGGAGTTATAGTGCTGTTGACCAAGAGCTCAATGTTAATGAGTCCACCACATATAATATATATATATATATATATATATATATATATATATATTAAATAAGGCATCTTTAAACAAACACACATAAAATAAGGTTATATTTTGACCAGTTGATGGAAATTTTTTGAGTAGATCCTCACAGGGACTTAAGCCTGTATTTGCCTTAGTGGCAATAATTCTGCATTCACTAACTCAACATTCACAATGACTTTGTAGAACATAACTACCATGAATATGGAGAATCAACTCTATATCCCCAGCCTTGTAAAGTAATTATGATTCTTAAATGAGAAAATATGTTTATTTGGCAACATTTAGCAATTACAGTTGTCCCTCAAACAAGGCTGGGGTTAACACACCGACCCCCTTTCCCACAAAAATCTGCATATAACTTTATTAATAGCCTGTTGACCAGAAGTCTTACTGAGAAAAGTCAATGAACACATACTTTGTATATCATGTAGTAAATACTGTATTCTTACAATAAAGCAAACTAAAGAAAATCATAAAAGATACATATTTATTGAAAAACATTTAGGATCTAAAATATAAAATGGACCCCACACACCAGGCTCTGTGTAGACACTATGGACAAATTTCTGACATACTCTGACACACAGTAGCTGTCTGGCAGAGGGCAGAGAGAGGGCAGCACTTGGAAAATATTACAACTTTAAACAGTAAGTTATTGACTTTTATGTTAATACTAATAAATTTCCCTACTATTAATGCTATTTAAAAAGGATTCACCTAGGGACACCTGGGTGGCTCAGTGGTTGAGCATCTGCCTTCGGCTCACAGTGTGATCCCCAGGTCCTGGGATCAAGTCCTGCATCGGGCTCCCCACAGGGAACCTGCTTCTCCCTCTGCCTGTGTCTCTGCCTCTCTCTCTCTGTCCCTCTCTGTCTCTCTCATGAATAAATAAAATATTTTAAAAAATAAACAAAGGAGGGCAGCCCGGGGGGCTCAGCAGTTTGGCACTGCCTTCCGCCCAGGGTATGATCCTGGAGACCAGGGATGGAGTCCCGCCTCCGGCTCCCTGCATGGAGCCTGCTTCTCCCTCTGCCTGTGTCTCTGCCTCTCTCTCTCTCTCTCTTTCTCTCTCTCAATCTCTCTCTCTCTTGAATAAATAAAGTCTTATAAATAAATAAATAAATAAATAAATAAATAAATAAATAGGCTTTGCCTTCATAATGTAGGCTTTCTCCTAAGAAACAAAGAGCAGAATCAGACCAATAAATACAGAGAATGAATAGTTGTGGGGCAGAGAGATGAGCAAAATGGATGAGGGGGAGTGGGAAGTAGGAGCTTCCAGTTATGGAAGGAATAAGTCATGGGGATGAAGGATACGGGAAGGGTACTATAATCGTGTTGTGTGGTGACATTTGTGGTGAGCATAACAGAACACAGAATTGTCTGCTCACTATGTTATATACCTGAAACTAATGTAACATTGAATGTCAGCTATACTCAAAAGAAGTGTTTTGGTATGGTTTGGTTTTTTATGTAGGCTTTGTTCTTACGGAACCAGAAAGGGATTTGGAAAGTTAATGTGGTTTTGTCAAACCTCCCTAATTTAAACCATAATGATGAAGAAAGGAAACATACCAAAAAAATTTTTCAGAAAACCTTCAGTATTAGATTTGGGCTCATAAAAATTCATATTACAATAATTATTCAGCACAAAATCTACAGAGCATTTTATAAAGAGAAGATCAAAATTCCCAACAGTCTTTCCAAAAAAACAAACAAACAAACAAACAAAAAAGAGCTTACATCAGGGACAAAACAGATGAATAACAAATACTGGGTCACCACCAAAGGGTCACTTTGCCCTGTTTGCCCTAGGTACTCAAGAGGCAAATCAAATTCATGAAGACAATCCTGATCTGGGTAGAGAGACAGAAGTAAAATCACGGAAGTACAGAAGTAAATCTAAGACATTCACCTGGAATGCATGCCCTGCTCCACAAGGCTCAGATTATACGCACAGCCAAGACGTGACAGCAGCTAAGACAGGCCAAAAGATGTCGAGCAGATGCCAGTAAGAGGATATCCCAACCACCGCACCATTGTTTTGGGCCAGTTTTCTCAATGAGACCATGAGTCCTGTTATGGAGGACATGCTAAAATGCTCCAGGTGTTGCAGGGCCACACTGAATGGTAAGGCAGCTTCTCCCAATCTGTTTCCCCCAACTCCACTATCAGCTGATTGGAAGGACTTAGGTTTTGAAAATCTAATGTGCCTCGAGCTCCCCTGGGTGGGTAAGCTGCTCTGTAACAAAGAACATGCCAGTTCATCTTCCCCTAGCACTAGGCACAGCTGGAAGGAAAGAAAAGGAAACCCATTTTAAAACATTTTAAAGCTACTCTCTATTCCAGACTATGAGACTGCTCTGTTTAGGATCTAAAATATGCTTACTTTAACCCATCTTTGTTGACACAGCCACAAACTTCAGCAAATACTGGAACCAGACTCAACTAGATTTCTTGTAAACTTTCCTATGTGAGCAAAATCCCCCCTTCGATTTTGCCTAATGTTCATCTGCTGTATTTTTTTTAACCAAGTTCTAAAAAGGAAATCTGGCATTCTGTATTCTGTGTTTTATGGTAAAAAACACACATACAAAGCCAACTGGACAAGACCTCCATTAAGCTATAGTAAGTTTTGTCTTCTCCTTCTCTCAAAAGCTTTTTTCTGATAGTCACCATTGGTCTTTATGTTTATAAGTGGTACTTCTAATCCATGGTACTTTCTCTAACACTCAAAGTAATAAGGGTAACTGAACTTGCACGGGAGAGGGTGGGTGTGGGGGTGGTGGTATGTGCGGTGGATAGAAGCCAAAGCTTCAGGTAGCGAGGTAGGGGTTTGGTTGACCTGAGTAAGGGTTGGGGGGCACATCTTTCTCAAAGAGCCCAAAACAGGTTTGCAAATGGCTGACTCTCCACTTAGAAAAATGTACTGTCTTATGTACAAAGCTAAGGGCTCATATCCTCCACGTTCTCTCTGACCTGGTGTCATGCAGAGAACCAGGAGCCCTGAACCCCTTCCTCATGCAACAACTGGCTATGTAACCTCAGGCTGATATCTGGTCATTCTAAGCTTCAGGGTCTTTGTCCAGAAAATTTGAGTAATACCTTCTCTACCTGAAAGTTCAGAAGTAGAACCTTCTCATTTTAGATCCAAAGTCCCTGACCATGTATCCAAGGTCCTAAAAAGTCTGTTCCCAATGTGAACATCCCTGACGCTTCTTTCCTCTCCCCTCCACCTATTCCCCACCCCATGGTTGGCAGCCCCATTTCCTGGTGGCTAGAGACTCTCTGACCCCCAGATGCTCCCCATACTTATTCATCTCCATGTCTCTGTGCCAGCTTCCCAGTCTTTCTAGATTAACCTCCCTCCACCTATAATATTCAGACCCAGTTCTCAGGGTATCTACTCCATTCAGCTTTCCCTGATTTCCTCCAGTAACAAATTCTTTCTCCCTCCCGTCCACTCAGTTCCTTACAGAATTTATCACATTCGAGGTGGTATTTACATACAGCCTCATCTTCTTTATTAGACATTGGCAGAAACCCTCAGTTTACAGATATTCATAGTTCCTTCTCCTCCTTACCCCAAGTCTCCAAGTCTTGATTTTCAATAGTTGTTCATTAAATATTAGATTAATGAATAAAGCTTAGCAATTTACTTCACTGTGCCAGTCTCTCTTCATGTATCAGGGGGCATAGACAGTGGTGATACATTCACTAATGAGCTTGAGACCATTTAAAGAAAGAGGAAAGCAAATATTCACTATGAAATTAACAGTGTTACAGGACAAAGTTAATTTTGTGGCCTCTTCCAGGCCCTTGATTGCAGTTATGAAAGGTACTGGAAGAGCAATATGAGTATGTCTTGCAGCTGGCCTCCCACATCCACTTCCCTAGTGGCCCATTTGGTGCCTCCCCTAGGTCTAGGTTAACAGCTTGACACCTGTGCTCTCCACCTGGGACAACAGAGACAAGCTCAGCCTCTTTGGGGACCTGGGACTTCAAACTCTCTCTCATATTCCCAACTACAGGTATTAGTAGAAAGGGAAAGGACCTCAACTACGTGATGAAATGTCAATCTTGAAGTCAGATGTGGGGGGGGGGGGTGGACAGGGAGGGAATCATACAATTTGATGTGCCTCTTTCATAAGGGGATACATTCCCACCCAGTAAGGAGCAAGGTTGCCAAGGGTAGGTTTTCCTTTCTTAGACACCAAACACCTTTCATCTCAAGAAGTCACTTAGGACTTTAAGTCCTACACATCAGTTTTCTCACACATATGTAATGAACTACCCAAGGAACAAGGTCTTCCGGAAGGAGTGGGGTCTAAAGACCTGTGTCTGAAGCCTTGAGGACACAGATCACATTCCCATTCCTGCTCTAGTGCTTCCTGCAAAAGGCACAGCCCACAGCACCCTCTCTATTCTGGTCCTGGTTACCTGCCCCCCCCCCCATTGTTGGGCACCTGCCACAGGGAGCAGCTCACCACTGCCTGGACATATTGGGGCATCTCCTCCTCCAGGGCTGATGTCCTCCTTCCTCTTCTCTACCAGATGGAGCCCTTTGAGCTTCTGCTTGCTGGGGAATTTGTCCCCACATCTGTGCTCACATATGACTATTTAGTACTTGGCTTTCATGGGTGATTAGTTGGCTTATCTATGTGGCTTCTGCCCCCACAAAGGATGATGACTTGCCTATCTTATCTCCAGAAATTGACATGGTGCCTGACACATAATCATGTCTACTCATACCTGTCCTCCCACTCCCATGGTATAGAAGTGTCACCTTGAATGTCTATGCAGCCCCAGACTCAGCACCTAGTGGGGCTGTGTAGGTAGCTCTCCCCACAGTACACTAGCAGAAGTGATGTTGGCCGGTTTCAGACCAAACTGGTGAAGAAATGGCTATGCCCCTCTTCACCCACAGTTTCCTTTCCCACCAGCTGGAAGAAGAAGATTCCAAGGCAGACAGGGTCACAAAATGGAAGGCCCCAGAGTCCTTGAGTATGGGGGAAAGCCTCTTACCAACTTGGAATACCATCATTAGATTGTGACATGAGCAAGAAATAGGCTTCTATTGCGTTAAGCCACTGAACGTGGAGCTTTGTTACAGTAGCTTTACCCTAATGTTAATTCTCAAAAAATTCATTATTTAATTAGAGAATTCTGTGTGACAATGCTTAGTGCCTTTAAGGTCTAAATCACAAGGGAGAGGGAAGGAAAGGGGGAGGAAGTAGAGGGAAGGGGGGAAGAGAGAAGGAAGGAAAGGACAGAGGGATGAAGGAAAAAGCAAATGATTGCAAAGAACAATTATAGTCAAACCACATCCTCAAACGTAAGCGGCCCATACCCTCATCAACAGATTACGTTATAACCAAGTCATTTGTTAATTTTTGCTGCAGTATCCACAGTGTCTGAGCATTCCCTGAGACATAGTAGACTTTCAATAAGTATGTGAAGAAACAAGCAGATACAATTATGCATTAATACCATGTCTTTGCTTCCTTATGGAGTGACCCCAAGAAACCACATCTCCCTAAGCTTACAGATTATGGTACTTAATCAGGTATGATATAATTTCTCAACTCTGAAGGTTTAAAAAAACAACACACAAGGCGAGAATATGCATGTGAATGCCTACGATGTGCAGTGTGCTCCTTAGAACTCATGCTCCCTGGGGGGCTTTCTTCTAAAATAATAGCAGCATATTGCCTGTTATTAAAGAGCTGATACTTCGTGGCTGGCTCTGAAGTAGATAAAAGGCAGCATTTTTCTCCCTTCCTTGTCCTAATCTCCAAAACAAGTTACTTATTATAAGAATTTTTAGAAAAACCTTCAGAAGATATTTTTGGGGAGGGAGATCAAGGAGGAAGGAGAGATTTCTAAACAGAAAAGAATAATCCAACCTTAATATCAACTGGGAGAAGAGACTACATGTGGTGATGAGACCAATTTAATCTACATCCTCCGGTCCAATGGTCCAATTATTGCAATATATATATATATATATATATATATATATATATATATATATATTGCTAAATTTTGCCCAGTCCTGCTAATCAGACAGCAACTCACTGTGTCTGTTTATCTCTAAACCATTACCCAGTTGTACAGTAAATCTGCATTTCCAGAGATGGCCCAAAATAGAAACCCATGCTAGCTAAATTTGTTTTGGGACATATCAGGCAACAGCTAGAAATTTTTAAATGACCAACTTGTATTCCACCGAGGCACTGAATGAATTGATTAGGGAAAAGCTAAAAATTGAAGAGTATTTTCTGGAGTAGGCTAAGGTTAGTGCTGCCAGTGAAAATATGTAACCAGCAAGAGAAGGGCTATCCATCAGAGCTGATTTCCCAATAGAAATGTGGCGGGGAGGTGGGGGTGCAGAATGCAATTGAACTGAAAAGGGAAAGGTCTTATTTTCCCATCGAGATGCCCCTTTCCAACTCGGCCAATGATATAATTAAGTCCTCAGGAATCCACGCAAAACTCCCAGCGCTAAAATTATGATCGGAGAGAATGAGTTCTCTCCCCAGCCAGAGGTTTAGTTCTCAGTTAGGGCCACCTCTGATCGGAAGATGCACACGGACTCTGGGAGGGTGGGGGGGCCCCCCAGGGACCGCTACCGTGTGACTGATTGGGTTCCAGCCTGGGGTGCGTGGTGCTTCCTCGAGGAGAGGGCTCTCCGGAGAGACAAGCCCGGCTATTGTCTGGCCGCGCTCCTGTTAGCGAGTGCCCTGCGGTAACCCTCGTGCTCTGAAATACTCATATTGGTTATTTCAAAGTTGGGTGCAGAATTGTGCTTTCCCGTGTCTGTCACTAATGACTTGCAGCTGTTGCTAATCTGTGCCTCTGATTTCCTTTGATTACTATGTGTATTGATGCCTGTGGTAAATAGGCATCTGCCAGGTGCCAGCACAATCAGGGGAAAAATATAAAAAGTTCCCTGTTTGAAATTCAATGTGACATTGTGCAAGTTGAGAGGCAGCCGTTTAACTATTCAGAGGAACCCGCTTCCTGGGGCCCCTCCGGCCTCCTGGCCTCCCAGGGACATTCCTCCCATTCCCTCCTCTCCCCCCCCACCCCCCTCCCGTGATGCCGACTTTCTCTACCATCCTTCTCAGCCAGGAGAAGACGGTTTCCATACCACATGACATCAGCAGAGCAAAATACCTCGGTGGGGAGGTTATGACCCCAGTTTCCAAAGAGTGGGTGGCTCATGCAGTCCAGTTGAAGCTTTAAAGAAGCTCACCTGCTCCCCCCTCAACCCCACCCAACAAGTCCCTCGAAGGTTCTCTATGTAGCTGTCCTGTGTTTCTCCCCCCGGAGGAACACATCTTTCACCCAGGAAGAGGTCTGGATGGCATCGCCAGCTCCTTCAGGAAAACCAGGTGTTAATCTTTGAGAAAAGAGAGCACGATGGAGGCTTGCCCAGGAAAGGGGCCATGGTGATCATGATCAAAAACCACCACCTGCAGGAATGGTGGAAGGTAACTTCTCCTCAAGTGCTTTTTCTTGGGTTTTTTTGCTGTTGTTGTTGGGTTTGGGATTTGGGATTTGGAGGGTTTTTTGGTTCTTAGGGAAGCTATAGACAGAAGCCAGGCTCATCTATTTCTTAACCTCACCCAGTGATCTTAGAGCACAATATGGAAGAAAGGAACCTCCAGTGTCCCCAGGTGAGGGTCCTCCCTCGTGGCTTCCTCGACCTGCCTTTACTGCAGCAGTGAGAGGCCCATCCCCCAGGACCTCAGATGCTGGCTCTTCTTGGCACCTCAATGGGATTTTCTCTGCTTTTTCCCCATCTCCCCCTTCACCTGCATGTCATGAGAACTTCAGCCACACCTTGACAGGTTCACTGTTATCTCATGTTTTAAAACAAAACAAACAAAAACAAACCTTCAGTTGTTGATGCCCATCTGTTCCTTTATCATCGCTAGGAAACACAGAGTCAGGTCTACTTTGGAATTGGTTGTCAGGTTGCAAAGTGAAGCACCCCAAAGAATGAAGCATAACCAATTGAATCCTAGAATACTGATATAAAAGTCCACGAGATCCCAGATACACTGACAATAAACAAGTCATTTGAGACTTATAAAGATCTCACAAGAAGATGAGTATCTGCTGGATTTTTTTAATCCCTACTTGAGCAATTTTAAAACCCAGACTGTGGCTGGGAGATGGAGTTAAGAGTAGATCTCAGGAATGTTTGTCCCTGTTTGATAGAAGACCAAAGTGACCACTCTCAACATGTAACCCAAAAATGGCTCCAAAGAAACAAAAACAAAAAAAAATGTTTAAAAAGTACAATAGTATGCCCCACCAGTAAAGAAAAGCAGTTAGACCATAAATCCAAGAGGACCTCATATCAAAAGAAATAATTATAAATGCCTCTTGGCCCAGTGATTAATCATCATCATCATACTAGACACTGTACAATTCAGAAAGAAACCTCTGAATTAAGCAGAGTATAAGACTAATAATAAGAGGATATACGGTAATAAATTAACAGAATTGTGGGCCAACATTCTTGGAAAGAGACACCATTCTCTGGGCATTCCAACAATAAATACTTCAAAAATATTTCACTACACCGCATTGTGTTTAAGACAATGGATTAAAAAAAAAAAAAAAAAAAACAACTCCCAGATCCAAACTAGAAGTCAACATCCAAAATTGCCTTGAATAAGTCAAAAGAAGAAAAGACTTTACTAAAATACAGAAAATGCTGCCAAAATGGGTAGTTGGAGGTAAAGACATCCGAGATTTGACTTCTGCCACTGCCCTTTTAATCAGACGCTCACAAAGTGTGCAAAAGCATGTCTCTTCCCATGGACAGCTGGAGAACAGATGGAATCTGATGACGTGTAGAGCTGATAATCATCTAGAAAACCAGTAGGAAAAGGCTGGCTAGGGACATAGATTACTCTATTAATACCAATCCACGCAGCCACCGCCCCACTGTCCCCATTCCCCAGAGGGATGCAATGTCAGGAACAACAGGCTTTCAGCCTCACAAACCATAGCACTGAACTCCTTGATTTCCCGGCTCCCTGATGTGACCTTTCATTACCAGTAGCCTTACTAATTGGCTTTAAATTGCTGTCGACACATCTGAACAGAGCATATTCCAGAGAGACCTGTCAAAGGAGCTCTGTCGAAGATCTGGATCCTGCACTGCTTGCAATGAGGTTGAGCAGAATCCTTTATTGGCAGCAAGGGCCAATCACAGCCAAATGAAGTAGCCAGCTGGATCTTTTGTCTAGCAACCTCCCTCCTCCATCCTCAACAAAACTCATGCCTAGTGGCTTGGAGGAATCAGAGATCACAAAAGAAATCCAATAAGTATGAACTCGGGAGATGCCATCCTTAGCATCACTTTCATCACTGGGTAGAGGTGTGTACATACCAAATGCTTAGCGTTACAGTTCATTTAATTTGGGTCATTGCAATGGTGACTGCCTTTTCCCCCCAAACATTTACACAGGAGTTTTGTGACTTGGTTCCCAAATGGTGATGCAAGCAGACTTATCACTGGCAGATTAGAAGTGTAATAAAATTAAAACAAAATGAATTTTGAAACAAAAATGCTAAATATTGTATGCTCTCTTTTATTTTTTTTTTTATTTTTTTTTTGTATGCTCTCTTTTAAATAGCACATTACAAACTCTGGGGAGTCCTAGAGTTCAATAAAACAATACTATTTAATCCAGATTTCTCTAAATATATTTGATCCAAGTTCCTTTATATAGGCAATACCTATAAAAATACCACAAAAGTATTTTATGGCCATTCTACCTTAATCTAGTCATTTTTCTATATGAAAACAGAACATTATTGACAAGTTGGCAAATGTACTGAGCACTTCTATAATAGATTGTCATCTATATAATTTGGTCCATAAACTGGCTAAAATATTTAATTAATAAACCTTGGCATTAATCAAGATAAGACAAGATTACTGTTCTGTTGAAATCCTGTGGCATGATGAGTTAATTTGGGGTCTTTAGTTCCTAATTGCTTTTCTGTGAAATATTTTATTTGCATTAATGAAAATGGGCAATGTTATTTTTGCTATAGAAGAAATGTGACCTCAGGGAAATTCTACAAGTGTTTCATAATAACTTCATTCTCTGTGCCCTCACCCCCCAAACTCTCCACGCAAAGTAGCTACTCAAATTTTAAAGAAGACCTTGCATGTAAAAAGCATGTTCTAGAGATTGAACATCCTTGCTCCTTGTTTCAGAAACTGTTCAATTCAGTCAAAGAGACAAGATAACTATGTCAATAAAGAAGGGAATAATACTCGAAACACTGTAAGAATAAAAGCAGGCTAGCTCTTAAGACTGGGAATATCAGGCAAAGTTACATGAAGTGGATGTCATTTGAGTAGAGCTCTGGAGAAGGAATTGACCATTAATGAGCAGAGATGAAGGCAGCAAGAGTATTGCACACCTAAGGAGAAACAGTGGGGAAGGGAAAGAAACCAGTGGCATTTAAATCATTTGGGGGGTGGGGGGTCTTGAGTACTAGGTAGGACATTTGAAATGTGAAAATAGATTGAGTAGGCCAGTACTCAATAGATTGAAAGGCCAGTAAAGATTTTGGAGAAGAATCTAAGAGAACTGTACCCTGGGAGCAGCACATAGGGTGGATGAAGAGAGCAGTCAAGAGCAATGGTCCTCCAAGTGTGATCCCCAGAGCAGCAGCAGCAGCAGCAGCAGCAGCAGGTGCCATGGCAGATATGCATGGTCCCAGACTCACCCCAGACCTACTGAATCAGAAACTCCAAAAGTGGATCCCAGGAATCTCTGCATTTTAACAAGTCCTTCTCTGGGGATTCTGATGGGTGCTTGCATTTGATAACTACTGGTCTGAAGACTAGAAAGTCATTTACAAGATAATTCTAGTAACTGTCCAGTAAACTGGTAAAAAGTTAACCCAGGTAAAATACTCATAAGAAGGTAAAGAATAGATGAGAGGGAAAACAACAGACTTCGCCAAAACGTCAGAGATCAGAGATCTGGGGGGGTGGGGGGGTGTGCAAGATCATCATCACCTCTCTTCAAATATGGTCCTAAATCTCCTACACAGATGACCAGAGTCCCCTCCCCTCCCCAGTGTGTGTGATACTGTAGAAGCCCAACTGAACAACTTCTGTAGACTAACTAGCTACAATGAAGGAGGGATAGAGAGGATTCAAAAGAACTCCAAGTTTTAAGCCTCAGAAATAGACAAGGAAACCAGAAAAGCAGGAGGAGATGTGAATAGAACAGCACAGATCCATGGGTTTTATTTTTTATTTCTACCTCTACCTAGGAACTAAAGGATTTATAGAAGTTTACAAAAATGCATACTGTGCAATATGTTTAAATAACATAAGGTAAAATAAAAATTAAAAATGAATCCAGATAAAAAACAAGTGTAGAAACATAAGATGAAGCCATGAGGGAGTCTGAAGGAGGCCACAAATTTGGCTTTAAACCTGTTTGTAATCATGACCCCCCACTCCTCCTCTGCAAGAGTCAGAGGATCCATGAGAGCAAAGCAGATCAGTTATTTGTCTTGTTTCTTCTATCCTGAAACCAGGGAGAAATTTCCACCCAAGACCATCAAAGAAGAGACTTATAATAAATAATGTTCTCAATGATGCTATTAGGGCCTATGCCTACAGTATAGAAAACCCTGCCTAAACAAGATATAATATAGTCACCAAGATCAACAGGCTTCAAACATGAATATTTAATTAAAAATATAAAAGTGTTTTCCTCTTGGGAAGAAGCTCAAATTTGAAATATATTAACACTTGTCTTAATACCACTCAAAAAGATTTAATATCGAATGTCAACACTGATTTTCATCAACTAGCAATTGCCTTTAGTGACGTCAATCTATCAAATTGGACTTACTGCCAATTTTTAAAGAACATGTCCATCGCCTTAGATGTGGCACATATATTTTAAAATTACAATTCAAAAAAATGTGTTGGGAAACAGTTTCTACAATAAATGTGATATGAAAGGAACAAACTCTGTTGGTTAAATGAGCTATATTCTGTTATGTCATGGAACAGATCTTTCTGCTAAAGCCATTTCCAAAAGAAAAATCTATTCCAAAGATCAGTAGGACTGAAGACAGTTGGGGTTGCAATTAGCAGAAAATGATTTTGACTTTTATATCTATGTCGATAGGTAGGTGGGTAGGTAGGAAGGTAGATAAGATGATAGATAGATGATAGATAGATAGATAGATAGATAGATAGATAGATAGATAGATCTCCATATACATTATCAGAAGGATATGTGATGTGGCCCACAGATTAAAGGAGATGTTGAGTAAAGATACAAGATCTAACAGGCTGCTCAGGGGGTACTACTATCTTCAGGATATATCAGCCTCGATGTTTTCCACTCTATGTTTGAAGTCAAGGTTCTTAGTCCTAGGACAGAGAGCATTGCTTCGCACACCTATCACCTGATTAGAGAAAAGCAGGGCCCCTGGACTCACAGCCCCTCCCAAGCAGCCTTCCTTGCTGAGAGGTCAGGTTATGGTATGACAAGAGAAAACAGGCAAGAGGGAAAAAAACAGGTCTACCATGCACCTCAAGTGTGCATTTCTGCTAGGAAAGCAAAAACCAATGTGAATCTTGACTAACATGAATCCAATCAGCATCCAGAAACTGGGGTATTTTTACATGCACATCTCTTGAGTATCTTAAGAAACCAGAAATTTGCTGCAGGTTATCATAACTCAGGAGGAATCGTCATCAAATCAGGAAGATTTTTTTTCCTTCGGTGAGAATATAACAGGACCACCTTATCTTATTCCCTACATTTCAGAAGTAGTAAAGTTAAATTAAAAGGAACAAGGGATATTGTTCATCTCATGCTTGAAATAAGCTAACATTATACCAAAATATTAATGCAAACTTAGACAATGAAAATTAAGTCCAAATGACAGGAAGTATAGTTTCTATTCCTGCTATACTGTTTCAGTAGAGCATTGTTTTGAATTCTGAGTTTTTATAATTTAGGAAGGATGCAGCAAAATAAGACTATACTCAGAGGACATGACAGGAGAGCAAGGAAACGATCAGAATAACAATGAAGGGAAATGGGAACATTTCCTAGAAGGAGAAGAGGCCTTGGAGAGTCAACGACAATGTCTTAAGCATACTACACTGTAGGGCACAGAAAACCTGAACGTGTTCTCCAAAGATAGAATCCAGTTCCCACTCTTCCAATTTTGCTGTGTGATCTGGACCAACTTGCTTACTGTCTCTGGGTCCTGGTCCCCGTATCTATAAAAAGAGGTGTCGTGTTGTGGCTAACGGCAGGGATTTTAATCCGAGAAACCCAGATTCAGATCCCACCTTCACTGCTTACTGGGTAAGTGATTTTGGTCAGAGTCTCTATAAAATTAGGACCAATAAAGATGCAGTCTCCCTTAGAATTTATTGTGAGGGGATCCCTGGGTGTCACAGCGGTTTGACACCTGCCTTTGACCCAGGGCACGATCCTGGAGACCCAGGATCGAGTCCCGCGTCGGGCTCCCTGCATGGAGCCTGCTTCTCCCTCTGCCTGTGTCTCTGCCTCTCTCTCTCTCTCTCTCTCTCTCTCTCTCTCGTGAATAAATAAATAAAATCTTTTTAAAAAAATTTTTTTAAAGAATTTATTGTGAGGATTAAAGTCAGTGACAGATAAATAGATCAAGTTATTCAATTACCAACTACCAACCAATGGTAATCATAAATATTCAGTAACAGGGTTCTATGAAATATTTGGAGTGCCATCCCAAAAAGGGACAAAGTTTTCTGTGGTGTTATAGGACCACTTAAATTAAATAGTTAGGTAGGTTTTTCTTCAATTAAAAGAATTTTTCTTCTTTTAATGTTGTATTCATTTATTTAAAAAAGACAGACAGAGGGACACCTGGGTGGCTCAGCAGTTGAGCGTCTGCCTTTGGCCCAGGGTGTGATCCCAGTCCGGGATTGAGTCCCACGTCAGGCTCCCTGTGAGGAGCCTGCTTCTCCCTCTGTCTGTGTCTCTGCCTCTCTCTGTGTCTCTCATGAATAAATAAATAAAATCTTAAAAAAAAAAAAAAAAGAGAGAAAGAGAGCAGGGGAGGAGCAGAAGGACAAGCAAACTCCACGCTGAGCACAGAGCCTGATGCAGGGCTCGATTCCAGGACCCTGAGATCATGACCAGAGCTGAAATCAAGAGTCAGATGCTTAACCAACTGAGCCACCCAGGTGCCCCAAAGGAATAATTTTCTATTAACTAGAACGAAGAAGAGGAAGAGTTCTTTTGTGAAATAACAAGGTTCCCAACAGCGGAAATATTCAAAAGACATAAGATAAATATTATCAGCTGGATATGGAACAGCTTTTTATATTTTGTATGCATATGTAAGTATATAAAGTCCCCTAGTGACCCAAATGTTCATGAATTTCAGCCACGTGCAGTACCAAGTATGTTCAGTTTGTAATGATGTACCACTGCCCTCTAGTGTATAACTGAAGAGATAAAATCACAAATACGAAAACAAAACAGAAAATTGCACAAGCGCTGTGCAA
Organism: Canis lupus baileyi; assembly: GCF_048164855.1. NCBI lineage: Eukaryota > Metazoa > Chordata > Mammalia > Carnivora > Canidae > Canis > Canis lupus. The sequence goes on from NC_132874.1 coordinate 9,236,373, forward strand.
AATTTTTTAAGCAGCAAAAGTTATCTTACTACTTGCCAAATAAAGCCTCATTTTCAGATGAGGAGATAGGAATAAAAAGCTGAGTGATTAGCCCAAAGTCAGGTACGGAGCGAGACTGGAAAGCTGGCCCCCTGGCTCTCATGTCGGAGTTCTTTCTGTCCATCACCTCCCTGCTCCTACTGGCTGCAGCGCAGAGCCAGGGCTTCCCTGGGCAGCATCCCTCATCTGGACCAGTGGTCCCTGGTTCCAGCCATCTCACTGCACAAGTAAAGTTTCCCTCAGCACCATAAGCCCAGTGCGTCCTCAATCACAAGTTCAAACACTTACAACTATTTTGCTGAAAAAACAATGGTTAATGAGGCCTTGTTGACAAGAACAGTCCGTTATCAGCAAGCTAATGACCACTCAGGCCGCAGCAGGGATGCCAGCCTGCAATTAGGTCTGCAGTGATGTACACACAGAGGGGGACTCTAGTTATAATTAAACCTGATCCTTTAGTCCAATTGCTCATTAGGAAAGAAAAATAAAACAAAACACAGTCCCCACAACAAGGAGGCCTAAAACTAGTACTTTGGTCCAGGGATGGAATTCTAGGCCATTGATCTATTAAGCCAAGTATCTGCCTCCGAATGAGCACTTATGCTTATATTCGCATTCAGAATACCTTGAAATGAAGGGGGATTGGGGTTTTTGTTTTGTTTTGTTTTGTTGGTCTTAGTGATTTTAAAAGTCATGGCACACTGAATGGTGAACAATATTATTTTATTTTGCTTATCAGCACTTCCCAATTGTTTTTACTATGAACTTGCATAATTAAAAATTTAAAACCTCACTGGCAAAACCCCTTTAAGTGATGAAAAAACATCTAGGTATGAACTACAAGAATACGTAAGAGCACAAATCCTTCATAATTAGAAGGAGGCCACCCCTGCTCTATTGAATGGCAAAGTGAGGTCGTAAAGTGTCAGCATGGGATCTGGAACCAGACAGATCAGACTATGCGTGACAGTTCTGCTAGTTAATGCCTTTGAGATCCTGGTCAGGTATCAAAAGTCTTTAAGGAGGGTGAATTCATTTAGGATTGAATGAAAGATCCTAGCTGATGCAGCAAAGAAAGGAATCCAAAATCAGAGGCTTCTTCCTCTTCCCCTTATCCCCTTACATGACCCCTTCTTCCCACTCCCCATAATGCCAAGCACATGTCTACATCTAGAAAGAAAAGGGTCTCACTAAGAAAGACCTTCCTCTGCAAGGCTTTGGGTTGCTAAGGTAAGTAATAGGAAGGAGCAAAGAAGGGGCGGCAGGTGCTAATAGAAATACATGGAACTGGCTTCACTGGAATTTTAACTTTCCACAGTGTTGAGAAGAAAAAGAGGCTGAAGTGAATAAGATTACAGAAGACTGGTTTTTTTTTTTTTTTCATTTCTTCCCATGTGGTAACCACCCCCCTGTCCCTTCTTTAAAAAAAAAAAAAAAGATTTTATTTATTTATGAGACACACACACACACACACACACACAGAGCCAGAGCCAGAGCCAGAAGCAGGCTCCATGCAAGGAGCCCGACATGGGACTCAATCCTGGGTCCCCAGGATCAGGCCCTGGGCTGAAGGCAGTGCTAAACCGCTGAGCCATCCCCGGGCTCCCCTGCCCCTTCTTTCCTTATTGCGTATTTCAGATTTTCCCAGGGAAGTAAAAGATGAGGGCCTTTCTTATTCTTAACCCCTTGACTCTTCAACTGCAACTTCTCGCTCCTATGAAGCCTGCCCCCTTCTCCTGTCCTTTGGAATCCATGTCAGCAGCAGTCTCTGGAAGCAAGTGCCCTCACAGTTCTGGGCTTTTTACATGATACTTTCTCACCCATCCCGTCAATCTCTTCATCTCTGCTGGCCTCCTAACCATCTGTCTAAAAGCCTTCTGAGGACCTCTCTACTCTTAATACTCAATCTTGCAAGCCCTTCAATTGCCACATCCTCTAATAGAAAGGGGGAGGACTGTGAATATATAATTTTTTAAAGTTCTCCAATGCAGGACGACTGGGTGGTTCAGTGGTTGAGCATCTGCCTTTAGCTCAGGTCATGATCCTGGGCTCCTGGGATTGAGTCTCGCATCAGGTTCCCGCCCACCCCCCCCGCCCCACCCCAGGGAGCCTGCCTCTCCCTCTGTGTCTCATGAATAAATAAAATCTTTAAAAATAAATAAAGTATTCCAATGCTCAAGGGGCTTATAATTTAGCTGTGGAGTCAAGATGGCTACTTCACTAGAAATAACGGTGATCAATAAAAGGCAGAGTATAATTAAGTCCTCCATTGTGTCGCCAGACTTCGTTTCTACAGCTGGGGGAATGAGAGAAGAAGGAATGCCCCAAGATGGGATGATCAGCGACAGCCTGAAGAAAGCATGCAACCAGAATATTGCTTGTAGCGATTACTCAATAAATGCTTGTGATTTTATTTTGATTTGAGGTGAAATGTGAGCTGAGCCTCGAAAATCATTGTCATAAGATCACCAATTCTCCCTTCAATTTGACAATTAGCCTTATTCATGGATTTTAAAAGGTACACATTTCCCATTTTAACAACTCTGAAACAAAGATGTATCTTTCCATTAATATCTCAGCATGTGTCATAAATGAACACACAGTGCTTCTTACTGGTATATAAAAATTGTATAGCTTACAACTGACAGTTTCTTAGATTCCATAATACACAATGTTCATGGAGCATCTAGTATGTCCCATGCTGCTCTTCTGGACTGAGGGGATGGGTGAACTTCAAATGTAAAGTCTCTCCTGCGGAGCTTGCATGGTGGTCAAGAAGACGGACCATGGGTAAAGAAGCAACTTTACATATGTGCTGAAGCCAGGCATGGTGAGAACAGGAACTAGACTGAAGCCTACATCCCCATCCCCTGGGTTAGGAAAGAAAAAAAAATATTCAGAAACAAATTTGTAAAATTCCGAGATTACAATTTTGGGAAAATCAAGTCCAATATAATGTGAGTTGGATCTAGTACAGTAGCTGATTAATAGAAAGACATCAAATTTAGCAACGTCTTCAAAGCTATGGTACAACCCTACGCAGTTGTGTCTTTTTCAGCAATTTTGTCAATGATCTAAGCAAACAGGAAATTACATTTGTATCTAATGTGCAGGTAAAAAATCCTGGAAGAACAAGTACATGAGATGGAGTTGAGGCACCAAAGATGACAGAATGAGGCAGTGAGTGGGCTAAGCCTAACTTAATAAGAACCACCATGAAGTCCTGCTTTCAGATTAAAATTTTCATTTGCAAAAGAATAGGAGTTCTATGCTGAAACAGAAGTATAGGTAACAAGGTGTGGGGATTTTGGTTGCTGTCAAGATCTACAAGAGATACCATTTCTAAGGCCAAATGGTGTTAAGTCTGCTCTGTGGAATACATCTTGTTCTCCTTGCCCTGGAGTCCACCTGGACTGAACTTCGCTTCCAGTTAGAGATGACATCATGGAGACAGACCCTCATCAAGAATCAATAGACAGGTTTGCTTCTAAGTACCTAGGAATCTCAAAAGTATATGTAACATTATGGAGCCTTTTTCAAAGAAGATTCCATAACGTCTCTGAGATTCTCAAAATATTCAGAACCACTGTTTTTAAAAGAAAGTTGGCCAATTCTTATGGAACCAAAGGAGAATCTGAGTTGATAAAGGACCTGGTGGGGGTTGGGGCACCTGGGTGGCTCATTTGGCTAAGCATCTGCCTTGGGCTTGGGTCATGATCCTAGGGTCCTGGGATCAAGCCCAGCATGGGGGAGGGGGGTTTCTGCTCACCGGGGAGTCTGCTTCTCCCTCTATTGCCATTCCCCTTGCTTGTGCTGTCAAATATTTTTAAAAATTAATAAAGGACTTGGGGGAACACACCATATGAGGAACAGCTGAAGGAACCACTTATAGCAGAAATGAGGAGAACTGTCTTTAGATATTTTAAGGATCTTATTGCAGAGAGCCTGGATCTTGTTTCCTTGACTGAGAAGTGTAGAACAAGAATGAAAAATTTAGTCATTAAGGTCATTTCCCCACATCATAGAATCAGAATTATCTAAACGCCATTGGCTGCTCATAAGATAGTGTCTTCCTGGAGGTGTTCAGAGAGATGATGCAATGACATCATAAGATTCTACCCTTGATCTCAAGGGTCAGCAGATGTTTTCTCTATAGGGCCAGATAGTAAATAATTTCAGCTTCATGCATTATATGGTCTCTCACGCAATTACCCAGCTCTGCATTGTACAGCCTGGACAATACCTAAGCAAAGTTGGGCCTAATAAAACTTTTGTTTACAAAAAACTGGCTATAGGCTGCATTGGCCCTGCACTGCTATAGGCAGTTTGCCCACCACCAGACCAGAGAGCTCCTTCTAAAGGCTCGTAGAATCCCAGAATTCTTTGGCTCTGATATCTGAACCTGAATATTTACCCACAACCATATAGAACACCTATTCAAACCCCAAATTTTTAGGAAAGCTACAAAGGCAAATAAACAAGAAAACAGAGGAGCAACATTTATGGTGTATAGGGACCAGAAATGAACCCATTTACAGATTTTTGCACAAAGACCTGAATTTAAACTCATCCCAACACAATAGCTCTGTCCAGATAAATTCAGAGAATCCTGCACTCAAGAAGACAGGCTTTTTTTTTTTCTTTTTTTTTTTTTTTAAACAGTCACAGGTAGGAGGTGAGCAGGTGAGCAGGTGATTAGTGAGGTCTATTTCCTCAGCCCCAGCTTGTTATACTGCGGTCAATTACACAGCTGGTTACAAGTGTGTGTTTGCACCTGTTCAAGTCTTCAAATGTGCTGATCTCATATTAATTAAACAACTCTTTAGAAGCAGGTTAAAAATATATTACATGCTGCCTTCCCTCAGTGGCCCTTCATCTACAAGGGATCATCTACAAGGGTAAGGAGCAGTGTTCATTTGTAATTAGGGAGGGGCTCGTTATCCCCCAATTAATGTTCATTATCCCCCAATTAATGTTGCCATCACTTAGTGAAACAGTTGTTGGTACACAGCACAGATTAGTGACTAATAAGGGTTGATGAGCTAAGCTCCCTCGCAAAGTAGAGCAGCCACTGTCCACATGGACCACTCGCTGGTTGATTGGGAAAAGGACAGTAATAGCCTAAAATGAAAGACAGGAGGGTCATCATGCCTTTCTGAGTCAGTTAGGAGGCAAGTCCATAGCTAACCAGTATACCCTCCAAATGTAACATTTTCAAATGACTTGTCAAGGATCTCTGGCTTAGAATCTGTGAAAAACAGGAAATGAACTATGGCAGATGAGTGTGGGAGCTGGTCTCAGGAAGACAAAAAAATGGATACTGTACATGTATACAGTAGATTATGGAACATCAGACATAAATACTCCTCCATTTCAGTATTCCTCTTGATTTTTTAAATGTTATTTTTATTAGGAGCATGGAATAGTGGGTAAAAACAGAGGACTGAGTTTTGGGATTTGCTCCATTACAGACCAAGTGAACAGTTAATGTTTCTGTGACAGCAGTTCTTACGGCAAGTCATAATTACCTGCGTATACACACATCACTTATACACAGAGTACAGCTTTGCAACGAAGAGTCAATAAATCAACTTATACGTAAGTCACTTTCCTATATTAATAGCTATATAAATTACCATGATTAATCTTTGATTTTGAGACTCTAGGATCCTGGAAAGCAGATGGTTTGTAGCAGGTCAATCATCTATTCTCCCCTTTACAAGGGGCGCTCCCCAGAAGATAAAAAGTATAGCACGTTTTTATCTTCAAGCACCTCAAGCACCTCCTATGTAGGAGCTAGCACTATGTTAGGCACAATGGCTCACTTTCTCTTGAGTAGAGCTTATACTAACAAAATTAGTGTAAAGAAAATTCCCAACTTACAGGATGTATAGTAGTTCAGTTGGTCAAGCAACTGACTCTTGGTTTCAGCTCAGGTCATGATCTCAGGGTTGTGAGATGGAGTCCAGCATCAGGTTCTATGCTTAGCACAGAGTCCACTGGGACTCTCCCTCCCTCTCCTTCTGCTCCTCCCCCTGCTCTCTCACACTCCCTCTCTTAAGTAACAAATAAATCTTTTTAAAAATTCCTGACTTACCTAGTTGCAAAGAGCAAGTGAACTTCGAGTATCTAAATAATACCGTAAAGATAGAAAATTCTGTTCTGGGACACCTGGGTGGCTCATCTGGTTGAGCATCTGCCTTTGGCTCTGGTCGTGATCACCGATTCCTGGGTTCAAGTCCCACATCGGGCTCCTTGCATGGAGCCTGCTTCTCCCTCTGCCTATGTCTCTGCTTCTCTGTGTCTCTCGTGAATAAATAAAGTCAAAGAAAGAAAGGAAAGAAAGAAAATTCTGTTCCTCGAACGTTTCAGTCATCCAGGCATCAAATGTGGATTTCTTCCTCCATCAGATGTCATTACTAATTTTAATTATTTTTTCACCTTGAATATCGTAGTAATGGTTATATGATTTTGTTGTTACCAATTTGGTAATTTTTTAAAATGTATAGTACCCAGTGTTGACAAGGGTGGGAGTTTACAGGTCCGCTGGTGGAGGAGACGTACACTGGAAAACCACTCAAATAAGTTGAGCCACTTTTCTACTCCTAGGAATTTGGCCCTCAAAAGCATTCTCATGCTATGCAAAGTGTGAATGAAAAGGTATAAATAGAACAAATTCCCTTTAATTCCAAGATAAACCATGCTTTATCCATATGATGGAGAACAATGCAACTCTTGAACACCAGGATGTATAATTAGATGTACCCATAAAAAGACATCCAAGACTTATAGCTAAGTGAAAAGACAAACTGCCAGAATGTCCTTCCACTGTAATAGTAATTATAGCAAAAACACAAAGCAACGTATGTTCAAGGGGAAAGAAAACTGTAGGAAAATCTCAAATGACTGACCATGGTCACATCTGGAAAATGGTAGCATGAAAAGAATTCCATTTTTATGTTATTAAATATTTGTAAATTCTTATACAGAATACCTGGTAAGTTTTTCTGAATAAAACAAAAATAAAATACAATATAAAAATATGTAATATTCTACTAGCTTGTGCTCAAAAAAAATGAAAGTTTTGTTAGATCTCCTGTTTCTTTGTTTGGAAGACTGACTCTTTAAAGTGACCATTTTAGGAGCACCTGGGTGGTGCAGGTGGCTAAGCATCTGCCTTCAGCTCAGGTCATGATCTGAGGGTCCTGGTATCAAGCCCCATATCGGGCTCCCTGCTTAGCTTCTCTCTCTGCCCGCCCCCACTTGTGACAGTTCTTTCTAGAGATCCCAAAATATTGTTCTAAGTTTATCATTCCTATAGAAACACCACCAAAGAACTAATAGTGCTTTCATACCTATACCTTATCCAAGAAGTGGCCAAATTCCAAGGAATGTTGTGAGTGGCAGTTAATTTAATATTTTAGAACGTTTGCCAGTCTTCTGCTTAGGAGTCATCTTGAGAAATAGGGCAAACACACTTAGCTTGTTCTTAAATGTTCTGAACTTCTCCAGGCCAGAGGAAAGCATGACTCACACCAGGTAGAAGATTGTGGACAAGAGGAAAGTGGATGGGTTGTAGAAGCCCTTTGGGGCAGAACTCATGTAACTAAAGTTGGACTTCTGTAACTTTGCAGTTCACAAGTAATCCTGGAGCTCTTGGGAAAGACATGGAACCTGCCAAAATTAAAACTGGACCCTGGCTGCCCCAGCTCTTGAAAAAGTAACAAGGAGAGATAAAGAAGGAAGAATATCTAAAAGGCAGTGACATATTCAGGCAAACACTGCTAAACATGCTTTCCTCTGCATATAGAGCCCAAACAAATGCTCCAAGATTTCAAAGTATCATTTAAAAAAAAATGATGGTACCCACCAACTCAATATATCTATTTTCCAATGCCAGGAGATACTGACCGGAATACTTGAGTAACCCACAATATCCCAGCAAGACTCCTTGGGACAATTCCTGAAGGCAAGCCAAGTTTAGAACCTCTGTTGGCATTCCTGCAGCCAAGAAACTCTGCCCCCTCCACCCTGAAGAGAGATAAAAAGAAGCCAAGAAGTCAAGGAGAGAGGGAAAAAAAAAAAAAAAAAAAAGCTAGATGGCAGTTCGTAGGACAAATCCCAGAAAGTGTTCCTTCTGTTTTCAAATTTAAGTTGTACTTGTTAACATTAAAA